>NC_086291.1:55162821-55462821 GCF_963924245.1 Chroicocephalus ridibundus | reverse complement strand
AAGGCTTCCTGCACAGTTTTTACAGACAAGACCCCCCATCTGTCTCACGGGCATGTTATTTTTGCGCAACTTCCTATTCTGAATGTCTCTGTGTTCCTTGTGGGATATTTGAGCCACATCTTCACTTTAAGAGCAACAAATTAAATGACCACCCATCTGAAAAGAGATTATACCCTTCTTGGTAAATACAGAGGGAGCCTGGGCAGGGTGTAGGGAGCAGACAGGAAGCTCAGTTCCCAGCAGTTTTCTCTCAATAAAGCTAAGTATCCAAATAAACACCCTCTTAAACACACTCTTTTACCGCAGCGACCGGTGGACTGGTTACAGCTGACGCAGCAAACGGTTTAGGCTCGGGTTGCCCCCTCGCTTCCCACTTGCGCCATTTATCGAGTTCTCAAAGCCCAGCACAAAGATGGGTGGCTTCGGCTCTGCTCTTCCGTAAACGCCTGACCTCAATAAAATCTTGGCCGCTCGCCCTCTCTGGCCTTCTGCGTCCTGCTTATTTCATGGTCCTGCTGGAGCCCGTTCGAAGGGCACGACTATGGTATTGGGAGTCCGCTTGGTGTCAGAGGGCACATTCTTGGCTGGGCTCATTTTCAGACATGCACATTCACCCCAGCAACAGGAATGCAACCAGAGCGTTTTGTGGGACACTAGAGAGTATAAAAATGTGCTGTGCTTGATGACGGGGTAGGCAAGATGCTGGGGGGAGGGGGGTAAAGACCCCAAACTGACCCAGATTCCCACCACTTGGCACAAACACGATGGAATTTGTTTGACTCCAATCAGCAGGGTTTTAAAACAAGAAACAAAAAATGAAGAGGGGGGAGGGAAGAGGTTGTGGAGGGAGAGAAAAAAGCATGCTTAAATGCGTAAAGAGGTGGAGAAGGGGGAAGAGTTTAGACATTAAAGGCAGCTCTCAGAGTGAATTGTGCTTTCTTTTCAAGATGTAGGACATTTTCAATTCATATCTGTCTTCTCCATCTAGATTCACCTTAACTAGTTAAGTCATTCATGTCCCACTTTCTAAAGTTTCCTCTGGAGGAACCTGTGAAATTGGTTTATCGTATTATTTCATTTTGTACGAGCTTAAAGCCAAATATAAACCAAGTCTACAATAATGCTCCTGTGAGCCCAGATAAACTCTCCAGTACGTGAATATAATGCCTTGGCAGCTCTGTGGCCTGTTTTATGTTTGAAAGAATTGCTATCGCAATTATGTCAGTTAAGGGGGTCATATTCTCCTACTTCCTTCTATCAGTACTGCTATGCTGTGCAAGCCCTACCACGGGTGCTCTTACACTGGCACAGCCTCACAGACAAGCTCAGCCTTGTTAGACTCCGTGTTCTCACCAGCCCTCTGGCGTGGCAAGGACTGGAGCAGGGACAGAGGTGCTCGAGAAAGGAAAACTGCGGTGAGGACCACAAAGCACAGAGAGTGCTCCTGTCTGGCTGAACCATAGGAAATTTTAGATTGTGTACTAAATTTTAAGGCACTGGTTTTCAAGACAAGGCATGGCCCTGTGCCTTTACAAAAACACTGGTGATACTGTAGGCCAGGGTGTAAACAGTTCAGATGCTCCATTAAAATAGATCTGGTACCAAAAGGCCTCTGTGCAGTCTATTTTGCTTTTCTAAGCTTGTTAGGGGGCAAGGGAAAGCACAAAATTGAGTCCCGATCGTTCCCACCCCTGCAGGGAATATGGTACTTACTAGGAGACCGTCCATGGAAGTAGTTATAATACTGGGAAACATAGGTGAGGATGCTCAGCCTGTCTGGTACCCTCAGCGCAACCATATCCTCTGCATCCAGCAAGGCTGGGATCCCCAGCTCCTCCTCCGCCACTCGAAATGCCTAGAGAAGGAAGGAAAAAAAATAAATAAACAGGGGTCTTGTCCAGCCCAGGCTGCAGAGCTGCTTCTCATCAGAAGTAAGAAACTTCACTGCAAACAGCCCCACTCAAATAATAACTCTACTGGGGAACAGCTGCACCAGTTTAACTCCTACATCGTACGGCCGTTACAGGAACCAACGGAGTCATGGCTTCCAGCCACGGCGTTGAGAAATTCAGGCAGGGAGCCAAAAATCTGGCCTGGCAAGCTGGCCGTAGCTCACTGCACGGGAACTCACCTGGGCTTCCCCATCTCTTCCTCCAGCCTGACTCTATCTGGATATGCACAGCTGCGGAGAGCAAGGCCTGGCAGAAGGGGATGCATCAGTCCAGGCTGGCAAACTCGTTTCCAGGCTTCCAGCCCAACCTGGAGCGCTCCCCAATTAACGGTGCGCCGGTAGGTGTTTGCAGGCAGCTTTCTACCTCCAAGTGCTGTGCAAATGTTAACGCTTCCTGCATACTGCCTGCTCTTCCCCATCTGAAAAGGGGGAAATCTCAGGCTGCAGGAGGGAGCTCTCTCTCCCAGACTAGAGAGGGGGAAGAGAGGAATAATGCAGAATTCCTGATACCTACCTCCCTTCCAGCTTAACCATTTCCATGCTCCCTAACGTGTATTTGGGGCAAATACTCTTCTTTGTGGTCCTCTCTGCTTTCAAACTGCAGGATCGAAGTCAGTTAAAGGAAGGAAAAGCTGTTTTGTTTTGCCTCTGAACAAGAGCCTTTACTAGAGGACAAAAAAATATGCAGTATCCATAGAGCAACTTTGCCCTTGCTCAACTCAGGGCTTTTACTAGGGACTTTCTCCAGCCTTCTTCCTTCCTGGCTTACAGGAAAAAATCCTTTCCCTCGCCCTTTGGAGCATCCCCTTTGAAATGCCAACACAGCAAAGGAAAAGAGCACTTGCAGGAATGGAGACACAAGGAAGGCTACTGCTGAACCCCACAATGAAAGGGTTAAAGAAAGACTTGAACGTGTTAAAACCCTCCGCATCTGACCTCTGGCACAGACACACAGCAGTGTTGGTGTACAAGCCAACTATTCCCTCTTAAAAGAAACAAACAGCCATTATTTTTTAGCAAGATAATTACCATTTTTTTCCATTGGATATCCCAGTAAAAACGCAACTGAGCTGACATTAAGCACACTTTCAGCCAGTTACCTCCGGCTGCGTCATCCCGGCTGCCAGCCCAGCCTGGCGCTCGCCTGTCTTGTAACTTGGTACTTAATATATTCTGTGGAGTGTTCCCCATCGCACTGGCTGCACAACTGGTCTGACCAGTGGAATTTTCTTGCCGGACATTCCCGGTGTGCAGTCTAGCGGGGGACGCAGGCCATGCCACCTCCTGCCAGATGGTGCCACAGGCGAGACCAGCGCAACAGGCACAGAACAAGCGCGAGGGGTTGCCTGGACCACAAAGAGGAGGGTGCTCTATGCACACAACTGGGTTGGTGAGCAATGCAGAGAGCAGCATTAGGATGTAGTGTTCCCTGTGCCTACAGCATCCTCGTGTTCCTGGGAATTGCTCTTGCCTGGAGGTCCAATGAGATCACCACCTAACATGGCCCAGTTGCCCTTCTCCTCTATCCCTTCTCCTCCTTAAAGGCCTGCCTGGGCTGGCCTTTTAAGAAGCAATACGTTATTTCTGCATAACATTTTTCATCAGTGCAGCTCCAAGTGCTTTAAGAGGGAGGTAAGTGTCACTGCTCCCATTCTGCATAGAGGAGGCAAAGTGATACGCTCGAGACCATCTGAGCTGGCCAGGAACAGCTTTCTTCTGACGCAGGCCACCGCTGTATCTGCTACACCATGCCACCATCCATTAGCACTGAAAGAACTGGATCCAAGGCCTCTAGAAACCATTCTCTTTATATATTTTTGAAATCTTTATCAAAAAAATGCCACCAACTGAAATTTTCCTAGGGTTTGGGGTTGAGGTTTTTTGGCACTTGAGAAGTGGCACATTCTTCCTCAGCAGAAGACCTTATATAGCAAATTGCAGCCCGGACAAGATTTTTTTAGTTGAATACTACAGCTCCTGAAAAGAAGCTATTGAATTGTAAGGCATCGAGGAGGATCTGAACGATAGCTGAGGAACAGCACTGGGAGAAATCAGGCCTACTCATATCCCGAAGGCAGCTAGAGGAAGACCGTGTAGGAGCTAGGATGGAGAGCAGCCCGAGGGGCAGGCCAGCACAGGAGCCCACGGGGAGATGGAGAGGTCAACCCCACCCACAGCAGAGCCAAGGCAGCAGGATACCAGCAGTGAAAGGGCAACACAGACAAGTCACCCTACAGCAGGTGGAATAAGGACGGGAAAGCAAAACAGAGGACATAAAAGAAACTAAGAAATGGAGGGAGGAAAGGGGGGGGAACACAGGCTGTGACAAAGGAGGGGAGCAACTCTATTTATGAGAGGCACAAAGAAGCTTTTCATTAATAAAAGCAGTGGAGGCGGCTGGTACAGCTCATTTCCCAGGGACAAGCAAAGCCGCCCTGGGAGAGCAGACACCATCAGCCCGGCTGGGGAAGCAGCAACACTCAGGGCTTCACAGCACTCTGGCCGGGATGACCGTCCACAGCGAAGAGTCCCTGATGCCTGCCAAACACCAAACCTCAAGTGCAAAACCGCTTGGTCTGAATCTCACCTAGAGAAGAGGAACACGCAGGGCTGAACCCCAGAGAGTGTGAATAACTGCTCACATACTGCAGCCCCAGCCTGGGGAGCGGGGGGTCCGTCACAGGCACTCTGAACATGGCCGGGGCCAAAGGGGAGCAGAAGCTTAGGAGCATGGGGGGCTAAGTTTAGCTCTCCCGGAGGCAAGGACCACCGCAGATGGCTCACTGCGTCAGAGGATGTCATTCCTCCAGTCCAGACAAGAGTAAGCTGCCGTGGTTCGTTCACATCCCGAGCTCCTGCCAAGCAGCCACAAAGCTGTGTGGAGCGATGCCAAGGGAAAAAGAAGCACTTTAATCTGCTGCCTCCCTCTTTGCGAGGGGGAGAGGGAGAAAAAAATCCTTCCTTGGAGCACTAAGCCCATACTTGAATCCAGTGCAGGAAGGGATTGGCCTGCCCAACTTCTACTTTCTTCATAGAGAGAACAAGAGAAACTCAAATCCCACCCTGGAGCGAAGTGTCCAGGCAGGATGAGGTTTTAGATTGTCTCCACCTTCCAGCAGTCTTCATTCCCTGCACTGGAAACGAGCAGAAATGGGGAGAGACTCCCCATGCTTCCCCTCTCGCATCATCTACCACCCAGCTCCTGCACCATCCCTCAGGAGCATCATGTACTCAATATCTCCATGTCCCTGTCTTGACCTCCAGCATCTCTGCCCAAGCTCCTGCTGCCACAGGACACACCGGACACAGGCATCACCGTGCAGCCAGTGAAATGTGAGCAGTCTGAGGGTGTTTTCAAGCAGCCAGCAAGCCTGGACATTGCCATTCAAATCAGAAGGCTGGACACATGCAGAATAAGGCAAAGGACACTCAGCACACGCAGCACACTGCAGGGTTTCTGTTGCTAAACCCCATAAGCAAAGCGCCAGGTCATAGACTAGGCCAAAAATAAAACATTAGAAGTCACTTACCAACTTGTTGTTCTCATACACATTTTCTTTACTGAGGGAGTTGAAGTTTCTGAAATACAGAAAGAAGAGAAAAATCTCAAGTTGGTGATGTAGTGCAAGCTGCTTCACTTCCAGCTTCTTGAACCTCCCTGAGCCTCACTGCTTCGGGGGACAAAGCACCTCCTCCCACCCTGCCTTCTCAGAGATGCTCCGGAAGGAGCAGTGTGGCAGATCCCATCCGAGACAGTCCCAGACCTGCTGTACCTCCCAGGACAGAGGCGCGCAGGAGACCCAGCAGGCACAGCCATCTGCCCACAGGCAGCACAACACATTTTTGGCACATCTCCGCTTGCAGGGCTGACTCCTGCAGCCTCCCATGGACAGGATGTGCTGGTGCCAAAACATCCCATGCAGATTCAGGGGCTTTGCTGAGAGAGACAGGAGCAACCTCTAACTCATGGGGTGTTTTGTTTTCTGACACACACCCCCCCACAAAAAAAAGCCTTGCTCCTCTCCCAGCTCAAAAAGATACACCGATGCCTGCCAGCCAGATTTGCAACACTCTTCTCCCTGGAATTACTTTCCAAACAGTCACATCCATGCTCTTCTCCTGTCTTGCAAGTTGTCTCCGCACAGAGAGACCTCAGCTCCAAGGAGGTGTGGATCCCTCAGATGCTGCATATATTGCATGCTTCTCCGACGCACCCGTATCCTCTGATCTCAGAAGCTGCTGGTTCCACCAGCACACAAGTTCTGGTTTCAAATCCTCCTTTCTCCTCTGGCAGGGCTCCACAAAACCAGCACCAGGAATCTGCCCGGGAAATACCTCTGCTCACAACACAATACTGCGGCTGATAACACCAAAAAAATCTTATTCTCCTTTCCCTAGGGCTGTCACCTTTGATTTGTAATCATAACCAATAACTAGAAAAGGAAGAGGCAATTACTGTTTGCAGATACAAGCCAAAGTCAACAATCCTTCTTCCCTTCTGCTGTCCCTGGACATCACCTCCCTCCTCCCCTCTCCCCAGATTTGCTCTCCCCTGTCTGGTCCAACCCAGGTGCCACCTCTCTCCACACTGTGCTGGGAACTCAGAAACTGGGACCTGGCAGAACAGGTAAGAAAGCACAGGGAAAATGAGTTTTTGGAAGTATAGCCACAACACAGCGTACTTTCTCACCCACAGCAGAGCATGTCCCTCGCTTAGGAAACAGCCACCGTCAGCTTTGTTTTAAACTGACTGTCACTTGCTAAATTGGGAATACAAAACCCACTGTTGGCTGGCAGCCCTGCTCTCCGACGCCGCTTCCTTCTGCCCAGGCACGCAGGCAGGGTCAATTCCTTTCTGATAACCCAGTTCTTTACAATCCTTGTACCTGCTGGCACAGAGCTAAGCGAAAGGCTGATACCAGAGAGGAAATTCTCGCTGATAAACAGAAAAGGCTACAGCACCAACTTTGCGTTTTCGTAGGTAGCACCTTCATAACCGATGCGGACCTACCCTTGTTAGCCAGTCCCTCACCTCTGAGAGGAGCCAGGATAACCGTGCGAAAGCCAGGGCAAAGCCGGCTGGCAGCGACCTATTCATGAGACAAACACATGATCTGCATCGCGGCAGGGGAACTTTTTCCATGACTTGTAACAGCAAGGAGCAAGCCAGGTCCTTTATCTGCTTGGTACAGCAAGCGGAGCATTACGTTATAAATAAGAGAGGCGCCTGCAAACAGGTTTGTCCATCGCGCCCCGGCCTATGCCTCCTCCCTGCTTCCCACATCTGGCATTGCTACGTGGGATAAGGAGAGAATGAACGACAGATAAGACCCGGAGGTCAAACTCCCCAGAGAAGCACATAAAGGCAAGGCACATCCCACCTCTAAATCATATACTCTTTCCTGCACAAAATCAAAGGGACTTGCAGAGGTTTTTCTTCAAGCCGTGCTCCTGCCCAGAGATTTCCCTTCCTCGAGACAATGGATTAAAAAGAGCAACAAAAATAATCACAAGTCAAAAAAGTTTCAGTGAAACAATAGCTACAATCATCCTGTTTTGTGTCAGGCAAGAAAATCAGCTGTTTTTTTTTTTTAAGAGCCAGCTGAAGGAGGTGATTTCAGCTCTCTGCCTGACTCCTGGTTCTGCTCCCAAATAAAGCCTCTGTAGCAGGGACATCCTGAACCCAGGAAAACACCTGCAAGAGCAAAGAGGAGCTCCAGCTTCCTCGGTCGTGCTAACACCGAAGACATAACATACTGGAGTTACCTATTTATTGTTGGTCAGAGCCTTTCGCTTTAACGCTGAATGCTGTTTGCTATGGTAGTGTGTGTGCAGCTTCACGCCGCGTGGCATGTAACAGAGACATAAAAATCTGAATCTCTGATGGTGAATGTCTGAAACCCTCTCCTGTTCCCCGAAGGAGAGCGCAAATAACCAGGTTACTTGGTCATTTCAAGAGCTTCCTTCCCTCTCAGCATCACCCCTTCCCTGGCTAGTCAGGTGAACGGCTTACATATAGTATTTCTTTTGCAGATTGATCTTGCTGGTGCATCTCCTATCTCGGAACATCAAAGCTCCCTGGACCAATGTAATCCTAAGAAAGCAAAGCTAATACAAATGCAGAAGTAGGAGTTCTCCACAGAGAAAACACAGGCAACTGAATTAATTGGAAGAGGTGAGAAACATAAATCTGACGCAAGAGAGGGCCTCCGGCGTTGGAAAAAAAATCAGAGTGGAGGAACAGAAGTGAAGTTCTTAGCTCCCCCCAAAAATCCTCCTCTTAGCAAAAGTGGCTGAGCATTTCTCGTGCCCACAAATCTCTGTGGCCACCCACGGCTCCAGCTGCACAGACCCAGCTCTCGCAGAGCACGCCACAGTCCTTCGCAAGCACAGGGGCTTCCCAAGGAGGAATCTCTTCTCCCACAAGCACTAACTCCGTTGGAAACTTTACCTTGGAGTAGACTGAGAAAAAAAAAAATCCCAGAGCCATGATGGTCCCCCAAAGGCTTCTGCCTCTCGGTACTGTTGTACTGTTTTCTCTAGAGACAATAAAATATGCACAGTCAAAAGGATGACTGAAAAAAGAGTGAGGCACCCTTTGCCTGCTCACAGTCCTTGAACAGAGGGTTCAAATCCCGCACGCTCTGCTGGGAACAGGACCTTTCAGCTGTGCTCTTTCTAGAGGGAGAGGAGGACAGGGCTGGGAATCGCAGGTGGAAGATGTCCCCCATGTGCTCATCCTCTTAGCATGGCCAGGGCACCCCCTTTCCCCCCCACCATCCGTACGGGTGACTGTCGGCCTCATCCTGCCCCGCGGAGCTGATAGCGGCCCAGGAAATGCTGCTGGAGGAACGGGTGCCGGCTGCTGCTCAGCTGCCAAGGGGATTTCACAACCAGCCAATTCCCAGAACGCCGTCCTAAACACCAGTTCACAGTCTGGGAAAGAGCAAGATCCCGGACGAAGAGAAGGCGCTTAATCAAAACCTTTCCTCGACATCTGGCATTAATAGCTGAGCGAGTGTGCATGGCTCCCCTGCTTCTTCTAACTCACTTATCAAGCCAAGGCCACTAAAACTGTGGCCGAAGCTTGCGCAGTCATGGCCATCACACGCGGCAGCCGCAGACCTCAGCCTCCCACCACAGCCCTCCGATGAGAGGAGCCTCGGGGCTCCACAACCATCCCAGAAAATGGGCTGGGACCTGCCCAACACCGCTTGCCTGCCTGGCCGGGGCTGGCTATGAAGCACTCTGCAGCTGGGACAAAAGAGAAATCAATTTCCATGGTAATTCAGCATGCGCCTCCGCTCCCCCAGAGCATCCTTGGGTGAGTGGGAAGTGAGTGGGAAGTGAGTGGGAAATGCATTTCTAATTTTACACAGCCTGCCCTGTTCACCAATAACATACGCACCAACATCAGCCAAGTCTGAGAGAAGTTATCATATTTTCCATATGTTTTCCAGCAAGAAAACAGGAAGGGGGGAGACACGCACACCAGCCTGCCCTCCGACCCACGTACCCCACAAGAGAAGCCCGTGATTATGACCATGTTTTGTAATTGCTTGAAGTTTTCCCAGGAATTTCTCAGGCTCCAGCAAGGAGAAATCCCCTGCACTCCTCAGCCCAAGAATGTCATTTGTGTAAACCAAGACGGAAAACACACTATTGCAAAACTCTGATGCCGTGACTGAATCATGTTCTGCAAGCCATTTATACAGCAGAGCTGCCGCAAACACACTGAGCGCTCCAAACACCAATTATCCTTTTCTAGGTTTATTTTTCAGTATGATGCTTTTAATCTTCAACTAGGATCTTTGCTGGAAGCAAGGGGAGGAGCTCAGGATAAACCACTTCAAGCCCCTGGGACGCAGGAGTCACAGCCACACGTGCGCCCAGCCACACTTCTCTGCCGGTGGCTCCTGCGCCGCCAGCACTCAGAGAAGCTTTTACAGATTCACAGAGAATTTGCACAAGTATTCGGCCCCAGGATCCGGCACATGACACCCGGCAGCGCTGGCCACCAGCCACTTGAAAGTGTAACTTCCTTTCAGTGGGACTTTGCCCAGCCAAGGATACACCTGGTGCTTTCCTGCATTACACCACTGACACTGATGAGGGAGGTCACCGATAAAAGCTTCTCTTCCTTTAACCTTCAGGCAGTCTTTGCTGAGCGGGTCAAAGTCAGAAGGAGCTTCTGTAAGGTCCTGAATAAAGTGAGGCAGAGTTTCCATCGTAAAAGAAAATGAATGGGAACAGAGAGACGCCACAAGGAACATACTCCCTCTTCAGTGCAGGAGTGCTTATTTAAGACATGTCTATCCACAACCCTCGATGCACAATTCAAGGATTATAAACAACCCACTCAACTGGTCAACAGGATTATTCCAGCTCTCAAGTCAGAGCCCCTGTTTACAGCCATGCTCCAGATGGGCCAGGCGCAGAGTCGGCCAGGAAGCAGTCACGGTCCCTCTGCGAGCACCTCCTGGTCACATCAACCTTTCTGCCCTGGTATTTTGTATCTTTGGGACTGTGAATCAAAGGAAGGAAAGGAAATATCTGGAGCCACGTGGACATGACAGCATGTCAGGAAGGCATACGCAGCAACACCATGGTGACTGCCCAAGCACTGGGGACGACAGAGGAAGCGTGCCTGAAGCTCCTGCACCAACCTCCCGCTGCCCAAGCCTGCTCCTGCCTCTTCCAAGCTTCACAACAACAGAGGAGAGAGAGCAAGAGGAGATCTTCTCCTTGGGCTTCCACCAGAAGGAAGACACCTGTAAGAGAGACCTCTGCACACAAAGTCAAGCCGCAGGCTGCCCTGAGAGCATGAGGAAAAAGGCAGAATTCAAGGACCAGGAGGAAAACTGCAGTATAGAGCACCCAACCTGGTCCTACACCAGCTGCACGCATCTGGCTGGGAAAGACCTAACGCGTAAATCAACACTCCCAGGCAATCTCTGCGCTGCTCCCTTGCCTTGACCTCCCCCCTCAACGCCCCTACCGCAAAGTCCAACAAGCCCAGAAGTGACAACGAAACGAACTAGGAAGCAGAATCTACATCTCCCTTTGGACAGTCACCTTCCCAGACATTAGCATTTGGGCAGGGAGAGGTCAACACCCACAGGGCACCAGCACTGGGCACCACCAAGGGCTGAAAAACACTTTGCATCCCACAGGCAGAGCTCTGGATGGGAAAAACGAGTGATGTGCAGGAATCCAGCGGCTGCTGGGCCCTGCCTTTCCATTGTACGGTGTTTAAATAGCCCTCGCCTCCTGACTCGTAAGCAGCTGAGCGAGGAAAGCCCAGCCTAAGCAAACACAAACAGCAAAGAAGGAAACGCTTCCCCAGAAATTGGTGCCTGAACTTGTCTTGCAATGGAAAGGACGCGTTTAAAATATTTATACTTCAGCCACAGAAAGGGGGGAAAAAGGGAAAATATGGGCAGGGGGGAAGACAACATGTAGGCAGCAAGAAGGGAGCTCTTTGCATGGAGGTTCTCGGCGTGGGTGCTAGAAGAGCTCCTGGCGCTGGCTGCCCGCCCGCAGCATCTCCAAGGAGGAGCTGGGACTTCTGCTGGGGCTGTGTCTGTGGGGATGGCAAGGGCCCGCGGTGGACAGATGGCCCGTGGTGGACAGATGGCCCATGGCCCGCAGCTCAATGGCGGGCCTGAGCATAGCCCGGCGGTCAAGGGTCCCGCAAGCCTGGAGGGAGGGTCCCGTCCTCGACGCCCGGCGAGGGTACTCACATGAGGTCGGGGCGGTGGCGGTGGAGGATGGCGCAGAAGGCGAGGCCGTCGCGGAAGGAGGTGGTCATGTTGGTGATGCTGACATCGCGGTAGCCCTCGCACTGCTGCTTGCACCACAGCTGCAGGTTCTGGATGGCGGCCATGGCCTCGGCGGGCCGGGGGAGGCGGCGAGGCAGGAGGGAGCCCCTCGCCCTTCCCAGCCCGGCCGGAGGCTGCCGGCGTGTGGCGGCCGCCGCGGCGCGGAGGAGGCGGGGAAAGGGGCGGGCGAGGGGCGGGCGGCGGCGGCCCCTCAGGGCCTCCCCCCGCCTCGCCCCGGGGCCGCGCCGGGCGGAGGAGGGGAGAAAGAGCAGAAAACGGCCGGGTTTGGGACGGGAGCGGCGGCCCCGCGGGGCCTCGTGTGGGGCCGGGGGGGCGGTGGCTGCTTCTCCACAGGGACCAGGGGCTGCCGCGGCCCCGGCCCTCCCGGTGTGGGCGTGTCGCGACATGGCAGCCCACGCCTTGGGCCCGTGGGGACAAAGGAAGTTTCCTTCGCCCCCTGCGTGAAGGGGCAGCCACACAGGGGAGGCGTGAGGAGGTGGAAGGAGGGAGGAGGAAGCACGGCCACCCAGAGGCATCATCCTGGCTAGGGCAGGAAGGAGGTTGGCCATGGGCACAGGGGCTGGCGTCCGCCATCACCCACAGCCATCCACCACCACCCGGTGGCTGTCTGCCATCACCCACAGCCGTCCACCACCACCTGGTGGCTGTCCACCACCACCCACAGCCATCTGTCATCATCCACAGCCGTCCACCACCACCTGGTGGCTGTCCACCACCACCCACAGCCATCTGTCATCATCCACAGCCATCCACCATCACCTGGTGGCCATCCATCATCACCCACAGCCATCCACCATCACCTAGTGGCCATCCACCACCACCCACAGCCATCCACCATCACTTAGTGGCCATCCACCACCACCCACAGCCATCCACCATCACCTAGTGGCCATCCACCACCACCCACAGCCATCCACCATCACCTAGTGGCCGTCCACCACCACCCACAGCCATCCACCATCACCTAGTGGCCGTCCACCACCACCCACAGCCATCCACCATCACCTAGTGGCCGTCCACCACCACCCACAGCCATCCACCATCACCTGGTGGCCGTCCACCACCACCCACAGCCATCCACCATCACCTGGTGGCCGTCCACCACCACCCACAGCCATCCACCATCACCTGGTGGCCGTCCACCACCACCCACAGCCATCCACCATCACCTGGTGGCCATCCGTCACCACCCACAGCCATCCACCACCACTCAGTGGCTGTCCACCCACAGCCATCCACCACCACTCAGTGGCTGTCCACCCACAGCCATCCACCATCCCCGGTGGCCAACCACCATCATTGTCAGCCCTGTCCCCACAGAGGAGGAAGAGGATGGCTGGCTGAGGGAGGCAGAAAGGCGGCCACCCGCTGCAGTCCTGCCCCGGTGGGGCTGTCCAGGGCCAGCAGCGCCACTGCCAATCCCCAGGGCCACCCCGCCACACGTTAAAATAACTCACTAGGTCTCATGCAGTTGACACAACTGCCGAAGAGACAAGGTAACACTTTAAGAGCCGCCTATAAATTAGGTAAAAATAATTAATAATACATATAATATAATATATTAATGGCATTTCTATGGCATGATATGGATAATATACATTAATATATAAATACCTCACAAATAATTCAGTGTGTTTCCATTTCATCAACAATCACTGGCCAATGTATTTACTTTATGGTAAGGATTATACATTTCATTATAAATGGCTTGCTGGGCATGTCAGCAACTTTTACATCTCCATTCACTTTATTATTAATGGTTTCCTGAACAGTAACGGCATAATAATGCACACAATGCAGCATGAATATTTGATGTGGCATCTATAGTCTCCCATTTATCATTTATAACAGGCTACAAAAACATTATAAAACATTTATTACAAATTTATAGATCACTTTATACTAAAACAAAGTTGTGTTATAAATACATTATTAATCCTTTATGCCATTTATAGGAATCCCTTGTAATAAGGCCTTAGCATATGTTGCTGCACAACCGTAACACGAACGGTGTGGCAAGGAGGAAATACGGCAGGGTGAGCCTGCTCCCAAGCACTGGGTGTGTTCTGCGAGGGAAAGTCTAAACATCTGCACTCAAAATTAATCAGACTACCAAGGGGCCAATCGAAAGAAACGCTGGATTAACTCAAAGTTGTTGTTTTTTCTCCCCTCCCCTAGAAGAAGATGCTTGCTTTCTCGCAAGTCGGAAACTTGTGGCGCTAGAGCCCTGAAAGCGGAGCTGTCCCGCTTCGTTTCCATACCACCTTTTCACTAGATTGATAAAATTTGCATAATTTACGAAAAGCCATCTGGCTAACGATGGGCAGCTTTTCCCATCCTCTGTCATCAGGTAACTTAGGGGCTGGTGAGAAATAAAGAGGATGTGATGGATTTAGAAAATGCGTTTGTGGGGTCTCTTTTTGTAAGTCGCAAAGACTGTTTTGTTTAGCATTGTGCATCCCCCTGCCGTGCTTGCCATCTACATAGTGCAGCGCTGGGAAACGAGGAGAAGAAAACGATGTTTGAAAACGGAGTTATTGCCAATTGCTAGTAGTACAAATAGCGAAAATCAGCTTCTGAGCCCCGCTTTGACACAGCTGTAGTTACCCCTTTCAGATTTAATGGCCCAGATGGGGCACGGCCCAGGGAACGATATTTAGTTTTTTAAAAATATATTTGTTTAACATGACAATCTGTCTTCTAACAAACCCGGCTTAATGAATCAATGCGGTTAGTCCCTTCTCATTACCTCCCGCCTTGGGAAGGGGCAGCTGGGGCTGGGTGGCAGGCGACACAGACCCACGGAGCGGAAAGCCAGGCTGGGCTCGGAGAGCAGCTGCGATTCTCTGTATATCACAGGCCACTCCATTTCACCTCCTTCCTCCCTGCGCTGAGCCCGGTCATCTGTGTTTGACCGCGATGGCAGTATCAGAAAGGCATCCAGGCTTGCAGACACCAGAAGAAGAAACCATTAGTCGCTGGCTCCAAGCCGCGCACCCCAAGAGAGGGCTATGTTGGAGGGACAGCCCTTGGTACACCAGGAGAACCAGGTCCACATTATACACTAAGGTGATTAAAACGACATCGCTGAAGGAGTTCGCTAATGCAGTAATAGTATTACTACCGGCCCAATAATGGCTTTTAAAATACAGGCATCAGCGACTTGTGTAGTGTTCTTAGTTGGTGATTAAGGAGAGCTCTGCGGGAGTTTATAGCTATGATGAGTCTTTAATGCCCCAACAGGTAAACGAACAAGCACTAGAGGGAGGAACGGGGCAGGAAGGGAGTGGAGCTGCCTGTGCAGCTGCCTACCCATCACCCACAACCACTCTTCTCCCAGGACAGTCCTTGTAGGACAACGCTTACAAATCCTTACTCTGGATTATATTTTTCCCTTCTACATCTTTTTCCTTGGAGGAAACTTACACGTCCTCATCCTGTTTTGTGGACCTTGCCCGCACTCCCTGCGTTTTTCCCAGTGCTGCTGGGTGAAGTTTCCCACCTGTGATGCGCTGCCGGTGCATGGAGCAGGGTGCGTCCTGCGAGCGCAGTGCCTGTTCCCCTAGATCCCTTCCCGAGGTGTGTTCGGAAGCTCTTTGGAGAGCAGCAGTCCGCAGACATGGGCTGATTTATTCTTCTCTACTTGCAGGCACGTCTTCTTTTCATTCTCTTCCACAGTCCTTTTCAGTTTTCTTCCTAGATACCGAACTGCAAGGGAGAAATGCTGAGTGCTTCCTGACGGTTGCTATGACTATGACTAGTGAGGATCACCCTCTGCCATTACCTCTTAAATTTATGCTGGTTCCCATATGCAGCAGCCTGGACTTTACCATTAGCAGAGAAAAAGCTTAAATATATGACTAGCACTACCTTAAAGCCCAAAGAAAAACAACCAACATTTGTTAGCTTGAGGACGGGAGAAAGGGTCGATTCCTTATATCAGACAATGTGGGGCCTCATGAAGCTGAGAATCAAGTAATGCATTCTTTTTCATAAAAGAGTGCAACATCATAGATGGAAATCACATCTTTTAGCTATTGTGGGAAATCAGCTGATCAAATTGAGCTACTTCATAATTTCGCTGCAGGCTGTACGCAGGGCTGTTCACCCCCAACAATAGGAAGCGTGTGTCGTAGCCAAGAGCTCTCATACATTCCCGTGCCAATGGCTTGTATTAAACGGAGGGATTCAAAACGAGAAGGGAAAAAGTACGTGTCTCATCAGTAACATGCCTCATCAGCTCTCTCTTCCCAGAAGGCAGCCAGGCTGACTCCACGGAGACGGAAAGGCCCAGGCCAGGGAAAAGAAAGTCCCAACAATTTCACAGCTACTCACCCAGAAATGCTTCCGCGTGATACCCGCCTCTCCTCCGAGTCTGGCCGGTCTGACCTGCAAAGTAGCAGAAAAAAAGGTTATTACAAAATTCAAGTCTGAACACGAATTTCTACTGAAAGAAGATGAAAGTGAAATGTGAAGTTACGGCAAGAGGCGCTTTGGTAAATTCCTCCACGACACACGCCTCTGAGAAGCTCATGAATGGTAAATCCATTATCCTAAAACCTCAAAGGACCAGAAATAGTGAGCATCAGAGCAAAGTGCGTCCCGTCACCTAGGTATAACATAACGTGACATCAAATAAGAAACCAGTCTGTCTCCCTCGTTGTCCCTCCTGCCCGCCGGCAAGATGACTGGCCAGCTTTCTTGTCCCCAACACCAGTGAGGTATGGGACAGGCTGGAGGTTGATGTCAGAAAGTTATTTCCAGGCAACAAGGATGGGAGACTGCTCACATGCTGCATCCCACTCACCAGGTGAGAAGGAAAAAAAATGAAGAGGCCGTAAACAGCTGCTTGGTGGGTCCCAGAGAGTCTCAGGGAGCTAAATGCAAAGGAATGGTGTTTGTTTCAGAAGGTGACCTCCCCTCTTCCAAGGAAGCTGAAACAGGCAGTGGTCATCTCCAATGTGCCATGGCAGAATCCTCCCTCTGATTCTCTGGGAGCTGCAAACTTCACCGCTCTTATCAGAAAGTGAAAGCGAAGGTGCATTTTGCTGATCCAAACCTGTTTGGATCACGAGATTGGGTGAGGTGACCTGTATCTACCACAGCATCACCATGGGAGCAGGACCCACCCCGGAGCAGAAGGTGGCCTGGCTGCTTTGAAATGCTGTGCCTTATCAGCAGAGCAGAGTTTAAAGCCTGGAAAAACGATAATATTTGTTAGTGATTAACAATGTTAACGTGCTGAAGCAAAGAAGCACTTTGCCTCTTCCAAGCTCGTTGTGGACATGAATAAATGAAGTCTCCTTTTCCTGGCGGGGGGGGTAAATGAGGTCTTGTTCTCGTTTCACAGGAACACAAAGGCGCTCGCTGGGCATTCGGCTGTGGCTGACCTCCAAAATCCAGCTGGAACCTCAGCCGGAAGAGAGGCCGGCTCTTACCTCAGGTTACTAACTCAATAGTAATAAAATCCTTGAGACAATATAACTTTTAAAGGCCAGAATTTTTCACTTTTGCGCTGAATCAATATGAAAAACTACAAATTGCCTTGTTTTCACAGAGACCGAACCTGAAGCACCACGTGCTTTATTTGGGAGAGAACAGGGGCTCCCATAGGAAGCCTGTGATAGTACAAAATTCAAACTCTCTCTCTCCAGTCCTGGCCTGAGAACGTGACCACTACGTCGTCCTCCAAAGCCATTGGCACCTGTGCGTCCCCATGTCGCTGCCCGGGTGGCTGCGGTGGGTGCAGAACGGGGGACAGCCTGGTGCGGGGGTACTACAAGCCCTGCAAGAGAACTCGTGGTAGATGTGGTTCAAGATGTCCTACTCACCCTCTGCAGAGTGCCCTCACAGGTCTCACTCCTCTCCAAAGATGTTCCCAATAAACCCTGGTGAGCCAAACCATAAGCATCACTTTGGATTTTAAATCTCGTTATTGGTTTAAAAAAGGGGAGAGAGAGAGAGAGAGAGAGAGAGAGAGAGAGAGAGAGAGAGAGAGAGAGAGAGAGAGAGAGAGAGAGAGAGAGAGAGAGAGAGAGAGAGAGAGAGAGAGAGAGAGAGAGAAAGGGAGGTAATTTTATTACTCTTATGGTATATTTTCCATTATTTGCATAATTGTTTAATGCTAATAAGACAATTAGCAATTCTTACAGCTTAATAATTACCCAGCAATGACTGGCCTATTGTAGCTTAATGAATTTTTTAATTGTTGCTGGGGGTCTTGACGTTTTTTGCCCACTATCTTGTGTTAGAGATGCGGTTCATGCAAACAGGGTTACGCCAAAGGCAAGACACCACCAGCTCAGCTACATGGGACAGGCAGATATTTTATTATAAAAGTCTCTTGAATTTAAAAGAAGGGGAAAATGCAAGCTGCTTTAGGGCCAAATTTTCTAAATACACGTAGAGGAAATGCAGAGATTTAAAAAATCGGTCCACCTTAAGCAAACGCTGCCCTTGTAGAAGCCGGGCTACTTAATTGGTGTGGGGCTGGCTTTGCCATTCTGAAAGCTAACAAAAGGCTTACCATTTTTATCTTTTAGCGAACAACTCCTCGAGTTAAGCATGAATCATACCATCCTGAACTAGGGTATGGCCAGAAGGAAGTTAATTGAGGGCAGGCAGGGCCGGGATTGTGTTTGTCACTGACCGAGGTCACAGATGAGGTTGGCTGGAGGAAGAGGACGGCGGGGCCCTGGGGAGCAGTCCCGGGAATAGACTCCACAGCCCGCATTTACACACAGACGATAAGTAATGGAGATGGAGCTTTCCTCTCCCTTTTTACTGCGAGGCTCCTGCATGCTGCTCCTTGCAAAGGGAGGCTTCTCTTTCTCTACCCTTCCTCTTTTCTAATGGCTGGCAAAACGTCAGTGCCTTTAGCCATGAAATCCCATTTTTTTGGCTGTTACCTGTACGCTTCTCCCTGCGTTTCCGCCGTTGACGTAGTGGGTCCGGCAGATTTGCCTCTGAGCTCAGTGCTGGGACTCTTCCAGCTCCCCAGCGTCAGGCATGCCCCAGAGGCGGCTGCCACTGAGTCAGGGGCACGCAGGCACCTCCCCGGTTAGTCATGCCCTGCTCGCGGCCAAACTCACATGGTGCTCCAGGACACCCCTCACGGTTCCTGGGGTGCACAACCCTGCCCGGAGCTGGGTCAAACAGCCACCCCCTGCTCCGGGGCATCGGCACATGCAGGGCCACGCTCCCAGCCTGGCAGGAAGGGATGTGGCCAGGTTAGAGATGCCCACTTGTGCCCAGCCAAGGCAGTGAAGGTCCATCACATGCATGCTGGACAACTGTCCATCTCCCTCCTGAGGCTGCCACAGCTGGGTCTTAAAAACATGATGTTTTGATCACAAGTAATAAAAAAAAAAATTAATATTTGCAGCAGAGAGAAATAATTTGCAGTGGGAAACCATCACAAAAGGGGGCTGGTGTTTGCAGGGGATTTGTGATCCCTGGTGCTTGCAGGGTATGGAGGTGGGACCTGGTCACCTCTGTGGGGAAGCAGCTGGGTTTTGAGAGGACCAGATGTGAACGCCATCCCAACATGGGTCAGGAGGTGTTATGTCCCCCTCCTCCCAAGCCTCGGCTCTCCTACTGCAGCCTGCCTGCACCACGCCACTACCTCCACCCCGGCACGCCAGGGCCTGTCCCCAGCCTGGATTCAGTTATTCCTGCATTCCCACCCCATCCTTGCCAGCCGGTGCTTAATGGCGGGGCCCTGCAGCCCCTCGGCTGCCCCAGGACTCCCCAGCTCCTCCTGGCCCCCCCCTCGCTCCCCAGCCCTCTCCCACCTCTGCCCGGCACCAGCCACGCAGGCACCACAGCGGGGCCAGCTGATGCACAGGGGCTTGTGCCAGCCCCGCTCTGAGCTGGGCGCAGCCACAGGATGCCCAACAAGCCTGCAGCCAGTTTTCCCGTCCCCATTGTGCCTCCCCTGGAGCTGGGATGGGATTCCCAGTGTATCAGAGACCAAAAGTCTCCCCACGAGCCAGTGTTGAGCGTGTTCCCCAGCCCCACATGGACTCCTTCAGACACCAGCCCTGGCAGCCCATGGCTCTCTAGCGAAGCTCTCAACTAGTGCAGATTGTGGTGGAAAAGTGCCTAAGCAGTGATTTTGCACCCCTTTGGGACCTGTTATCTGGAATGCAGATGGGAGCAGTGATTTCCACTGGGTGAATGATGGCGGCCCCACAGGCTTGGCCAGGAACAGCCCCGCAAACCTCCTCACGGCTCCTCTTCTGAGCAAGTCACCAGCTCTCCTTGCAGACAGAGGAGATGGCCCCAGCCCCCGGGAGGAGCTCTGCAGACCGGTGAAGGATAACACTGTCAGCTCTGCAGGGATGGGAGGAGAGAAGGTGCTCAGCCAGGCGGAGATGAAAGTTACAGAGCGCTGATTAAAAGGCGGGCGAGTGTCAGGGCATCAGTAACGCTGTCGCTAACTGTTTTAGAGCTGTCACCGCTGCCTTCGCAGGCGGGAGGGACGGGCTCCTGCCCTGAGCTGTCTCTGCACAGGCAGGCGCCCCTTGACAGCCCCCTTCTCAGCCCTGAGCCGGTTTCAGTGACGTGCTCCAAGCCAGAGGAACCTGCTTAGCTCCACCAGGTCCAAGCAGAGAGTGGCAGCAGAACGAACGCATCGTGGGAACCTTCAATACAGCAAAAAGGAGAGAGATCAACAAATCATAGATGATGCTTTTTGTATGGGGAAACCTATGGGAAGGCCCAGCTCTACAGAGTAACTTCCACCCACTCTCCCTCCCTTTGAATTTGCTTCCTGATCTCCCAAAAGATGATTCCTTCTGCTGCTGATAAAGAGATGCTCCTTCCACCTTCAGACACCTCTTTTCACACGGCTCTGCAAAGCCTGACTGTCCTGGTCTGAGGCGTCATTAAATAGTTCTGCCAACATCTAAGCATCTCCTGCTCCTCTGAACCAGGCCTCCTGGAGCTGGTCTGCTCCCAGCAGGCATCGCCAAACAGACAAGAGTAGAATTTGGGGCCAACCACGCAATTCGGTTTTGCCCAGAAGTGTTTCCAGTTGCAGCCCTGAAGTGGGCTTTTTGGGAAGCCCCACCTGCAGGGAGGATCCTCACCAAAGCACCACTACTTTGACTCGCTGTCTTTGCGTGCTAACAGTCTTGAGACATTTTCCTTGCTCCTCGATTCAAAGTCCTGTGAAAAGACCTTTCCCAGCCAGTCCCACAAGTTCCCAGCTGCTCTAAGCCCACAGCAGCACCGAAAGAACTCCCTCCCTGCTCTGACAAACTGAGCACTACCTTAATGATGTCTGATAAGGGACTAAGGTAAGAGGAGCCAGTAATCTCACTGGGAACCCTTTAGACAGGCATTAATCCTGCTGTCACCAAGCCCCTCAGGAAAACCATTTCACTGACTTGATCTTCTTCAGCTGTTCCTCCACAGAATTTATATGTGGCTAATTGCCACAGTACTGGCTCCGGATGCGAAGCAGATGCTCCTGAGGAAAAGAGCATGTTGCTTCCTTAAGTGATGGCTCTAATCTCTTTATTTAAAGGCAAGGCTACTTACAGTCGATGAGGAGTTCAAGGCTCTTCCTTTTCTCCTCCATCTCTCTGCAAAGCCAGACATTCATTCATATTTTGACACGTTAGCAAAAGTGCTCAGCTGTGGCACTCCTCATTTGCAAGAATGGACAATATTTCTCTAGCCGGCCACCCATGAGGTCACAACTGTCCCTGCCACCAGCAAAGAGATACAGACTTATTTACAGCTATCTATAAAATTCCTCCAGGATCTTTGTCTTTAGAATACTACAAAGATTCTCTACTAACAAGTGGAGTGCCAGAGGAATAGAGACAAACGACGTGAAAGCAAACCGGTGACTAGAATTCAGTGAGACTGGAGAATGAGTATATGCAGCAGTGCCTTCTCTGGAGCAGAGGGAAGGAAGACACCTCCTTTTCTGTCCTCAAACGACAGCTGGCAAATAAGCCACCGCCCCTGACAGCGGGCAAGGACCAGAGAGCAGTGGTCAGAAGAGTCACAGGGAAGAACTAGTGGATCCCAAAGAGGAAACCCAGCTGCTTCTTTGAGGACTCCACAGTGACAGTGGCCAGCTGCTGAGATGTTTGTAGATGTACCAAGAAGTTTGCTTTATTTGTTTTTAAAGAACAGCGTTCTAAGAAACCTCTTAAAAGTTGTCCAGTCAGCAGCTGATGCTGACCAACCTCATCTATTATACCCCCACTGACCCTCCTAAACCTCTTCCATTTCCTGCATATCCTGTAAAAGGACAAGATAGCTCTGGGAGCATTTGGCCATGCAGACAGGACTTCCAGAGACGCCTGGTCTAGAATAACAAAATGCTGAAGAACAGGGAGAGGGGCTTGTCAAGCTATACCCAAGGCAGCACAGAGCATGGAAAGGCACAATGGAAACAAAGAGAATTTTAATTAAAAAAGAAAAGAAAAAAACACCCCCAGAAAACAAAGCAGTCTCTCCCCCTGCACAGATCTGCACGTTCTCTCCAACACAGAGATTGCAGAGACTTCAACTGCACGGGCTAGAGGTCCCTTCTGCTCTCCCAGCAGCTCTGCTCTTCTTGGAGAGACAAAAAAATAAACCAACAGCCACTGGCTTAAGACCCTGGGAAGGAAGTTGTCCCTGACTGGCACAACGTCCAGGAGATCTTTCTCCCACAATGATGGCACCTTAGCCAGAGAGATCAATCCTTGCCCTTTCGTGATCTTCTGTCAGCACACTCTCCTCTTCCAGCAGAGTCTGGCCTGCTACACCACCTCTTGGATCCTCCAGCACACGGATTGAAATACACTGTCTCCTTACAGGGCTTCAATGCAGCCGATGAGTCCAGTTAAGTTAATTCCTCTGGGAGTGGAGCTCCCAGAACCACATGTTCATATCATGGCCTCCATGTGCAGAACCTTCAAGGCCTCTGAAATCTGAGAGCTGGTGTCGATCTGGCCGTACATGCCCACCAGGAAGGCCCTGTGCAGTAACACTGCTGCGTGCTCTGTGGAAGGGAAAGACAGCATGAGGACTGCCCCAAGAGCCCCAGCATGCAAGCAAAAACAATCCGCCAGCAAACGCTGCGATGGACATTTGTAGCTGGGCAAGAAATTCTCTCTGTCTGTAAAAGCATGGCACAATCCACCCCCTAATAGCTCTGTGGGTGTGTGATCATGTCGGAGATCATAACTCGGAGAAAAATCCTAAGGGAGCAAATCTACTTCAAGGAAGCCATCCTTGGCAAATCTGCCCTGCGATGCTCAGACCAAAGCTGCTATAGATACAGATCACCTGCGTGTCCAATGGCCTGGTCTAACTAACAGTGACCCTTGGCAACTTCCCAGGGAGGCTGTTCCCAGCACAGGAGCCCAGCTTTAACCCTTGCGAGGCCAAGCACGCACCAAAGGTGGCAGATAATAACCTACCTTGGCAAAGGAGGGTGTATTCAGGCAGGTTCCTCAGCGCTGTTTGCACCACCTCAAAGTCTCGGCTGCCGAGGCAGTACATGAAGGTGGGAAGAAAGTCTGCAGCAATGCTGGGAGTAAAACATGACAGTGTCATTACAGTCCAGATCACCATCAACAGAAGTGCAAGATGGGCAGCCAGTGCCCATCGGTGACTCGGGATAGCCTACATTCCAGTGGTCCTCACCTCGGGTTGTTCTGAATGGAGCGCAAAGCCAGACTAAAGGCCAGATTTCGGCAGGACTCCTCTGATGAGCTCATCAGCTTCTGTAGGTTTGTCTGAAAGAAGACACACAAATTAGGATCACAGGGTCATCCAGGAAGCACAAACTCCTCAGACTTGCATTACTACCCCTCCAGCACCAATCCAGCCCAGCACACATCCAGCACGTACTGGCTGAGCCCGGAAATCCCTCTCTGTAAGAAGGATTATCCTGTTTTTGAATACTTTAAAGCACCCTCCTGTAATCTTACTCCACGTGGGACAGCCGTGTTTTCCCTAGGCTCCAGTGTTTTCAACAGAGCTGTTCTGCTCTCTCCTTGCCCCAGTACTGGGAAGAGGACAGAGGGTTAATTCTTCCCCTGACATAAAGAGAAGTGGATGATGGTAGACCCAGCATGCAATGGAGAGAAGAGGTAGGGAAGTAAATACTGCCTGCTGTCAGAAGGCCTAACTGAAGATAAATTTCTCCTAAGATGCTGCAACAACCACCCAAAAAGCAGAGGAAGGTTAGTACTTAAGCTGGCAGTGCAACAGACTGTGGCGAAAAGAATCTCTTCCTTCCAGTGGCAGTTTGAGACACTAATACTCACAGCAAAAAAGGAGAGAATTTCTGGCCTCCGTCTGGACATCTCATCAATGTCTGTCAGCACCTCCAGGATGTCTGGTGGAAGACACAAGTTGAGAGAGGTGACTAAAATTCACTGATCCAGCAAAGGATCTTTTTCTTTCTCCCTACAAATCCAATCTCCCAATCAGTCAAGTTTTCCCACCTGCACACAGAGCTAGAGTAATAAAGGCATTCTTCAAAAAGGATGAGAACAGTTAGGTCACGTGCTAGACCAGCACAACCCCGTCTGCCCAGGCAGAGGTCACCACCACTGTCATGCCATAGGCAGGGAGGGAGTGGAGTGAGGTGTGAGGTTTCAATTCCAGAGCACCTTCTTCTGTAACTGAAAGATCTTCACTGTTTTAGAAACGGTGTCCGGGCAGGATTTCTTCCTCCTATTTCTAGTGTGGAAAGAAAACTGTCACCCCAGTACCACAACTTAGGTCTGAACACTGGACACCTGTGATTTCAGAAGACCTTTGGAGAACAAACACATTGTTCCCACCTGCCAGGTTAACACAATTTTTTTTCCATAAAGGCCATTTGGGGATTTCTAACAAAATCCTGCTTCTCATCAGTGTGGTATTTTTATTTCATAAAAAAAATGGCATTCCTATCAGCACTCCAGACCTGGCTCGACATGGACTGCAGCGCTCCTTGAATTGCTCATACTATCTCCCAGAGCATTTACAAGATCCTTGACAAGCCCCAAAGCAGGGGCCGTTGCAGCACTGCTGAGCTAAATGATAACAGCATCATAGGAAGCCTCTGTCACAGAATCACAGAAGGCTATGGACAAGTTCATCCAAAACAAAACCACATCTTAACTGCTGGAGACTTCCAGGCACAAGACTGAAACAGGAAACTAGCCTGTAGCTGACAGATAAGTAACAGCGTTGGCATCTGTCTGCATTTGCCCTGTGCCGCTGTACAGCTCTGCAGGCCCTCACTTACCCTCAACTGTTTGGCCTCTAGAGAGCCTCTTCATGTACGGGGCCATTTCAGCTGGCGTGAGAGGAGTGAAGAGAGACACGCTGACGAGGGGGAGAGAGCCAGCTGCTGTTTCATCTGGAGGAGAGAAAGAGAGGGGGAAGAGAGAGAACAGGTCACTCCTGACAGTCTACGTAGTTTTAACAGGGAGACAGATCCAGTGTTCCCCACCAGTATAGTGCTGTATCGTGAGCCGCCCAGCAATACTATAATACAATTCCTGGCTCTCATATTGTCTCTAGCCTCACTGCAACTTCTGGTACCCCTCAGCTGATGCAAAGAGAAGGAACCTTCCCAAGCTGTTTTAATAGTGAATAATTTTCCCATGTAAGTTTTAAAAAAAAAAAAAAAAAAGTGGAGAAGTGGATGTACCCTTAGTGTCTCTTGACAGGCCAATTCTGAAGTGTGGCTGAGGAAAGCAAAATCCACAACAATGAAACCTGCCCTTGTTAAGAGCTGCTGTTCTGCTCCAGTTGTGATACCACTGACAGGAAAACAAGTTAACCCATCCCAGATACTGGTTCCAAACTGCTGAGTATCCAAGTGCTGTTCTCCACTCTAAATACCCTTTCACTGGGCTGTTACGAGAACAGGCACGGCATACAGCCCATAAAGTACCTGTGCTCCAAAACATCCTGCAGGTTCACCAGCTGGAATAACTCTTCCCCCCAGTCAGACTCACCATCCTTCTCTTCATCAGAGCCTCTGTCCAAGATGCCACTTTTACTAGGCAGACTCAGCCCAGCCAGGAGGGACTTCAACATTGCCAGGTCACTGTTGTCTGATGACAGGTCACTGGGGGAAGAGATGGCACGTTTAGCTTTCAATAGTGGTAAGGGCACAAGGACAAGTAAGAGCACATATATGTACTCTACAACGAATAGTTTCCCAAAAGCAGAAACCAGGTTTTTTTCATTGTAACTGGAACTCAAATGCATTTTTCCCCTATCTGCAGGTGGGGCCCTGCAGCCACCAGTCAGGGAAAAGACCCTGCTGGGGTCTCTGGAAATGACTCCAGGGCCCCACAATGCCTCAACAGGACATTTAGACCATTATGCGAGTTGAAATCACCATCTCACTTCCTTGGGCTCAGTTTTCAGCTTTGAAAAAGGGACACGCTGCTCATCTCAATAGACACTTAAGGGAGCTAGGAGTGAAAGTGCCGCCTATTAATAAATATTTTGTCACATCCTCTTGCTGTCTTCTGTCTCATTAGCTCATGTCGGCCTGACTGTGCAAGCTCTCCGTGAGCTAACCATGGGCTAACGGGAGTAAGGAATCTTACTGGAGTGGATCCGAGTGCTTCTGCAAGAAGGAGACAGCTGCCTGGGCATTGCATGTGATGTACTTGTGGATAAACTGGACAAATTTGCTGATGAAGGCAGCCAGGTGCCGAGAGGATTTTCTGTAGTTCTGAAAACGGATCGAGAAGATGAGAGTTAACAAAAAAAGCAGTGATGCACTGCCCCATCCCGCACCTCTGTGGACCAGGGAGTAGCTTTTTGATCTCCTGCCTCCTCTTTAAGTTCTCCAAGGTACTTGATACACTTTTTTGGTTTTAGGCATATGAAGGTTTTCCCTTCAAACGGGAGAAAGCTGGGCTGGCCCTGTGTTACATGAACTTCTCCATCTAGCGGCTGGCAGGCCACGCACGGAGGGGGAGCAGGGACTTTCCTACCAGCAGCAGACGGATGAAGGACAGGAGACAGTCCCATAGTGCCGCCTGGTGCTCGTTCTGGAAGACTTGCGGCTGGAGCAGCTCCAGGATGCCCAGGACGTGGATGAAGAAGGTCAAGTGGTTCTGCTGCCTGAACTCCTGGAAATTGAGGTGAACACGGCCGTGGAGCAGCGCTGCAATCATTGGCAAGTGCCTGAAATGCCAAACAGAAGAAAATCCAGATCAAGCCTCTTCCTAGAAACAATTACACATTGTTACACCTCAGTTCCTGGAAGGAAGCATCCCTTATCCTCTCCCAGGGTTCTGGATTTGATCCCTGCATCCAGAGATTCAGCAAGCTCCATTTCCCACCCATACTCTGTTCTCTTGTCTCTAAGATGGCTATTTCCAGACAGACACGAAGCCAAAAGAGGTGCTGCCTCATTATAAGAGATGTGACTTTGCTGCCCTTTCTCTTGTCTTTCGTACATGAATGTGGATTTTGTCACAATAACCATGACTGCTGCCAGTTTGTTCCCCTTCTAGGGCAACGGTGGATGCTTTCTAATGAATGCCAGCCACACAGAGGGTGAAAGTGGAGAGCGCTACCTAAGAAGTAGGATGGGATGAGCCACAGCGAGCTTCCTGCAGGCCATATTGGCATCCCACACGCGGCTTTCGGATGACTTGGAGTCACTGGTGTCTGCGAGAAGGTTAATGAATCTGTGAACCAGGGCATCGAGCTAGAAGAAAAGTAATGAGTAAACAGTTAAGAAGTTGCAAGCACAATCAAGCCCCTGGCTCTTCAGCAGTGTTTCCCAATTCCTTTCAGAGGGGGTTAACAGAAATTATTTTCAGGTGGAATCTGCAAGCAGATGCAACGCTCCAGCTGGCACAGGATCTGAAGTCCACAGTCCCTACAGACATCAAAACAGGATCAGACGCTTGCACGCTTGTGCTTTACAGAAGCTTTTGGCACACAGAAGCTTGTGGAGCTTATCCTATTTTATAGAAGGACACAGCAAAACAAACCACACATGAACTCTGTGCTCCTGAGAGTGCAGGCAGGGAAGGGGCAACAGAAGAGCAAGGTAAAGAAACCAAAGTGACCCAGGAAGCTTTTGCCAGTCCTCTTTTAGACTGGGCTTCAAGGTAGTATCCACTCTGGGTACACAACTGGAAAGAGGTTTTCCTATGCCTTTAAACTTTACCTTGCAAGTGCTGCTGTCTCTGGCTCCTTCACTGGTGAGGAGCATCTCAGGCATAGGCACAAGGAGCTCGGGTAGTTGCAGGTATATCTGAAGAAGAAGGTCCTGGCAGCATTTTCCCACAGAGCTGAAGGAAAAAGGGAGAGGTCAGCCTCTGGTTACTACGTTTGTTCAACCAGCAAACATCCCAGATCCATCAGATTAGTAACAGATTTTCTGCAAATAGCAAACAGACCATGTAAAAGAGCAGCCGCTGCTAATCTGAATCAGTGCTTTTTCAGTCTTCCAGACTATTGAAACTATCTTTCTTTTTTCAGACTATTCAAATCATTCAGTCTACAGAGATCCATGCACAGTCTATGGAGATCCATCATTACGCCATTTCGAGTTAGAAAACTGCAGTTACAAAGTGGCACAGGACAAGAAATCTCTGCTTATGTCTCTGGTGAAGAGGTTTTGCACATGCTACTCACGGGCACCCCTATCCCAATTGGAAGAGTAGTCGGAAGCACATCTATTCAGACTAGTCAGCCTTAGGAAACAATCTAGTCTCCATTCAGCTTTGAGAGCAATCATAACAGTCTGAAGCAGGATGCAGTATGAGCAGTGATTCAAGGGATGAGTAGGCAAGAAATCCCATGTTAGAAACTAATTAAAAATAACCACTGACGTAAAAAAACCCAACCACAAACCAACAAGAAACATGGCAAGCATTTTGTCCTGAAGTCCTAAAAGCAAAAGGGCCTTGAATTGTAACTTTAAAAATCACCTTCCTGGTCCAAGTACCACTTAAAATGACAAGTAACTACAATTAGAGTAGGCAGCGCTCCCCATCTGCAACCCCACCTGCTTCCCCACTGCTGGATGCAGCTGGTCAGATACTCCGTTACTTTTTTGATGCTCTCAAGGTCCCCATGAGAACAACTGAGCAACAAAGGCAGTCGAGACTGGATGAGCGTGCAGGAAGCCTCTTCTGTGTTCTGGTATCTGGTTTCTGCTTCAGCCAGGATGAGCTCCACCATGCTGATCAATTCTGATGCCTTTAGGTGGAGCACAAACTCCTCACGGCGCTTCTGTAATGCAAGAGATCACCCAAAATGAATCTTAACTGAATCCCTAGATACTTAGTTCCTTCTAGTCACACCTTCCCCAACTGGAATGAAGCCACCTCTTAGAACTCTTAAGAGCTGCCACATATGTAGAGCTCTGAAAGCACGCACCACAGCCCCAAATGAAACCTCCTCACCCCTCATCTACTTCTGAACTCATTAACTTCCATCTCAGCATGCGTGATGGGTCAGAAACCTTATATACTTCAGTCGCCAAACCAAAGAAATTCCTCTGTGGAGAAGAGAGGCAACCCTCTTTTCTTGGTAAAATGGGAATTAACCCACATGGGGTTTTAGCTTGCTCACCACTGGAGCCTTGTGCGTAGATCTTTAACGGATATTGTGGCAACTGCTGCAGGAGCTGCAGAGGAAATGCCAAGTGGGCAAACTTATGTGTGTTCATATCAGCTTTTTGGACTCAAAATTGCCACTGTAATATGTAACACAGCAGAGCAGCTCAGTAATCAGCTGAGGTACAGGCAGCAAGCTTGGCATGCTGCACCTGCATCACTCCAGCCACCTCTTGGGCTGTGGAAAAAAAATCAGGCATTGTGAAAGCCTCTTGCTCCATCCAGAGAGGAATCTTGGAAGAACTGAACCGCTACCTGAGGTGTTCTTTGGTCCCTTCCCTGCCAGATCCGAGGAATGTGAATACAGGCCCATAAGAAATCCAAGGATGCCGTTGGGTCAAACCTGCAAGAAGACAAAAGAAGACAGATCTGCAATTAGAGTCAACACAGCCCCCAGGCAGCACACGAACACATGGTAGCGTCTCTAAACGTCGTGAGTACTGTGAAGAAAGAAACATCTGCAAATGTAAAAATAGGATCCATTAAGTCCCAAGAAGGGGCTTGGTTCTGTTCCCAGATTATGACTAAATATTTGTTGCAATAAGCACAGCACAGGGTACGGAGCTGAACAAATGGCATTCAGCAAGAACATGGTGGCTCCATGGAGTCCTGCACCACAAGGCCAGAAGTCGGTCATCAACACAAACAATCGGTACAATCAGACCAGTGACCTTACTGTCCCAGAGTCCAGAACATCCTATCTTGGCTGTTATCTTGGATTGCAGAAATTAATGAAGTTGCTAGTGAGCAGGAGATAAATAATAAAATAATAAGCAAACTGAAATACTGCTAGCTTTAGAAATATTGCTAGTTTAGTAATGTCCTGAATTACTACTGTTAGGTGTTAGCATTGCCTGGTCCACGAGCGTGACAAGTTTAAGCAAGATACTACTACAGCAGCACTTCAGTATTTGAGAGCAAGGTACAGAAGCTGAGAGCTAGGGCTGCTCCAGAGACCAGGACTGGGAGCCTGATGCCAGGAAGGGGGTTAGAAGACGACTGATAATGCAGTTTAGTACAACCAAAAGATCCAGCAGAGCCCAGGTACAGAGCCTGCCGTCGTCAGTTTGCTATCCAAGCCATCTTTCAAACCCCATGTTCATAAAGACTATCAACAAGGGCAATGCTAGATGGATTACCCAGCGATTAGCACTTCCTGTTTAGAACACAGCCAAATCTTTATGTGCTGCTTCCATCAAACAGCAGGTAATATTTATATCAAGGTACACAAATCAGCATGACTGAAATCAGCATCCTTCTCACAGAGCCTGTTTTTGGCTGAGTTACATCTCCTGGCAGACGCACTGTGGAACGTGGCAGCTCTTGTTCTCAGCTTCTGTTTGTTCTCTCTCAGACACAATGAGTCGCCCAACTCAAAACTCCTTGCTAGGCCCAAAAAACAAGACTCACCTTTGCTCCCGGTTTCTGCAAAGCAGAAGCCTGATGCACTGGTGCAGCGTGGTCCAGCTGGACTGGTGGGTGAGAAGAGCCAAGAGATACGGGCGGAAGGAGGGCACCTGGGACCCTGCCTGAAAGGACCAAACAAGGAAGAGATGTAATAAACAGATCCTTGCTGCGAGGTGGATGTAGGAAAAACTGTGTATTACAGAAGGATGACGATCCAGGCAGACAGACAGCACAGAAGACAACATGCGGATTTAGGATTTGAATTGCAGTACTTTCTAACAGAACATGGCATCAGCCGTGAAATTCAGTTTTAGTCTTAGCTTTGGCATAGCACTTCTGGGCAAGCTGTTTATCTGCCTGCAAAAACACCAATGAAAACACAGCTGGCTGGGCTGCTACGGGACTGTGTTGTGTCTGTAATGCACTTTGAAGTTCTGAAAAGAAGCAGCTGAGGAAATATAAGGATAGCATGAAACATAAGCCTTGCCCTGAGAAGGATGCACCGGAATTCCGCCCCGCACCCAGTCAGCCTGTACTGCTTTGGAACTGGTATTAGCAACACGTGTCAAAACATAAAACTACCCCTTGCCCTGTTTCCAGGTGCAGGTCAGTACCCCAGAAAGGTAGTTTCAGCACAGTAGTCCTTCTACCCCACAAGTCTTACTTTGCTCCAGGAGAAGAGTAGCTTCTGCTGCAGATCAGGGCAGCTGCTGATCACCTCTGGGTCCAGCATCTCCAGCCAGTCATTAAGAAGGCCAGAGGAGGGCCCTAGCCAAGGAGCTTCCGTACTGAGGAGAAAAGAAAGCCAGTATCAGTGGTGCTGTCACGAACCCAGACCTACCAGTGAAATCCCATCATTGCCTAGGCTCACCTGCAACTGTCCAGCTCCTTCTTCACTGGTGTTTCTTCTTTGTCCTGGAGCAACAAAGAGCTCACCACAGCAATTGGTTTCATGGCAGGAAACCTGCCAGCGGTCTCAACAGTAGCCGAGAAGAGGACAGTCAGGAGTTCCTCCAAGTACGGAGAGTGAGTTTCAATCAGACCTTGAAGGACTAAGCAGAGGGAGAACGATGTCACTGGTTAACTTCAGGATGTGGTGAAAGCTATGGAACCTTATAACAGTATCATGAAGGCAATCAGTCCAGCATTCCCAAGAGCCATTTTTATGTGGGATAGTAGGCTTCTGTTTCTTGTTTGGTTAGTGGAAACCATCAGTTTGCCGACAGACTTAATGCCAGCCCCAGATCCCAGTTTATAAACCCACATACCAGTGCAGGGGAAGGAGGTGATACAAGATAGCACCAAGTTTAGATCAGTTCACATTTTCTGATCCAGGCAGAAGGCAGCGTCCCACAGCCTGCACAGTAGGCTCTCCCTTGCTGGGCTGGAAGTTCAACCTGCTGCTGCAACAGGAAGGAGAGCAGAAGGACAACCATACCTTTGCTGATGAGCTCCGGCTCCACATTACACTTCTCTCCTGATTTCAGGGTTGCAATGATGGCACGTACCGTGGAGCTGATCAAGTCAGGGTCACGACGGAAAGTCAGAGCTTCAGTGAGGTGCAAGAAGCCACCTCGAACTGCAAAGAAATCACAGCATTGGCATCCCAGGGCCAAGCCAGCCCCCTTTTATAGATCCCGCATGCGGCTCCAGCACACAAATACTCATACGTACAAACACACTACGCTCTACTGCCATTTTACTAACACTAAAACCCTTGACAGCTCCTCTGCATGTTACAGGAACATGTGGCTAAGAGAAAACTCTATAACCACAAACCCATTTCCATGCCTAAACTCCTCCTGGTTATAGAAGCCTCCTCCCAACAGATGGCAGATGATAAACAACTCTACAAGTCATAATGTGACCTTGTTCTAGAGGCGTTCTTGGATGCTCATCTGTCAGGACTACAGCTAGCACAGAATTCCTGGCCTAAACCAGGATTTTTTCCCTGAAAGATCTGCCGTGCTTGGTGAGATGCTTTCAGGTGTCTATTGCAAACCCTCAGAGCTAAATCACTTGTCTGCATCCTCATGGAGTTTATATAGCACAGTACAAAACTTCTCTTTGCTACTCCTAAGCATACCTCCAAAAGGCAGCCCACCCTACTTTCTGCTCTGGGTGCGGTTTTGTTTTCATGCCTTTCTTGTCCCACAAGCTGCAAAATGCCAGTACCGTCACTGATCCTGTGCCTCGAGGAGTACTGCACAGCAAAGGCCTTCAGCTGAGCACGCAGAGGACCATCTTCCACTGCAGGGTTCTCCAACCACTGCAGCATCTGCATGAGGACTTTGAAGAAGAGCGAGGAGAAAGCAGTGTCTTGTGGCATGCAGCGCTGTGGAGTGAAGCAGAAGAGACTTGCTTATACAGACTGCAACACAACAAAGATCGCAGGAGAGATACAGATCGGGCACAGACACCGCCAAGAATACACAGAGCACACCTACTCTGTTGGACCATAGCTCACTCAAATCAAGGCAGCAGCTTCTAGTGTACAAAAACAAGGCAGAAGACTCACACACAATACCTCTCCCAGCATAACTATGGGCAGCTTTGCACCTCCTTTCGTTGTGCTGAAAGGAACGAGATGTTTCACTGAATAATGCACAGCCTGCTCTAAAGATTTCTTTAAGGAATTACAGACTTCAGCTCTCAAGCTGTCTGCAAATGCCCTGGCTTGCAAGACATGTCCATGCTATAAAACACCACAGACTAGAGATCCCAAAACCAACAGAGACCCAGAGCCACAAATCCACAGTGCTGCACAGTCCCCAGACTAGGCAGGATACACTCAACCCTGCAGGTAAGGCCCAGTTCCCAGCAGTGCTAGGCTAATGTGGCCAGCCTGCATCCAGATGCCTACGGCCAGGCAACTTGAGTCCCTCTGCATCATGCTCCCCAAGCTGTATTTCCAGAATTACCCAGACAGAAGGTCTACACACAACACTGCAGATTTTCTGTTTCCTCCCCACCCCTCTTTGTTAAATGCTACAAAAATTCTCGTCCTACACTGCTCACCTGATACTGGTACAACTGGCGCATCAGCGGGCAGGAGATGAAGTGGTTGCGATGCATTGCCATCACCAACGCACCGCTGTGCGGCGAGTTCATCAGTGCAGCTACTGCCTGGAGAAGTCGTGCCGTGATCCCAGTCACCTGTGTGTTCCCTTGGCGGATGCGAGCCAGTTCCTGCCCCAGGGCCTGCTGTAACGCCAGGGCGAGCGGGCGCAGGTTTGAATTCTGCCACCGCGGGTCTGGATTTAGTGGGAAAAGCTGGTAGGATACAGAAGGGAATAAGTTTATGAGAGCAAACGAAAGGACTTGCTATACCGTAAATATCCTGAGGCAGAGGACTGATTTAACTTGTACAATTATACTGACTGTGGGCTAACTGGAACCCTCTGACACAGCTCTCTCAATATTTTAGTGCCTGGTACGGGAACAGCCGCAGCATCTACGCAACCCCAACATGACTATCAACACTGACACTGTGGGAGAATCACCATACTACACAAATACAGGCAACCAGCTTGGCCAATTAATTCCCTGTAGGCTCCTTCTGGAGTCAACGGAGAGAGGGAAGCTCTACAAGCAGACAAGCCAGAGTACAAATGCTGTTTGCACACAGCTTTGCTGCCAAGGCCCTGTGAGCATTTCACAAATCCTCCATCCACTGCTGAGAGGAAAGGCACTATACACAGAACAAACAAGGTGCAGAGACAGTAACATCCTAGTAGGCACTGACAGTATTAGGCGTGATCAAAAGCCACATCGTGTTCAAACTACAAGAAAAAAAAATGCTTCTAGTATCAATTCTACCAGGCTGTAATTGCCCAGCCTCATTGCATGCAGGGCTGTCATACTTACTGCCAACAAACCCTGCAGGAGGAAGGGGTCAGAAGATACAGGTATATGGGAAATGGATTTTTAAAAGCTGCTGCAAGGAAGTAGCTGATCAGCTAGAGGTTATACCAGTACCTGCAAAAAGATGCCTGCTAGATCATCATCTGGGCCCAGTACCCGGACCTGGCTTAAGGCACGGATCCGGCTCTGGCCTTGTGAGTTCTCAGGACTAGATTTTGACCTTGCAGTTTCAGCGCTGTCTGCAAGAGGAATAAAAGAAAAGAAAGAAAAATGTTGTTATGGTAGCTAGCATCTGGAGCCCTAACACTGGATCACCTTCAACATTACAGTCTCTAACTGCCAAGGAATTCATTCGCTTTTCTCTGGAGGCCAAACAAGAGCTACTTTTCTGTATCGCTCAGAACAACTCATTGTAGTAAACTCCAAAAATATTGGAATTTCTCCTTTTGCCAGAAGCAAAAAAACTCTAGCAAGGACGGGCGTCTAACTGTAGCCTGCTGATATATTGCAACGCAATCCCTTTTGAAGACAGCTTCTCACATCCCTCTCAACAGCAACAGAGGAAGGAAGTTTGGAAGATGACTTTGATATTCGGAAGTCTAGGCTATCGCGGGCAGTACCTCGGCGGGCTGGTAAGGAGGCAGTGAGCAGGGAGTGGAAAGTCTGGCCTCCTGTTGCTCCTCTCTCATGTTGAACTTCCACAAGATGAGCCATGTAGTCTGAAAAAGGACAAGATACGAACAAATTATCATCTCATCCTCCTTAGTAAAGCAGGACAGAATTGGTTGCTGTTTGTACAGCTCCCACAGTGAAAGGAATTTGCTGTTCCCATGGACTTCGTAAACACGATGCTTTTAAGCCTTGGTTTTTTACAAGTTAGCCTCCAAATTACTTTTTAGACTCTGTACAATCCAATCCAGAAAACCCTTTTCTACTTTAGGAAATACAGCCAAGGGCCATCCAGACAAGCTCTAGGGAAGTATCTACAGTGATAACAGGCTGCCAAAGCAGAGTGCACACAGAGTTTTTTCATTTGACTCGTGAAAACTGTTCAAGAACAAGTAAAATGCCTAGTCAGCCTCATATGAAGCTCTTACTCTTGTCCATGATGTTCTGCTCCAGCGTCTGCGGGTCATGAGATACTGCCTGATCCAGGTACTGCAGAAGTTTGCTCATGCTGGAGACTGGGATTCCAAAGGACTGAACAAAGAGAAGCAGCTGCTGCGGCTCCAGGTCCTGCAGGGCTGGAATACATAACACTGAGTCCTCAGACCTCTGCTCGCAGAGGGTCATCTTTATTACCTGATCTTTGTGCTGTTGGCTGGACCAACGGCGACACTTTAATGCAGAGAGCCTAAAGCCAACAGTCTGACAGCTGCCTACTATGTTTTCTTTGCTGTGCAAATCATTGCCTTCTTATTGCATCTTCCAGTTAATTCACTCACTGGTTAATTTGATCTTCTGTTTAATTTGATCAAAACCTCAGGAACCCAATCATTCGTATTAAAAAATAACTTCCACCCTATCTGTTGATGGCTGCAGGCAGGAATTATTGAATAATTCAATCACTGGCTATAGAGAGCTGTCATTTAATTAGTAAGGAAGGAATGAAAGCTCTGAATACCAAGAAGAAAGAGAGCACTGATGAGCTGTGCAAGGACAAAAATAACTATACGTATAGCCTACATCCTTCAGGTACGGCTCTCCACGTTGCAAGCCCACCATGCCCTATGGATCCAGTGCTGTGCCTGCTGTCTGGTGACTGCACAGCTTAGTTCAGTCTGAATTGTGACAAAGATGGGACTCCAATTCAGAATTCCCCATTTCCTTTAAAATCCACAGAAAGCACAATATCCATACAGACTTGTTCCCCTACTTCAAAAGTAATAGTGACTGCATATAAAAGCCAGCAAGATTCAGCACTTGGATCAGAGTGGGAGGAAGTGCCTTCCAAATGTTCTACCAAAGGCACTGACCACCTCTTCAGTCTCAGCTTTCACCGAGTTCTGCTCTTGAAGCTGTGGGGATTAACCTGTGGGGCCAGATGTTTGGAGAGGTTGTATCCGTTCTCAAACCCTTGTTACATGAACTACACATCACAGCTGAGTAGGGAATCACCCTGGGACATCCCATAACATTCCCTGCCCGGAACTAGCTCATATTCTGTACGTCTGTTTGACAGCCCTTATCTATTGTATGTTTAGATTGCGACTGTCACAAAAATCCAGAGACACAATGCTTTCTAAATCCAAGCTCCCTGCCCAGCTGCGGGGTCTGCAGTGACCAATGGCCCCACCCAAAGGCAGCCAAGCAGGATGGCTGGGAACACAGAGGATTTGAGCGGGGAAAGCCGCTCCCTTTCCCTTCAAGAGGGTCTGAAACACCAACAAACATTCCACAGGCTCACCTGCATCCACAAGACGCGGGACCTCAGAGCGGATCATACGCAGCTTTAGCCAGTCAGGGAGCAGCAGAGCCTCCTCTGAGGTGTCAACCAGAAAAGCAGTAGGAAGGGGCTTTTTCTCCGGGAACCATATATCCAGTAAGGTGTAAAAATCACCATCCCCTGCTTAAGAGTGAATACAAAATTATTTCCTATGTTCATAAGCACCTAGAACACCTTACCCTTCTCTACACAAACCAATACACCAAAACACTTTATTGTTTAAAAGGTTAGAGACAACTTGGGAATAAACACTACCAAGTGGAAGTGTGTATCTGAGTACCCAGTTCTCACACTACAAAGTCTCTGAATCCTTCTTGTTTAGCAGGGAGGGACACACCATCATTCTAATATTTCCTGCTGTCTGCAGAAGGAAAAAATAAGCCTGCAAATCCTTCACTCTGTGCAGCAATATTCTGACAGATCTTACAGCTACAAACAAATATTGCAAGGGACAAGCCTGTGAGTAGAAAGATTAACACCAGCCTGACCTGTCAGGAGATGGCATATATAGGAAAGGCTCTCTGTATTGCCCATGACCCCTTGAATAAATCTGAGCACACTTCACCAACCTTGAGGTGGCCCCAGTGTCAGGAGAATAACCATGGCATGAACCACAAGGATGTGCATAGTGGCTGTTTCCCCACTAGTCCAGCGAAGGAACACCTGATCCTGGGACTCTGACTGGAAAAAGGCAGAAAAACCCAAGGATGAACAATGTCGGGAAGAGAAAGGAGAATGAGATCTGTGAGATGCAGATGAAAGAAGAACACAAAAATGGACAAATTTGGTCAGACCAAAGTTCAACCTAGCCCAGTATCTCCAACAGTGGCCACAAAAGATACTCAAGGAAAAGTTAAAAAATTCTTGAACCAGACGTGGTTTCTACATACTCAGTAACCCACAATGGGCTTCTCTTTTGTTAACTTGTCCTGTTTCTTCTACTTGCTTAAGAAAGGCAGGCAGGCACTCACCCAGCTGTACACCTCCTCGCCCTCCTTACTCTGGCGCATGCGTTTGATGTAGCGAGAAAAGATGGAGAGAAGAGCAACAAGCACTGCATCCGACTCAGCACAGTACGAGAGCTTGGAGAAGAGGTGAGACATGATGGTAGAGCGTTCCACAATGAGTCGGGCTACATCCTGCAAGGGGAAAAAGGTCTTTATTGAACAACATAGCCAGGTCCTCCTGCTTCATTGCATCACATTCTCCAGTTTCCATCATCCCCACTCCGGAGATGAACACGTAGAGTCAAGAGTAAAACCATGAGTTTTCATGACAGGGAATACACCAGTGCTTTGCATGCAACGTGTGCTACCTTACTGTGTCCACACTTGTAGCACATCTGCGTTCTGATGCATCCCATTATAAAGTGAGCGCTTACCTAGTAAAAATCTGCACTTCTTTGAGTAAACAGATCTACTGACTCTTATCATTTCACGTTCTCCACGTATCTAAGCAGATCTATGCAGGCAGAAAAAACACAGGAGCCTCTAGATCCCTGCATCAATCTCTAAAAGACTGTTATGAAGGATGCAGTTCAATGGACTTAAAAGCAATGAGAAAAAAAGCACCCAGAGATAGAACAATGAAAAACACACCATTGTATAAAAGCCAAACATAAAATAAAAAAAAAATAAAAATCACCAAGCCTTTAAAAAAATGTAGCAATCCAATTTTGGTTATAGGAGAGTGCATATCCGACCAGTAAGGTTCCTGACTTCCCATTCTCTTCCCAGATACATGTGACCACACATTTAGCACCAGCTTACTTGCAAAACACTACCAGGTGGTGGGATTTCCTTCAAATCACTATCTAATCTTCCATTGCCCATACCATCTGAGATGGGCTGTTGGACTGGAGGTTATTGCTCTGGTATCATTTCATGATACGAAACCAAAGACACAGGATGCCGTGCAACACGTCCGCAGAAACACAAACGGGCAGTTATCAGATTCATGTGCTCACAAGAACCTCATCATGCTAGTACAGCAAATCACATTCCTGCCACTGTCCTGAGACGTGCCAGGTCTTCCCCGCGCAATCCCTCTGCCCCAGCAACCTGGCCTCTCACCAGAGCAAGGTCATTGTGCTGTCCCTGCTCCTCCACTGGGGCGTGCTGGGAGAGGTACACCAGGTAAGCACTGATGGTCTGGGGATCTGTCTCCATGTGGATGGCCTAGAACAAGAATTCCTCTCATTAGAAATCAGGATTTAATGAAGACAAGCACCAGCATAAGAAAAATTCTTCTGCAAGCATATAGACGTGTTGATAACTGCACCCACACGCAGTTTGCTCAGATTTGAGTAGGTCACTTATCCCTTCCAGCTACTAACACCAACCTGTTGCAAGGCAAGAGCTGTTGTTGCTCTAACGCTGTCAAAGAGTGGCAGCCTTGGGAGGTCTCTCAGCAGCCACTGATATCCCTGCAGCAGTTCAGAATCGCCAGAGTCCTCTTCCATGGGGTGATCTTTCTCCTCTCCATCACGCAGTCCCCCTTCTGACAACACCAAGGACAGGCCCTGCAGAAGTCACACAGACACAGCTGTCACATTTGAAGCCTCAGCTGGACCACTAGTTTCATAGTAGTGAATATCATAAAAACAAGCTTCAAACATCACGGAACGATCCAAATGCAGCACACAACAGGTTTCATATCTCATAGAATGCATTTTCTTGACAGCTACCCTACGTGAAGTTTCAGTCTTCTGTAAGCATAATCTTTTTGAGGTCTCTGCAATTCCACTTGCCTTGACTGTGCTCTAGAGCACCAGGCACTCACTCATTTACATTCCCCACAGACAACGGCCGCTGCCAATTACTCCATGTAGCACATGATCTGCTGAGTCTACACCTGAACTTCACAGGAAACAGCAAAATCCAGTTCTGTCTTAAGAAAAGTACTACTTGGCTGTTGAACAAAGAAGGCTTCTGAGCAGCAGGGAGCAGAAGTGCATTTGATGGGGTTTGGAGATTGAGACAAGTTACTGAAGAAGGATGACATGAAATAATTTCACTGCGCTGGCTCTGAACTCGGGAGAATCCAGAACTCTGCCCCCAGGTTCTGACAAACCCTAAACAAGAAGATTTTCATTTTGCTCACCTTCATTGCCAAGACCCGTGAGGCCACCTGGGAGGAACTCAGGCGTCGTAGGAAATAGTCAAGCACCTCACAAGTTGTCTGTTCATCTGCTTTGGGACCCAACAGCAAGTCTTGCAACCGTCCAAGCAACTGCCTTTGTTTCTGTTGTCTCTGTGGAGCAAGAACTTGGCCTTTTCAATGACATCAAATCTGGGATGCACAGAAAGTAGGTAACAGAACCGATCCCCAGGACACTACTCACCTGGCGTTTCTTGGCACGCTGCTCCTTACTCTCACCCTCCTCCTCTTCTTCACCTGAGGTCGACTCATCAGCAGCATCATGAAGCAGGAACTCACAAAGGCACTGCACAGGCAGGACGTCCAAGGAGCCCTCGCTAGACTGAACCAGATCTGCCAGCCATGGCATTGACTGCGATGAGGCCTAGAAAGCAGGAGAATGACAATGCAAGATGAGCAGAACATAGATGCAGCACACTGATCGTTTAATTCCTGAGCAGTAAACCCCCTTCCCCTGCATCTCACTTAGCTTCCTTTTGCCCCTCACTCTGCTCAAGTTTCAGAGATGAGGGATCAGATCCTGACACAGCCAAGCCATCGAGGGAGCCCACCTGTCTTTGAATGATGTTGAGAAGAAAGTCAGGATGACGACTGCGACACAGGAGGTGGCCCAAGCGAAGCGACTGGTTCAGGCTTTTCACCTGCTCCAGGACATGTGGCGGAGGTCTGCGCGGGGGGCCCCTGCCAGAGAAACAAGAAGTTATCCACAGGCAGACACACTTTCGCTCTGGTGTTGATGAGGATCCATCAGTTCAGTAGTGCACGAGGGCCACAGGGAGGTGGCAACCAAATGACAAGGACCAAATGTGACACGTATCCCACGGGCTACCCAGTCTCAGGGCTCTTCTTGCCCACTTCAACCACCCTATGAGCAGTAGGGTGTCCTGACTAGCATTAACTGGGATTTCATGATGGCAGCAGACCGCAGGCGGCTACTTACTGAGGGTCCAGACTTGTCAGCTGGGACAGCAAGAGGCTGCTGCTCTCTGTAATGGTTTGTTTTGTGGATGCGGCAGCCAGATGACCCTCAAATGCAAGAATCTCCTGTTTTTCTCTTTGGGAGATCTGAAGTTCACGATTGATCATCTCTGTGCGTGTCTCCTCATCCGTCAAGGTACATTGAGGATAGGAATAATTACTGTTAAAATAAGTTAAAAAAGAAAATGGTTATGTCGGCCTATTCAAAACTCATGAACTACAGACAGAAAGTCCCCAGGACCTGAGCTCCACTAGGCAACATAAAAAAAACAAAGCAGCTTCTCATCAGAGCCAAGGAGACCGAGACGTTTTCAGCAAGGCATGTCAGTGTCATCCCTCCCTTTTCCTCAGCTTTATTCCCTTACTTGTAATATTTCTGTTGGGGGAAGGCACCTTTCCCACCCAAACCGCAGTGCTGCTGCCAGCCAGCTTACTCTACACCAGTCCCACTGGAAAGGAAGGAACCAGTTGGCACAAACTTCACTCAGAAATGTGTGGTTTTGGTGGCCTATTTGATTTATGTAGGGATTTAAGCATACTAACTTGGTCATGACCATTTCCATGAGCATCTTTAGAGAAGGGTACTCCTCCCATGCAGTCAGACCTGCAGCAGAGAAGGACAATCAGGGATACAGGAAAAAAAGTGAGGGTCTTTACATACGTTCTAACACACTCTAGATCGGGGAGACACACAACAAACTCATTTGGAACAGCTCACGACACTTAGAACACAGACAACGTGATTCCAGCCACATGCTGGTCCAGGCACCCCCATGGTGTATTTTTGCACACATGGGAAATATACAGTTAATAACTGCAGTTATCTCACCAACCCTGCACATGCCTTGAACACAGAAAACCAGGCTTCAGCAGACAGCACCCTGACCAACTTTCACAGCAGAATTAGTATCCCAAGATATGTCCACACTCACCAATGTTTTCGGGATTGAATGCAGCAACTACAAGCAGGAGAGGCCAGGCTTTCCAGTAGAGGGTAGAAATAGCTAGATTTGGAGGCTGGTACCTACAAAAGCCATCACCAGATGTAAGTGGTTGGTTTTGTTTACTTAAGGCCATCTCAAGGCTGCTTTTCTCCTTAATCACGCACTGTTTAGATTCAGCCACACCAGTTCAGCAGGGTTCAGCTGAAAATTTCTAGAGCAGAAAGGTCAGAGTGCTTGCAGGGCAAAGTCCATTCCATGACCAAAGCCTTAACTGCCCTAGATAAATTCCCACCCGAACGTGACATTGAAAAGGTTTCCTCATGATTTTGTTATTACAAATTGTAATAAGAAAAAGCATCTTAAAATCTGTGAGCTAGCACTGTTCGTCACAAGGTGAAAATGAACTAGATCACAAGATTGTCTATGTGATAAGCCTTACCCTGGGGGTAGCTGGATATTCTCTGGATGGTGATAAGTGCACAGATTCAAGACCGCATCGATCAGCTGGATTCTTTCTACCCTCAGGACCTCGACATCTGGAGAAGGAGAAGAAAAGACTAAGCAAGTTATTGACCTGTCTACCTGGCCAAAAGTCCTTCAAGAAAAGCATCACAGCATAACAAAAATTTTACTTCAAGCAACTATGTTATTGTGGGTTTGTTCTCATGATATTACAAGAACAAAAAACCAACAACACTTAAAAAGTAGCAACACTTAAAAAAGCTACAAGTCAATATATAAGGATATCGAGCTTTTCAGCTGCAATTTGGTTTAAATTCTTAAGGGCATTTTTTGTTCCCCAAATGCATCCAATATGATACCTGTATCTTTTTCAGAACTCGGATACAATCCTTCAGGTAAGCAGTGAATTTGCTCAGAACTTCTGGGGCTCAGAGGAACTAAAAATGCATTTTAACTTTGTTGCAAGTTTTCAGACTTGCTCTAACTTAACTCTGAGTCTTCCAGTATTTGAAATGGCGCAGCATTTAAAATGCCATACTGAGAGGCTGGACACATTTTCACAAGATATTCAACAGCGAAGTCTAGCCCACTCCACTTGCACTAATCAGACCTGGACTAGACTTCGCTATTAACAAGTCAGCACTAAGAGCAGGTAAGATGCTTTAGAATCAAACTCCGACAACCCCCTCAACTCTGACACAAACACAGATAGCTCAACTGAATGGACACGCTCTCCAAGGATGCAGGAATTCGGACAAATGCTGAGTGAATTCATAAAAGGGCTAAGAGTTAAGTCTGCTTTTGTAACTGCTATTCTGTAACAGTGCTTGAATAATGAAATTGGGAGGAGCACACAATACATGGGTTAATTACTTTAACTTCCAACCCTTTCATTTTTGCATGGCCTAAAAATTTCTATTCATCTTACAGTATGTATAAAGGACTAAATTGAATTTAAAAATGCTAACTCAAAACTTTGCATGGTTATCCGCAGTCCTTCGTCCTCAACACAACCAGTAATTTCCCAAACACTCCCTGATACAAAATTAGTAACAGGGAGAAAGAGCAGGAGAAAATAAGAAGCTTCCCTAGTGAGAAAGCAACACAATATGTATCTGGCTTTGAGCCAAATGCTTAGCCATCACAACTAAAACATGCTTTAACCGATGCAAAGGCTTTTTGGTACGTGGTAGGAGGCACCTCAGCCCTGGGTGGCAACAGGAGGACACGCAGACCGAAGTAACCACTTGCTGGCTGGAGCTTTGTGCAGTCTTACCATCCGCTTGCACAGCTGCGGCCCGCTTCACCAAGTGGTCAGCAAGCTCCATGGCATCCGCAGGGCCAAGAGGAAGGTCCCGCGACAAACCGATCACAAGGATCCGCATCAGTGTGTCTTCAAGGATGGGCACCTCGGAGCAGAGGCGAAGGAAGAAGCTGCATGAGACATGAGACATAAATCACACTTCTTTCGACAGCAGCGTAAGGGCTCCTGAAACTCTCCACAGACCCTAGAGCTCATCTGAGCAGAAGATAAATCACAGCTCGGTTTACAACTCCTTCCCTGGTCTCCATCTCCAAATGCAACTGACATAAATTGTTTTATGGATTATTGCTCACGTTGCCTTGTACCTCTACACTTCAGCCTGCTTGAGTCTGAGCTCCCTAAGGTTACCCCAGTATAAACCATACAGTGCAGGGCTGCCCTTCTTACAATTAGAGAATCAAGACACAGAACACCTTGGCACAGGGAACGAGAATGAAGGAGGAAGAGGAACAGATGGAGAATGGAGCAACATCCCTCAATTTTAAGGCAACGTAACAGATGAAGAAAATCCAAGCACAGTTCAAAGCCTTTCCAACACAGAGCTGTATGAGGAACACCAGAAAACACCAGTTCCTTTGCCACCAGCTACAGCAGCTCTCGCCTGTACCCAGCTCTGCGTGGGGCACACACTCACTTGCGGTCACTCTCAGGGGGCCAGTTGTCCCATTTGTAGTAGGTTTCTGGCTGTTCTGTGAAGAGCACCTTGTGGAGGCTGTAGAAACGAAAAGGACAGTAAACACCACCTGCGTGAGGCTCAAGAACATGTTCAACAGTTCAGTCTCCCCAGACTCCTGCCAATGCTTCCCATCCTACACATGAAGGAGCCCCCCTAGATAAGCTACTCTAGAGAAAGTAACAACTCAAATCACAACAGGGAGGACTACACAGTATGGGCATTAGGTGTTTACACTTCCAGTGAATGCTGTTACAGTGAATCGATTAATTCTGGCTTGACCTGCTTCAGTAATGCCTTGAGCCAGATCCCACAATAAAACCGTAAGCAGACAGTACTATCTATGCAGCCCCCAACTGTACAGCCTGAAAAACTATGTCAGACAAAAGAACAACAGGGGTCCACATGCTTGGTCAGGTAACTGGAAATTCCCTACTGGGTGGACCCAAATAATACAAATCAGAAATATTTTCCATTATCATGTATTTCTGGTAAGAGGATGCCTCTCCAGGAATTCCTGAGAGGGAGACAGTCCCAGCCTGAACCCTACTAAAACACTGTTTCTCTTCCCTGTCTGATAAGTCGAGAGAAAAAGCCCTGGCATATGCAGGGTTTTCATAGTATGTCATACGCTGTTGGGAAAGTGACTGGTTACACACAGCAGATTATCAGGCTGACTCTCTTACCAGTGCACATAATCCTTCGGAGCCAGCTTGCTGATAGATGGAACGACCGTGTGAAGCCACCAGACAGCATCTCGCTGGATAGCAGCAATTTGGTTCTGGAAAGAGCGTAGCACTTCCAGGTCTGTAAAACAGTAAGGTTACAAACTACGCACATATCAGAGCCCCATCAGGAGCCAAGCAGGAGATGGTAGATGTTTCAAGAGCAGATAGTAACCAAGGCTCCAAAGCATCAACAGTAAACTGTCAAGAGGTATACTGGACAACCTTAAGTATCCCAGCACTGACAGCACAAATGCCACATCTGCCAACTCTGTCAGCCTCAGGACGATAGCAAGTACCCCCATGCCTCTGTTCAGAATGGAGGCTTACACCCCTTCCTAACTCTTGCTGCAACCCCACCACTGCCAGAAGATATCTACCAAGCCACTCATCTTCAGAGGGAACCTAGGTTGTTCTGCTTACTCTTTTTCTCTCCTTTGTCCCAAGCAATTCCAGCCTCCTTCACCTGGGCTGTGATACCAAGCATCATGGAGACAGCGAGCAGATCAGTTATGTGGATGACAAACCGCTCCTTAAAAAAAAAAAATATAATCCAGGTGACTTCAATCAGTAAAACCCAAAGCTGCCTTCTAGAAAAGTGTTTCATCATCAAAAATGACAGTCATGGATGTTTGGAAACGGGATGTGGGAGCATTGCTATAAAATGCTATACACAAATACTGACTCACTCAGATAACAAAGAGCAAAAGAAAGAACGGCCAGAAAAATAGATATAGAAAAGCCCGGTACACCATCCAGCAGCACAAGGGTCAAAGAAAGCGGTACCTTGAATTCCATTTCTGCGTACTGGGCCTCCTTCCGTTCCTGCATAAGACCCAGACAGAAGGCCTGGAAGTTGATCTCATGTTTTGTCTGTTTTATGATCTCTCGCAGCAGAGCCCGTGAAGCCCGCAGGTAATCATCCTTAGTAGTCAAAAGATCCTGGAACACCATTGCTAGGTACTGAGAGAGAAAACATACAGAAAGAGAAAACTTTCAGTGCATTGTAATGTATCTGCACCCACAAAACGAAAACACACAAGGAAACAATGCTGGTGCTATGCCTGCCCCTCAGACCCCCGGGGAGCTATAATAACATTTCTCTCGTGAAACTTCATTACCACAACGTTGATCACTCAGAATGTGGGAGTTAGAAAATAACCGTGCACATTTATTCCCAACAAGTGCAATACTATAATTTCAAAACAGTATCATACAGATAACACAGTTGCCTGTGGAAAGATTTCATCTGAGCCTCAAGTCAAATAAATCTCTCAGGCAGAGGTCTGGGATCACCGTCAGTCACACAAGACACTACACCTACCTTCGGAGCTTGCTCTGAGCTATGCTGAAGCACAGTATACAGGATCTGCATGTTGTTGGGATTTCTTGCATTTGATAGCTCATTGAAAATCACAAACTTAATCGTGGTGCCCAGGTTATCCCTGTGTGCATTCAGCAGCTCTCTGCAAGGAAAGACGAGAGGTTTCATTGCAGCTAGAGCTACTGTTTTGATTTCTCTTTGAAGTATTTAACACACAGAGTGAAGAGGATGGAGCAGCACTTACGTCCGTCAATATCAATGCATTCATTGCCAGGCCAATCAAATTCATTTAATGTTACACAGAACACCCCACAGTCCAAGTTGGTATTTAAAACCACTGTGCAGAGACACCAAGGCCCTGGGCACATCTTCCGGGGAGCTTTCTCTTCCCATCACAGACTCGGTCACTCACCTGACACACAGCATGTAGTGGTTGAGAAGGACTTTTGGCTTGAGACGAATTTTGATCAGGTTGGAGATAACTTCCATGTCCTCTGAGCTGTGGGTGTTGCAGTTCATACAGACTGACATCAGCAAGTCCTGAGCTGGCTTGGTCAACTGCGGAGGAAGAACAGAAAGGCTACAGCCACCTGCCACCACAGATCAGAAACATAACTGGCAAACAGTATGCAGCCCTCCTGCCTGGATTCCAGACCAGGTCCAGAAAAGTTGTGCTTCAACAGCTTCTATCCTTACCTTTGGATTCTGCAGCCACATCTCCAGCCTCTGCACAGCCATTTGCCGCACCTCTTTGTAGCCACATGTTGCCGTCAGCAGTCGAAGGAGGTTCCTGGACACGTTGTCCATTGGCTGGCGCCGGTTGAGTTGGTCCCGCAGCATGTCTAGGACATATTCCTCTACACTCTCTACAAGGTCGTCATACCTGGGCCACACAAACTGCATTTTACTCACTTGAACACAAGCCAGCTTGGTCACACTTTGCTGTGTTCAGAGATCAGCATCCTTTCTTGTTCATGGTACGCATTACAAACAAACAAAATCTACTCTTTTCTTCTGGAACCACTTGTATCTGGTGCTCAACATCCTCTAGCAAGTGCCCCAGGATTGCTAGTACAGAGAGGGAGCTCCCTGCTGCAGCACTGCAAGAGTGGGTGAGCACAGACAGATCTGCCACACGGCTGTGTCAGGAGAAGAGGAGGAACTGTACCTGGGCATGAGCTGGCCCTCCTGCTCTGGGCTCATTTTCTCCTCTGCAATCAGCAGCTCACTCTGGCTGTCTTCCTCCTCTGTCATGGAAGGGTGTGGGCTGCTCCCTAAGAGAGACCAGCACACAACATGCTTCGTGAGACAACTCTTCTTTCTAGAGATCACTCACTCACGCTCTTATGTGCTCAGCTTCTTTCAAGACCCCCTTCAGCAGCACTGAAGGATGCCAGAACTAGTTGCTTCCTCACACTGTATCAGATACAGGCACATTTTCCAAGCCTTTTTGACTGCCTGCCCTCAAACATCCCCTAGAAACGAAAGAGCCCCAAAGGGAGAAAAAGCAATGCCTGGAACTCAAAATATGGCCTATGTGACTCCAGCCAGCAACAAACTATTCTCACCAGTCAATAAGCTCACCAGGCTCCATCCTTTCCCCTACCCCTTTGTTCCCGCTTCCCAAACACCGTCTTACCAGCGCTAAGGTCCCCTCCGCTACGTCCAACTTCCCCATGCAAGAGCATGCTCTTAGGAGGCATCTTTGTGTTAAAAGCTGTTTGGATGTTATCCACAAATGTCTTGCAGTGAGGGCTGTCCACCCAGATGCGCTCCCCAAGGGAGTCCTCGATGTAAACCTGCACAAGGGAACATAAAACATGCTAAAGCTTTTTTTTGTAACAGTTGATCAGAGGACCGTTTGCGAGCTTCCCAAGTTTGTATTTGTTTTCAACATACAGCTGTGAAGTAGGAAAGTAGCATAACAGCTGCATGGGTGAAAAACAGACCAGACGACTGCAGGCAGGTCACATAAGAGCAAAAAACCAAACTATTACCTCCCAAGCTCTACTGAGCACCGACCCTCTCAATCAGCAAAGCTGATTAAGATTTAGCAAAGGTTTTACAACTTCCACCACCAAAATATAGAAGCTCGTCTTTTAAAAACTTAGTCTTTTTAAATCAACGGGTTGTGTTAACCCCTATAGACAAACTCTGGGACACTTATATCAGCACAGATTGTCAAAGGCATCTTAGAAAAGATCAGAGATAAGGCAAATGAAACCACAACATTTCAACAACCAGTGAAGATTATCCTTTAAAAAAAACCCAAGAACTCTGGTTTTGTCCCTTGTCAATACAGCACAGGCCCAGTCTCCAACTTCTGCCTCCTCCAGCCACATTCCCCACGCTGGGCAACAGGCCACCAGATACCCCCTTCCCTTCCAGCAGGAATAAATCCTCTGCTTCTATCCCACCCCCAGCACATGCAGCCTTCCCAACCCTGGCCGGTTTTCTCCAGTCTCCCCACATTCTGGCAGAAGCCCTCTTGGTTCAGCAACCTTGACAAAGATCTCTGGCCAGTTCTCATCCTCTTCGTAAGCTGCCATGAGAAGGTTGCAGGCCAAGACAGACACGAGGCTATTCCCTTTGGCTTTGAAATTGATGGAGGCATCTCTTCGGAGCAGGCTGCACAGTGCCTGCAATATCATCCACAAAAAATATATTAAAAAAAATAATAAACAAGCCATCTTGCAAGAAAGCATACAGAAAAGCTTTAGAAGAAGACGTACAAATTGCAGCAGCTTGCCACAAAGCTATAGTATTTACAAAGACACGCAGATTACGCTCTGGCTTGAGAGGAACTGCAATTAGGCTGACAAGCTGGCAGCAACGCTACATCAGTAAGCCCAAGAGTCCCGATGTGGCACAGCCCTCACCTCGATAACACCTTCAGTGGCAAATATGTTTGGTTTGATTTTTGCCAGGTACATGAGGCTCAGGTAGAGCGTGGTATCAGGTTTGGCTCTGTTCATCTTCAGCTGCTTCGCGGCTCCACACAGCACCCCCTCGATACGGTCGTCGTTGCCTTCTGCCTCTGCTGCCTCAATCTCATCCAGCAGCACCGTGGGGACCACTGCAACCATCAGCACACGGGCATCAGGATTTACCCTCACACAAAATAACCTGCCCCGGGACACTGGCAGGGCCAGTCACCAGGAAAGCAAAGCGTGGACCAGCTCACCTTTGCCCTCTACAATGGTTTTTCCCTCCCCAATTGCTATTAAAACTTCTGTTTCACACCGGACAACACCCCTTGATTATTTTTCAGTTGGTCCATGCTAGAATACTCCTCTGCAAATGTATCAAACACCAGAAAACAGAATGATACCTCAAAAAGCAAGCAACGTCCGGATACAGAGTCTACTAAAGAAATAGGTGAGTAAAATACCACAATTGGGACTCAAAGATTTCCTCAGGGAGTCTTCCAGCTGCTGACGTTAAGCAGCTATCAGACAGGATAAACACAACCGAATGCCAACAGGAGAGGAGAGACACAACCGTGACTTCAGCCCTACATCCAGCAAGGAAACCCATAAAGACTGCACATAAACCTTGGCTTGTGGGCTTAGAGAAAGGCCCCCGGGGCTGAGGCTTTTGGGAAGGTAAACTGAAGTTTGCACCCTCGCTCGAATGGAAGCACCGCGAGGCCTCACCTTCGATGGGGATGACAGACGGCTCCTTGATGGAGGGTGAAATGGCTCGCTTCTCCGCCACGGCCGCCTCCGCCAGCCGTCCCAGGGCGCTGAGGGGAGGCGTGGAGGAGAGCTTGGGGCGCTTGGCCAGGCCGGGCAGCCCCGCCGGGCCCGCCAAGGCGGCGGCCGCCTCCCGCTTGCGTTCGGAGGGCAGCCCGGGGGGCGCCGGCTTCAGCAGGGTGACGGCGGCTTTGCCCTCGCCGCTCTGCCCCTTGGAGCCCAGCGCGATGAAGTCTCCCGGCGGCGGGTGCGCTGCGAGGGGACAAGGGGACAGCCGTGACAGCACCGACCCGCGGCCACCGGAGACCCCCCGGACCCCACCCCACCCCACCCCGGCCCGGCCGAAGCCCGCCAGGACTCACCGGAGGGTTTGGGCACGGCGCTGGGCCGCCGCACGGCCGCCGCCTTCGGACGGTTCATGGTGCCAGCGACCACGGGCCTCCGCCACCGCCGCCGATCTGCCGCCGCCACCCGGAAGCGGAAGTGCTCCGCCGCGACCCCCCCCGCCGCTCCCACCGCGCCGCGATGGAGCGGCACTTCCCGCCCCGCGCCGCCGGACAGCGCCCCCTGGTGGCTGGAGGGCGCGACGCCGAGGGGAGCTGTGACGCCCCCCAGCGGGGGGGAGGGAGAACCGCAGCCCGGGGGGGGACGACGGGGGAGATTGGGGGGGATTTTGGGGGAGGCTGTGGCCAGAGCGGGACTGGGAGTGGGGATTTTGGGTCTCGAGGGGCTGAGACTGGGGGGGCTGTTCGGTGGCGCTGGGATTGGGGGGGACCTGGGGTCAGAGAGGGGGGTCAAGGGGCTGGGATGGGGGGGACGGAATGTGGGGGGATTAAGGGCAGAAACTGAGGGTGGGATCGGGGGGATTGGGATGGGAGGGATAGAATCAGGGGCTGGAATGGCTGGGGCGGCTTGGACAGGGGCCGAGATTGAGCAGCTGAGATCGCGAGGATGGAGATCAGGGACTGAAATTGGGCGGCCCCTCGGCAACCATCCACCCCCCACCCCATGCCACCGCCCCTGTCCCCACGTCACGCTCCCAGGACGGGTTCTCCATGTGCCTTTATTGAGCAGGGACGGCGGGCGCCCACACCTCAACTCACATATCCACCCACACCTCCATCCACATCTCCTCCACCCACGCCTCCACCCACACCTCCATCCACACCTCCATCCACACCTCCATCCACATCTCCTCCATCCACACCTCCATCCACACCTCCATCCACACCTCCATCCACACCGCCCACCCGGGACCATGTGGGGGACACCCAGCAGCCAAGTTTCCCCGGTCCCCAGCCATGTGGAGGGGGCACATGGCGGCAGGTGACAGTCCCCACCGCCTCCTCCGTGGTGGCACCCCAGCCTATAGGGCTGGAGCACCCAGCATCTTCTGGCCAGGTGGCCTGGGCAAGGTGGGGGCAACCTGCTTCCCCCCCTCACAGCCACCGCAGGGTGAAGCCCTGGCTGAGGCTGAGGCCGAGGTCGCTCACGGTGAGAACCTGTGGGAGGAGAAGAGACATTTTGGGGTACAGCCTCAGCGAGGCTTGGCTCAGCTCCGCTCCCCCTGAACCCCAACATGGTGGGACAGCCACCTTGGAGTCCTCATCCACCTCCTCGGACACCAACCCTGTGACAAGGGCTGGGGGAGGAGGGATGGAGACCCCCAGGATGAGGACCTCCAGGATAGGGCACCCTGAGATGGGGCCATACCTGGTTGCCCAGGTAGGAGAAGGGCTTCTCCTGGCCGTTCAGGAGGACTTTGCTGGGTGGCTCCTGCACCCCAAAGATGCTCAGGGTGCCAATGGTGACTTCGGTGGCCTCGGCACTGGCGTGAAGGACAGTGGAGGTGAAGATGTTCTGTAGGGAGGAATGGCATGAGCTCGAGGTGGCCAAGTGCCACGGGCCCCCCGACCCCTGCACTCCCCACTGCATCCCACCTGTGTGACGTTGAACACCAGGTAGGAGTAGCTGCCCCGCTCAAAGGTGCCCAGGCTCTCGCCATCGTCCCAGAAGAGGTCCCCCCAGGCAGTGCCACTCTGGGACAAGGCCACGATGAGGCGCAGGGGATTCCTTCGGGTCGCCTCGCTGGTGGTCTCCGGTTTCTGGGGTTCAAAGACATGGGTGCTGTAGGGCTGTGAGCACCCGGGATGGGGGTCCAGGAGCTGAGGAGCTGGTGGGGACACGCTCTGTGGACAGTCTCTGGGGAAGGGACGGGTGGGTGCTCACCTGGGTGGGCAGGATCGCGCCCTCCCGGACATGCAGGTTGAGGTGCTCCAGGGGAGCTGACATCTTCAGCATCTCCCCGCTGCTGTTCACTGAGGAGCCCTGGGCAGGCAGTGAGAGACACGGGTGTGAGGGGTTCAGGGGCACGGTGGGGGGCTCAGGCATGGGTCTGGGGAGCAGCCATCCCCACCTCTTCCTTCATCAGGGCTTGCTGGGCTCAGCTGTGACTTCCCACCCGCAGCCCCAAGATGGTTGAGCAAGGACCATCTGGCCCCTGGCCGAGCGCTGGGGTGCTCCTCACCGTGTAGAAGTCGTACCACACGCCTCGGGGGACGTAGCCCATGACCGAGTCCACTCCGGGTTCCAGCACCGGTGTCACCAGCAGGCTCCGGCCCCACAGGAACTGCCTGTCCAGCCCCAAGGTGGCCACATCCCGTGGGAACCTGCGGCGGGATGGAGACGCCGCTCGGATCGGCCGCTTCTCCGTGATCCAGCCTAAGCATCTCCCCAGCTCCCGGTGGGGATGCTCTTACTCAAAGAACAAGGGCCGAGCAACGGTGTCCCCTTGCAGGTGGGCACGGTGGAAGAGGGTGTAGAGGAAGGGCAGGAGGGAGTAGCGGGTCAGCAGCACGTCCTTCATGGCCGTCCTCGCCGCTGGGCTGAATACTGTCGGGTCCTGGGCCTGGGGGAGATGTGGGGAGTCAGCAGCCACCCCATCCCCAACCTACCAGGCATCCCCACTGCCCCTGCCCTCCTGCATCCCGCATCCCACATCCGAGGTCCCGCATCCCCCATCCTGCATCCCCCATCCCGCATCCCCCATCCCACATCCCACATCCCTCTTCTCACATCCTGTATCCCCGATCCCGCACCCCGCATCCCATATCTCGCATCCCGTATCCCCCATCCCGCATCCCCCATCCTGCATCCCCATCCCACCTCCCACATCCCCATCCCACATCCTGTATCCCCCATCCCACATCCCCATCCCACATCCCGTATCCCCGATCCTGCATCCCCCATCCCGTATCCCCCATCCCGCATCCCCCATCCCCCATCCTGCATCCCCATCCCACATCCCCATCCCGCATCCCCCATCCCGCATCCCCCATCCCGTATCCCCCACCCAGCATCCCCCATCTCACATCCCCATCCCGCATCCCGCATCCCACATCCCCCATCCTGCATCCTCCACCCAGCATCCCCCACCTCACATCCCGCATCCCTCATCCTACATCCCACATCCCCATCCTGCATCCCCCATCCCGCTTCCCACCCCTGGGATGCCTCCCACCGGGCACGCTGCCCTCGACCTTCTCGTTCTGGGTGTTGTGGTTGCGGGCGAAGGGGTAGAAGGCACCCAGCTGCATCCAGCGGGTGCACAGCTCCTCCGAGGTGCTGCCGGAGAAGCCGCAGATGTCCGCCCCAACCAGCGGGATGCCGAAGAGGCTGAAGCTCAGCAGCCCTGCAGGCAGGGATGGTCAGCAGGGTGCAGGGAGTTTCGGAGATGTCTCCAAACAAGCAGAAAGCTTGACAGAGCTGGGGGTGCGCGTAGAGGGGGGGGTCTGCGTGCAGCCCGTGGCACCCACCTGGGATGGAGTAATACATGTCCTTCCACTGGCTCCGGTTGTCGCCCAGCCAGTGCCCTGAGTACTGGCCCTGGCTGGGGAAAGTGGAGCGGGAGATGACAAGGGGGCGCTTCCCCCGGATCTGGATCAAGGCACTGGAAAACAACGGGGAGAGCTGGGAGCAGGAGGTGAGAGCAGCTCCCTGGGAGTTCACCTTATCCCACAAGAGCGGGGGGAGAGGTCCAGCCCCACGGCTGCCCCACGGTGCTGGAGGGTCAGCCTGAGCGGTACAGGGAAGGCTCCGCGCCAGGACCCGCCGCATCCACCCATCCCTCCCGGAGCGGTGTCGGCTCCTCTCCTCTGCTGGGTCATTCCCATCCCGGAGGCTGTGAGCAGCCAGAGCATCTCCCCTTTGGGGCAGGTACTCAAGTCATAGGACAAGGGGTAATGGCGTCAAACTAAGAGAGGGAAGATTTAGACTAGATATAAGGAAGAAATTTTTTACGCTGAGGGTGGTGAGACCCTGGCCCAGGTTGCTCAGAGAAGTGGTGGATGCCTCATCCCTGGAAACATTGCAGGTCAGGTTGGATGGCAACCTGGCTGAAGATGTCCTTGCCCTTTAACGGTCCCTTCCAACCCAAACTATTCTATGGTTCTGTGAAATCCTTGTCCTTTTCCTACACAACCCTAAGCGTCAGGATTTTGTCCCGTCCCATCCCCAGGCCGGCGGGCAGCGGGATGCTCGGGTACCTCGCCGTGGCTTTGGCTTCCATCAGCCCGTAGAGGTTGTGGAGGTTGTAGTGCACTGAGGCTTTCTGCTTCGCCGAGGCACACACCGTCTTCGCAGAGAGGGAATCGCCCAGCACGGCTGCCAGGAGGGAGAGCCCCCGTTGGCATGGGGTGGTGGGGGGATGCAGGGGAGGTGAAGCCCCCCCACGCTTGCTGGCTCTGGGCCAGCCCTCCCGCATACAGGAGGCCAGCCATCGCTGCCGACCCAGCACCGAAAGCTCTGGCAGATGGTCCCATCCTGCACCCTGACATGGCTCTGACAAGCGTGCAAGGTTTGGGGGCACGGATACCGGCATGCACAAGGAGGGATGGAGACGTTCAGGGTGTAAAATGGAGACATGATGTCTCTTAAAAATGGTTTTCTCCCATAGCACCCGGCTGCCAGCAATCCCAAAGCGCGTGGTACCTACCAGCGGGGGTATTTCATGTCCCTCCTTACCCGGTGTGTACGGTGGGCTGTCGAGCTCTCCCGGGGGGCAGCCGTCTTCAGACCCATCCATGAAGTTGGATGGCTCATTCATGTCCTAAGCAAAGAAAATCAGGGAGCATTTTCAAGGGGGAGGTTTTGGGTATTAGTGGATAAACCTGGAAAAGCTGCATTGGAGGGACAGAGGGTCCTGCCAGGACACACAGCGGGTGCGAGCCAAGCTGCCAGCAGGGAGTGACCCAGAGGCAAGGAGGGACTTACGATCCAGAGGCCATCGAAGGGCACGTGGGCATGGAAGCGCTGCAGGTTCTCCAGCCACCACTGTTGCGTGTCCGGGTTGGAGAAGTCTGCGAAGGCAGTGAAACCGGGCCAGACCTGCGGGGACACCGCAGACCCACAGGTTCAGCAGGCAGGCAGCTTGGGCTCACCCTGCCGCAGGGAACAGGGTGCCACGGGGCTGTGAGCGCGCGGAAGGACACAGGGCAATAAAACAGAAGATAAAGCCAGGCCGACTGCTTCGAGTCCTGGATGCCACGCGCGCAGCATCCCTCCTGCCTCCGTGGTACCCTGGAGCCTGAGGGCGCTGGGGACCCCTCCGCAGCCGGGCGGGCAGCAGCAGATGGAGCGGCCGCTCTGCCTCTGCTTCCACAAGCCCTGACACCAACCAGGCCAGGGCACGACTTCTCTGCACTTTGCCTCACTTCAGGAATTTTAGCCAATTAATTTTTCCCCACGTTTTCAGGCTGCATTAAAAGCCCCCTCCTTGTAGATGGCCGGTGGGAGCAACTAGCAGGGATAAACTGGGAGGGAACCACTGTGGAGTAGATCCGGAGGCGCATGTCCATCGTGGACAACGTCCCCTCACCCCAGAAACGGGAAGGGATAGAAATCAGATGACCGGCCTTGGGCAGCACCGCCGGCTCCATTAAGCTCATATGACTTCCACGGGCTCCTCCGCCGGGGCAGGGGAGACACCGGGAGGTGACCCGCGAGGCCGAGGGCTGAGCCAGGCTCTGGCAATCATCCCAGAGAGGTTCCTCGGCCACTTGGCTTTCCCTCCAGCTCGAGGGATGAAATCCCTGCTATTGCACAACCCCGCGGGGCTGGGATTTCCCCCCGGAGCTCCTCACCTGCCCGATGAGCGGCTGCCCTTGGGTGGTGTTGAGGAACAAGCCCCGTCTCAAGCCTTCATCGAAAGGCCAGTAGGAGCCGTGAGGGTTAGTGCTGCTGATGCCGGGATCCTGGGGACGGAGCAGAGGGTTAGTGCCTTTCCCGTCAGACCGCGGCCCCTTCCCCCTGCCAGGCCGGTGTGATTTAGAGAAGACGACGACCCAGCCGGGGTCAGCCGGAGCCCACACACAGCGGCTGTTTCCCCCCAAGGGGAACAGAAACTTGCTTCAACACTTCCAGGCATGTTTTCTAAAATGCCACTTCTGCAAGTCCCCAGGACCCGTTAGGGCGTTTTGGGGCAGGGGGGGACAAATACAAGAAATCTTGCGCTTATGCAAGAAACATCGGGTCACGGACAGGCTTGGGCTACAACAGGAGTTCAACCGGGAGGGAACACGACCTCCCCAGGAACCCCCGGTCCCCACCGCCCCCAGCATGCAGAACCCGCACCCACTTTCCCTGGGGAGGGAAGATGGGAGATCACAGCCGGGTCATGAGATCCCAGCACTCGTGGGGATGCGGGGGCACCCAAGCCGAGCACCCACGAGTTAAACAGCCTGACCCGCAGTTCCTCCACCCTTTCGCCCACGGGGGACAGGGGCATCCTTGTCCTCCCGCAGCAGACAGGAACACAGCACGAGAACCTGGCCCGTGCCTCCGTGGTCCCTGCATGAGGGGGATTTCCAGTGGCAGTTTACAGCTGCCCGCCCAGCGCTGGGGACCGACCTCGGATAAAAATCCCCGGGGGCCAGGGATGATCAGCTGGGACCACAAGTATCCCTTACACCTCTGCCTTGCATCCCACAGACAGCACAGAGGGGCAGAAAGGGGGGTACCAAGATCATAACGTAGCGCTGCCCGTGTTTGTGGAGGTCTTCCACCAGCGAGGGGAGGGAGGCAAACTTCTGGGGATCGATGGTGAAGTCCCGGTACCCGTCCATGTAATCGATGTCATTCCACTGTGCATCCTGCGGGACAGAGGCTCAGGGATGGGTGACAGAGCCCGGGCCCCCCCTCCATGGGTCTGGGGGGTTACCTGGGGGATCTGGTAGTTCCTCATGGCTCTTGCAGTCTGCCAGGTCTCGTTGCTGGATCCGTAGCCCCAGCGGCAGAGGTGGAAGCCGAGCGCCCAGAGGGGCGGCATGGCCGGGAATCCTGCAGCGGGAGAGCGGGAGGCAGATGAAGTGCACCAAGACAAGAGCAGCATCTCAAAAGGATGGGAGGGGAAGGGCACAAGGGGGAAAGGAGGTGACCGCTGACCCCTGACGTGCTGGGAGGGCTGGGGATGGGATGGCTGGGGACCGCGGACCACTCCCCATCTGGGAAAACCGGGGACGGTGGTGAAGCTGGGGTGAGACAGGGATGGGGGTGCGGGGAAGGTGCCTGCGGATGGCCACGTCGGGGTGCGGGCACTTACCTATCACCTGCTGGTACTGCTGGATGACCATGTTGGGGTCAGGCCCCAGGAAGATGTAAAAATCCAGCACCCCCCCGATGGTCCTCCAGGTCAGGGCTGGAGCTGGCTGCAGGGCCACCTCTTTGCAGGGGTGGGGAAGAGAAAAAGATGGTGAGAATTAGGAAGCAGCTCCCAGACCCCGACCACCACGGCAGGGACCAGGCAGTGCCGCAGGCAACGCTCAACCTCTGGCAGGGGAACGGAGAAATCCCTGCCTTGCACTCAGTGGATGCTAAACGGACGCCTGGGGGCTTAAATCATCACAGCTTGGGGAGATCACTGATTTACGTGGGGAGAAAGCTCCCTATCTTTAAAAATTGCTCTTTAAGCCCAAAGCTGCGTGGCTCTCCCAGCTTCCACTTGAAGAACAAGCACACAAGGCTTTCCTTCACGTCCTCCCCCCACATCCCTCCTAGAGTGAATTGAGAGCTACTTGGACAAGCACGTGGGAGCAAGGGCTTTCCTGGGAAGGGTTTTTCACATGAACAAGCCCTTGAACCTCAGCTCAGGTGGCTGCATCTCCCCTGAGCTCCTCTTTGGGAGCATCGCTGCAATAAAGCCAAGCGCAGCTGGAGCTACGAGAGCCCCGGCATGTGTGGCATCGGCCCAGCTGCCTGCAAGCGGCGGCTGCTGGGAGGGAAGGGTGGTGGCTGGTGCCGTCCCCGACATGGCAGGAGCCCGCGGGAGCTGCTGCGTTATCAGCTGGCACACACGGGCGGCTCCCACAGCCGCAGCCGGCGGAGCACAGCTGGGAAGAGCGCGGGCGGCATTCGGCATCTCCGGCTGCGCCCCAGCCGTGTCATGCCACCGGGCCCGGGAGCAAGGCCGTTTCAGGCGGAGGGGGCACTAGCACGGACCCGCATGCGAGGGACTTGCTTTTCCGATGGCAACTCGGCAGCTGGGCATGTGGTTAAACTGCTCGGCAGTTGCTAAAGAGCCTTGTCGTAGCCAGGAAACAGATGGCTACGCTCAATAACGGAGCCATCAAACCACATCTTTCCCTTTTACGGCTTCCTCTCGCCCCAAGTTCCCAAACCGGGAGCTCCAGCAGCTCCCATCTATCCCCACCTGCCGAGTCCTCCTCCAGGGACAAGCCAGCTGGGGTGCCCCAGGACACCTACCCATCGCGTTGCTGTTGAGGAGGAAAACCCCGTGAGCATCTCCGCCCTCCTCCATCAGCAGGTAGAAGGGATGAGCGCCGTAGAGGTTGAATGATTCCTGCAAAGAGGAGGTGCCGGGTGAGAGAGCAGCTCCCAGGCAGGACAGGAAAGCCCCACGTCACCGGGGGTGAATAAATGGCCCCGGGTTGCATCTGCTGCCACCACCTAACCAGGCATCTGTCACCCCCCAGGGAGGACAAGGCGAGGGATGAGGATGGGTTGGGAGCTGGCGCTGAAGGCCATGGGAGGCTGCTTCTTCCTCGCAGCTCGGGGGCTGCTTCTGAGCTGAACCGGGCAAGGGGGAAACCTCCCGCCTCGCCGCAACCTGTTGCACGAGTGGCAGGGTGGAGCGGAAAACACCCGGGGCCCTTCGAGTGCCAAGAGCGTTTTGCAATTGCTCTGAAACCCTCCCTGGCACATATCTGCCCATCGGCCTCAACCACCCCCTGCCTCTCCCGTTGCCGCTGCCCAGCCTCCTGCCATGTTTTCCCAGGGCTTGTCCAGCGCCCTGGAGAGTGGTACCCCTCTCTCACGAGCGTCCTCGCCCCCCGTGCCCCGGCGGGGAGGGGGGGGATGGTACCGTGGGAGAGACGTCGCGTGCCCACAGCGTGAGGGTGCTCCAGTCCAGGCTGTGTAGGAGGGGGCCACGGTGCTCCCCCAGCCCGTAGAGGAACCTGGACGGGAGCAACGTGGCGATCTGGAGAAACTGGTCAGCGAAGATCAAGGGGGCCACGGTGGTGTTGAGCCTGCCAGGGTGACACGGAAGGAGAGAGAGAGTCAAGAGGGGATGCTGGGATCCAGCTGGATCCATTTGCCCACCAACAATTGAGCCTTTCCCTCTCGAAGCATCCCAAGGGCCGGCATGGCGGTGCATGTCCCACCCTGCAGCCAGCCCCAACACCTCGGCCTGGGCGGCAAATTCAGCCCCAGCCTGAACCAGCCCGACCCAGCACAGCGCAGCCTTGCCTTAGACACCAGAAGTTTCCAGCCAGGTTATTATTAACCACAGAGGAGATATGGCGGTGGGGGTTTTCAGCCTGTCGTCGCCGATAAGCAGCTCCTGAGTAAAGTACGGACCACAGGCACCAGCAAACGGGGAGGAGGAGGAAAGGATGGGATCTCAAAATACCCTGGTCATATATTGACCATCACCAACAGCTTAGTGTGGGCAAAGCCATGGAGGTGACTGACAGCAGCACAGCAAAGCCACCCGCTGTCCTTTTCCACAAAAAGCCTGGAGCTGTGGGTGTCCCTATAGCTTGGACAGCCAGGGAGACCCAAAAGCAGGGTGAAACAGGCAAAGCCACAACCTTTTGGTGGCCCTTTCCTCGAGTCACCAGGTCTCTTATTGGTGATGTGCTGGGGACCAGCACAATGTTTGGCTGCTGTAGGATGTGGCAAGGAATTAGGGCACTGGGAGATTTTTGGAGAGGTGCTGATCCCACCCAGCCCTGCCATGGCCACAGCCGGCACGTGGCCAGCTCATGGGGCCAGGAAGCCATGTGCTGCCACATCCCCACATAAGCACTTCTGGAAAGATGAAGATGAAGAGTAATTATTGAATGGAGATCCTACTGTGTGGTTTTCCCAATGGAAAAACCTCCGGGAAGCGTGCTGGAGCCTGACTAGGGTGGGATGAGCTTTCCCCTACTCGTTGTGGGATGCAGAGGAGGTGGGTTCTTACAGCACCGTCCCCGTCGCCCTGCGCCGCAGCAGCAGCCCAAAGGGGTCCCGGGAGAAGTCCAGGCTGTAGATGGGGTTTTCCGCTCTCTTCATGGCCCGGGGAACCTCGAGGGGAACCTCGTACCGCGGGTTGGCCGCATCCGTTATCTGCAAAAGGGAGAAAACACTCTTTAAAGACCAGCAATGCAAGAGAGCAAAGGGTTGGAGATGCTCGCTGAGGCCACATACAGGCTTGCCTGGAGCACGGTAGCTGCTGGTCCCGGTCTGAGCAGGGGATGGTCCCCTACAGAGGTGGGACAGAGGGTGCAGGGGTGCAGGAGCATGGTCACGAGCTCTGGAGGGCAACCATGGGGAGCTCACCTTGATGTGCAGCCGCGTGTCTGTCTCAAACTCCACGTCCAGCCTCAACCTCTCGATGTCCCGGGGGTAATAGGCCTTCTCCCTCCGCACCAGCAGCCCCACCATGCCCAGCGCCGTCTGGTTGAGGCTCTCCAGGGTGTAGCTGGGGAAGTCGGGGGGGTAGAAGCACCAGGGCACCCCCCGCTTGGCCCCCGCTGGCGGAGGGGTCTCGATGAAGCAGCACCCCCGGCTTTCGCAGAGCTCCTGGGTGACCACCACCTGTCGCTCCGGGTAGCAGTCAAAGCGGTGGCTTTCGGGTACCAGCAGACATTTGGGGGGCAGCGCGGGTCCGGGCCAGCCCCCCGATACTTGCCGCAGCACCCAGACAGTGATGGCGCTCAGCAGCACGGCGGCCACCAGCAGCCCGCTGCCCACCCACCACGGGGCCAGCTTCCCACAGCCGGCGGGCATCGGGCCGGCTCCTTCCTCCTCCACCCGGCATGCCGCCGGCTGCGGCCCCGCCGTCCTCAGCTTCTGGTACGACTTCATCGTCCTGGCGCTGGAGCGAGGGGGAGATGGAGGCAGGTGTGAAGGAGTCGGAGAGGCGGAAAGCTCGCCTGAGCCTCAAGGATGGCTGCCCCGCTCCCGATGCCCGCGGTTCAGGCAGAGCCTGCCCGCCTCTCCCCGCCTCGGCACCCTGCACCCTGATGTCTACGCCCTTGGCTTAGATGCACACAGCAAACTCGGCAAAGGGTGGCTTTGCCAGGATCGATGCCTCACAACTCTCCTGCAGCCCCAAGGGACAAAGTGACACCCGTCTGAACCCCACCTGCTTGCGGGGGGTGGCAGAGCAGCCCCTCAAGGAGTTTTTCCCAGGTCTGAATTTACGGGCTGCAGCGTTTCTGGAAGCTGCAAGCAAAACCGAGCTCCCTCTGCCCGTCGGAGTGGAGCCGCGGTGCTGGGAACCGCGGCTCCAAGGTGCAGAGCACCCTCTGCTCCGAGCATCCCCTGCTCCAAGCATCCCCTTCTCCGAGCATCCCCTGCTCCAAGCATCCCCTTCTCCAAGCATCCCCTGCTCCGAGCATCCCCTTCTCCGAGCATCCCCCGCCAGCACCCAAAGCCCTGAGTCAGAGGTTTCAGCCCCCGGGAGGGCTGGGCAAGGGATGGCAGGGAATATGCTGTCAGGTTTTGCCTCCCACTGACAAAATCTGATTTTAACAACCTCTCAGGCAAACATCTCCCGGACCGTAAGCAAAAGAGCCCCCCATGCTTAGGAGATCCCAGCACCTTAAATAAGAGACACAACTTTCTTCTTGCCATCCCCTGCCCAAGCCAGAGGCACTCGGACCCTGCTCACTGCCGCCCTGTGATCGGCAAAAGCTCAGCGAAACGGCTCTCCCCAAAAAGCAGATTTTATTCCCTGGCAGCCCTCCCCGCAGCTCTGGCACCAAAATGGCTCAACCCACTGGGGCCTGGCTCTGAAGCCGCCCCTGAGCACCTGCCCCTGACCCACGCAGCGCCTCAGCCTTATGCAACCCCCGGTGGCTTCCCCACGCGTGGGTGTCCCCGGGGGTGGCAGCACCCACCCCCCGTGGCCGGCCAGCACCCTCGCCCCCGGCATGCGAACCCCAGGGACCTTGACATGCCACCAGCCCATGCACCCATGCTCATGCCAGGCCGCCCCGCGATGCCACCTCGCAGCAGTGGCACTTGGAGGGGGGGACACACAACCAGTGCCTACAGCTGGGGGGTCCCCAGCCCAGTTGTGGGAGGCATCGCGCCACGGGACCCCCCTGCCCGGCCTGCCTGGGCCCCGCTCCGGCCATGGCAGGCGCTTACATACACGTGTCTCCTCTTGACATTGTGGCTGCGGGCGGGCGGCAGGCAGCGGGCAGGCAGCAGGCAGCGGGCAGGCAGCAGGCAGGGCTCCCAGCCGCTGCAGCTCCGCCGTAAAAACCCTACAAGACGCTCCGGCTCCTACCGCTCCTCTCTAGTAGCGGCGCCTCCAGCACACGCCTCTCTGGCCGCTTCTCCGCCGCTCGCTCCTCTGGTTTGTGTGCTTTGTTTTTTCTTTGTTCGTTTGTTTGTTTTTAAGTATATGTATCTACACTCAATGCTCTTCAAAAGCCCCGAGGTGGAAAATATGGGAGATTAGTGATTTTTTAGGTTTCCCCCAGCCTGGATGGACACAGGGTCTCAAAACCCGGAGTATTGATGCCTCTACCCCTCTTTTAAGGTGAAAGCGCGTTACCCAAAGCATCGTGAAAGAGGTGTCTGCGCTGAATCCCACACCGTGGCTTCAGGGAATCGTGACGCTGGACATGTTTTGAGCACACAGCAGGTGGGCTGGACCCCCAAAATCCCACACTTCCCAAAACAAAGCCCTTTTCCCACCCAGGTTTTCACCAGAGGCCCTTTCTCCCATGCACTCCTGTTCATCTGATTAACGAGTGTATATAATTGCAGGTTCCCTGCCCAGGCTTTCCCACTCTCAGGGGACTGAAGAGCTGCTCGTTGTTTACTATCGAAGGCTGCTGCAGTCTAAAGGTCAGCAGCAAAGGACAACAGACCTTTGGAGCAGAGTTGCTTTCCCCACGGAATGAAAACAAAAAGTAAGAGCTGTTGTGAACAGGCCGATTCACCCAGAAACAGAATTTCAGGCGACCTGACCCTCCCATGCCATATGCGATCAGTCAGGTCCATGTTATTGCAAAGACAGGAGAAAATACCTCAATTCTAGCGAGACCCACACGTGTGACTGTCACCACGGAGGGTGAGACCCCCGCCGAGGGTGCAGCCAGCCCATCCCTCCTGCATTCGGGGACCACCATCTTGTGGATGTCCGCCCTGGATGATGCTGGACCCCTCCAGCCACTCGTGGTTACTACCACCCAGGGAGGTCACAGGGGCAGGTGGCCCCAAGGGTCCCACCACCAGCACCCTTCTCCTTGCTTCTCTTGGCTCTCTGAGCCACCAGAACCCACCCCCCCTCAGGACGTAAAGGAGATCTGGAGACAAACCTCAAAGGCATCAATGAGGACCCAGCACCCGGGGCAGGTTTTCAACTGGAGTCTGCAAATCTGGGAGAGGTGAAGGCCGACGTTGCAGTCACACTGGGCAGCAGCTTCGTGCCATCGCCTGGGAGATTGAACCAACCTCATTAGCTCAGTTCCAATAAATAACAGGGGTTTCTTAACAGCGGGGTGGTGCATCTGCCCAAACCCAGCTTCAGCCAGGGCTCGCTCCGGCCGCATGGCCCTGCGGGGCTGTGGCAGACGTGGGGCTTGCCATGTTTTGCAGCTCACATTGTGCAAAGGGAGCCATGAAAGCCTTAGACCTGCTCCAACCAGGATATTTGGCCCTGAGGCTGGAAAGCACAAATTGCACAGGCCCAACAAAGACTTTCTAATATAGTTATGAACAAAAAAAATATCAAAGGGAGCCCGGTTTCGATGAAGGCAGTTTGGTTTGGTCAACCACCCCTGTTATTACAATTTTCGATGCATTTTCATCATTGTTGGATGCTGACGGGTTCCAAAACGCCACTCGCACCATTGGGGTCAGGGAGTTGTGTTAGCAGCTCTGGCAATTGCACAAGGAAAGCACAAGGCTGGGTGCTAGATCTGGCCCTGGCGCAGGATTTGGCCCTGCAGCTGCGCTTGGGACCGGGGAGAAGCTCTGGGACCTGGCGGTGTTGGGGGCAAAGGCTGGTCCTGTGCCTGGCAGAGAGGGACAAGCCCTGCCATGGAGCACTGGAGACCAAAATAGCCCTCTGAGCATCCCTTAGAGCCTCACAGTGTCCGGGACACATTCCCCACCCGTGTGTATGGGGGTGTAAAACCCCACGGCCACACCACATCCCCCTGCCATGGACTGCTGGGGAGCAGAACAGCCCCCTGAACACCCCCAAGAGCCTCATGGTGTCCGGGACACATTCCCCCACTGCAAACTCACCCACCCACATGTAGGGAGGGGTTTAAAGCCCCATGGCCATGCCACGACCCCCTGCCACGGAGACCTGGGGACCAAAATACCTCCCTGAGCACCCCCAAGAGCCTCACAGTGTCTGGAACACATTCCCCACCCACTTGTGTGTGGGGTGTGTGCGTGTAAAACCCCACAGCGATGCCGCCCCCACCGCCACGAAGCACCGGGGACCAGAACAGCCCCTTGAAAACCCCCGAGAGCCTCACGGTGTCCGGGACACAGTTCCCACCCGTGTGTGTGGGCTGTGTGTAAAACCCCACTGCCACACCGCGCCCCCCAAGTCATGGAGCACCAAGGACCAAAATAACACCCTAAGCACAACCGAGAACCTGACGGTGTCCGGGACACGTTCCCCACTCGTGGCGGGTGGGTGGGTGTGGGTAAAACCCCATGACCACGCCTGTGTCCGTGTGTGTAAAACCCCACGGCAACACCGCCCCCACCGCCACGAAGCACCGGGGACCAGAACAGCCCCTTGAGCACCCCCAAGAGCCTCACAGTGTGCGGGACACGCTCCGGTGTGCGTGTGGGGTGTGTGTGAGTGGGGTGTGTGTAAAACCCCACGGCCACGCCGCTCCCTCTCCACCCTCCCAGCGCTCCGGCCCGCGGGGCGGGGCCTCGGCGTAGCCCCGCCCCCTCCTCCCCGCGCCATGAATGAACGACGCGGGGCGGGGCGGGGCCGGGAAGGGAGCGGAGGCGGAGGCGGGGTTGGTTGCGCCGCGTCGGGGTGAATGGGGCGGTGCCGTGAATGGGGAGGTGCCGCCGTGAATGGGGCGGTGCCGCGTTGGGGTGAATGGGGCGGCGCCGCGGCGTGGTGACGCGCGGCGTTGACGCGGCCATGCCGGAAGCGGCGGGGGCGCTGGTTGGTCGGCGGCGCGGCGCGGCGAAAGGAGGAGGAGAACGGGGGGGGGGGAAAAGGGGGGGGGGCGCGCCCCGCGCTTGTTGTTGTCCGCGAGACTCGCTGGCAAAGGAAAGGGACAGAAGGAACCGCGCACCGACCCCCCCCCTCCCCTTTCCCCGGTGACACCGACACCCCCCCAACGACCCCCCCCCCTCCCCCCCTTCCCCGTCCCCTTTTTCCCACCGCCCCCCCGCGGGCGGTGAGGTGCCGCAGGTGAGGACCCGCCCGGGCGCGAATGGGGGGGGGGTGGCGTTGTGGAAGTGTGGGGGGGGTCGGTGGCGGTTTTTTGAGGGGGGGTTCGGTCCGGTTGGGCGCGGTCGTGCGGAGAGAAAAGTGCTGAGTCACCACGGCGGCGGGCACGTGGTTGCCGCCCCCCCGCCCAAGAACACGGTTTTGGGGGGCGAGGGGGGGGGGAACCTTGTCCGTGCCTGCTGAGCGGCCCCTCGGTACCGGCAGGGGTCCCCACCCCCCCCGCCCCTGGGTCTGTTGGAGAAAGACCTTCCTCCCCCTCTTCCTCCCTCGCGGGATTTATTTCACGGGTTCCGCCGAAAATCAGGCCACGAGGGCTCCAATTTGGAACTCCCCCCTCCGCTCCCACCCCCCCCACCCCCCCCAACACACCCCCCACACTTTCCTCCTTTGGGCCAAGTTGTTACAGAAAATGGGGAGGGGGGTGGAAAAAGCCTTAATTTCACGCCCCCAGCCTGGTCCTGGGACGGCGGAACTGGTGAAAGTGGTTCCCCCCAGCGAGCCACATGCCTTTTTTCATATTTTTTTTTTTCTTTTCATTTTTCCTTGCACTTTCACTCTTTATAAGCCCTGTGTTGGTCGAGAAGCGCAGCCCGACACTGTGGGGCTGAGAAGGTTTGGGGTTTTTTTGGGAGGGGGAGGGGGAATTTACCTTGTGATTTCTATTATTATTATTTTTTTCCTCCCTGATGAAAACGGGGCGCGCGCGCGTTCCTCCGCTTTTCCCTCTCTCCCCTTCCGTGTGTACGCCGTGGAGAAGCCTTCCTCGTGCAAGTCACTTCCTAGAGCTGATGGACGCCGCCGTTGCCCAATGGCGAGACGAAGGGCTGCGCGGCACCCGGAGTTCGCTCTCCTCTGACCCGCCGGAGGTGCCGGACCATCGTCCGGCAGCAACGGGGCCATTGCCGCAAGGTTGGGGCCATGCGGTGACTCCCCGCCGTCGGGGACACCCTGCCCGCTCTCTGCGAGCTCCGAGGGTGGCAGGGCTTTGCACCTTGAGCCGGGTTGAACGTCCCTGGCCGCATTACGCCAGGCTCCCACCCTGTTGGCGGGTGTTTCTGAACCAGAAACGCTGTTTTTTTCGCTTGCCTCTCAAGGATAGTGTGCTTTGTCATGTTTTATCTCATTTCTGTGCCGTCGCCCGTCTCGGCAATCTGTTGCGGTGAAGGAGTTCGGTACTGCCGTGCGCCTCCTGAACGGGGAAAAAAATACAGATCAGCTTGATACGCTCTTATTTCCCTCAGTGTTGGGAGATGATTAATGGCATGGAATGTGCTGTAGAACTTGGTATTGAAAATCTCTAGCTGTGTGAGATGTTTGGGAAGCGAGGAAAGGCCAGCTGGGAGCGCCGGCCCCCGTGGCAGTCGGGGTTTGTGGGATAAACTCGCTCGCTGATCGTTTTTGTAAACATCCAGCTGTGAAATACTTGAGTGGCGCTAGCACTTTCAATTATCGGGAAGTTTCAGGCTCAGCACCCCGTAGAGATGAGCAGGCAGTTTCCACTTTCTGCCTGAGCCATTGTTTCAGGCTACCTTCAAACTCGGGCAGGGGCTCCCAAGCATGAAACAAGCACAGAGCGATGCAGCGCTCTGTGACGATGTCGATGGTTGGGTTGGGTTGTGTTGACAAGAACTCGGGGCGGGTGGGCAGGCAGTGACGAGAGCGATGACCCTGCCGCTGAGCTCCCCAGCGGAGGGACAGGTTGTGTGGCGAATCCCTCTGTTTTGCACTATTGCAGGACCCTGAGTAGCACTACCGTTATGTTCCATTATTAGCAGTCGGTGGAGGTGTCCGACTCGCTGGCTGGCACGTGGGGTCCGGAGCAGTCAGGTTAGGAATCCCGGCTCTGCCCCAGGACCCGTCTGCGTGGCCGAGCAAGTTATTTGCTGTCACTCGGTGTCTCAGCTTGGCTGGCTGGGGGAGACGCGTCCCTGGGCTGGTGATGCTGAGGTGTAATTCTGGTGTAGCTCTGTCATTGCCTTTTATAAGCACGTGATGGAAAAAGTGCTGTACGCTTGTCGGTACCGGGGCTGGCTGCCGCATACCTTTCCCCTTCAGCCACCTCCTCGGTGGAGTTCCTGAGGTGACGCACCAGCGTACCCCCCCGGTGCTCCGTATCCTCTGCTCCCTGACCACAGGCGCTCTGCAGCATCTGACTGCGTTGTTTACCAAACCGCTGAAGACTGTCTGATCCGTGTCCAGGCTTCCCCAGAGAGCGCCTCAGAGAGCCGTGTCCTGGCAGCTCTCGAACGCGCTCTGAAGGTTCCCGAGTCTCCCCTTTGCTGCTGGATGCTGGTTCCGATCCATAAGGGAAATGGAAAGCTGGCCAGCTGGGCGAGGGCTGCGTGGAGCTCCTCTAGAACAGTAAACAGTGACTCACCCCCTCCTTGTGTCTTCTCTCTCTCCATGTCAAATATATTGCCTCGCATATGCTTCTACTCTCTGATTCACACCGTCAGCCCGTCCCTCCCCGCTCCCATTACGAATGAGTGACAAGCGTCACTCTGCCTTACGGGATGTGTGAAGATCGTCAGGGCAGGCGGATGGCTTTTTGAATGATGGGGAGAGGGATGGTGCTCTGCCTGCCATGCTGCGATGTGCCGGGAATCCGCGTCGCGCCTCCGAGCGGCAGAGGCACGGCGACGAGGATTGAAGCGTCTGTAGTTCCCTTCACCTGTCAGCTCTGCTGTTATCCTTGGTAGGCGCATCCGTTTGGCCAGCGCTCGGGAGCTGGGAATAACTTGCTGATAAAGGAGAAATTTGGGTGACTTTACTAAGTAAACGGCTGCCTGGGAATTAAATCGCCGCGTTTGGGAAGGAGCAGAGTATTCCTTGTGTAACTGTCGGTGCTGAGTTGAGAGTCGATGGCGGAGATCCCCATCGCTGCTTGAACCTTCCGCTGTTTTTCTGCCCTCTGGAAGTTGTCGCTGGCCTGGCTGAAGGTGAGGGTTGCATGTTTTCAGTTTGCTGTACGTGTCTGAGGATGGAAGCTAAACACCAGCGGGGCCGTCTGCCAGGCACTCATGTTCTGGCCGGGATTGTCTTTCAGTGTAGAAAGAGTTTTAAAATTCGAGTTCATCCGCAGTTGTCGGGTGTCGGCAGGGACTTTATAGTAATTCCTTAATGCGTAATGCGCTTTGAAAGCCCTGTAGCGTGGAAAGTCTGAAATCTCATTCTGGCATGTTTTCTTTCTTAATTGCAAGCCTTGTGTGGAAGGCTCTGTCCTACCTCTGCTCGAGACAGGCTTTCTGCCGCCTTCCCCTCTCAGAGCAGAGGAACCGGGGGATCTCGGGATGGTCCGAGCCGAGAGCATCAGGCTTGGGATGGCAGCTGGAGACCCCCAGGTTTTTGGGAGGATGTTGCAAGGGGCGTCAGAGTTGCTTGAGAGAGGGAGAGGGCGTTGGCAAGGCTGTCAATGGGTAACTTTATTGCAGAATTACAAGGGCTCTTTATGTAACCCGCAGTCAAAACACTCGCTTTAAATCCGAGCTGCTCTGGTTGGTGTATTGGTGGTGTATTACTACTCGCCGCTTTATTTATGTAGCTTTCAAAGTGTGTTGTACGGCTTACAGAATAGAGATGTAATGCGGTCCTTGCTCCAAAAAGTTGAGCTCCTAATTTTAGAAGTGATGCAGCAAACGCAATTAAGAAAAGAAGGGCAGGAATAGGGTAAAGACTAAAAAGGGTGCTAGTAATCAAAATCGCAGGCAGGGTCCCAGAAAACCCCTGTGCGGCATGGTTATGGGACGCTGCTGGATATGGCACATTTGCAGGAGGGTTTATGACTCTTGTCGTGGGGTTTTGCCTTTCTGAGTGTGGGAGATGCCGTGCCAATTGTAGTTGCTTGCTGTTGGTGGCTGAATAGTCCCAAACAGTCCTGATGGGGAGGATTTTGCAGGTGGGGAGATGGAGTCGGAGCCCGAGTCCCCGCAGGACTGTTGGTGAGGGTTGCGAGTGCTGCCATATGGGTTTCGAGTGGAGCCCGTACCACACCTGTGGGTTCACCTGGTGCAGAGACAGGACTCGTACTGGTGTCTGAGTGCCAGAATTGGGCTCGTTTGAGTGCTCCTACTCGCCCTACCCAATCCTGCGCTTGGGGTTGGGGCAGACCCCCGTCTCCCACCCTTGGTTGAAGAGGGCTCTGGCATCGCAGCCATTCCAGACGGTGCCCTGAACCTCCTTGCTCCTCTCTGTACCAGCGGTGGCTCTGGCGCATTGTCCCTGGTGCCACAGGAGGGATCCCATTCCATCTCGGAGGGATCCCAGCCTTCCTGGAAGCGATGCCGGCATCTCCGGGGTGCTTTGAGGTGCAGGGGGAGCCAGGCGTGCGGCACAAGACCCCGAACCGAGCGCCGGGGCATCTGTGCCGTCCACTGAGGGGTGCGCAGGGAAAGGAGATGCCGCTTTGGTAACACGGAGCAGCAGGTGACCAGGAGGGGGTTTGTCCCGTGGAGCTGAAGCGTTGCTGGGGTGGCAGGCGAGCCCCAGCGCCGACCCCCGCTCGCAGCAACTTCACCCCTCGCCTCTTGTTTTCCGCGATGTTTTACATTTCTTTCCGTCTCCGCGTGGCCAAGCGGCCCTGTTCAGTTTTTCCATCGGCTGGCGTCGAAAGCGCTTTGAAGACGCGCTGGGTGAGGATCAAAAGGCTTTTTGTGTAAGGGGTGGGTGTGACGGGGCCGGTCGCCGGCCTCCCCCTCCGTTTTGGCTTTCCTTTTCCGGTGGTGGCGGGACGGCAGCAGCGTGCCCCTTCCCTTGTAGGGCCGGGGGGGGGGATGCCGAGGGAAGGAAGAGTTTCTGATGCTGTGGGAATGTGAGCTCGCAAACTCTGTAAACAGCTGGTGACTCACTGCATAACTATGGCACCAACTGCCTGCGGCCCGCTCTCTGCAGGGAGGGGGCTGCCGGCCCTTTCCTTTACGCACTGGCAGCGTCTCTGCTCTCCTCAGCTCGCCGGGACGAGGAGCTTTTTCCTTCCTCTTCCTCCTCCATGGTAGCGCCTACTCGGCGCCTCCGGCCTGGAGGTAGGGGTGGACGGGGTGGAGGGGGGTCTGACGCGTCTCCTGTGCTCCTGCCTGCGGTCAGCCCTGCCGCAAAACACGTGGCGTGGGCAGCAGCCGGAGGTCAGGCACGTCCCCGTCCCTCTGAGGGGGCAGCCCGGGACCAGGACTTGCCCCCCTGCCCAACCCGCTCTGGCGAGGAGGCAGCCCAGGGTGGGGAGGAGTGAAGGACGCGGTGATGCTCTAGAAAACGCAGCGCACACCAGTTGCTGTAAGTGGTCCATTCATCACGGAGCATCTTGGCTTGTGCGGCTGTCCTTGTCCCTCCTCCAGACATGGAGAGCCGTGCTGTCTCGGGCTTAAAAATAGAGGAGGCACCTAAATACACTCCCTGATATCTAGGATACTATCTCACAGCTTTGCACTTTACGGGATTTTTTTTTTTTTTTTTTCTTCCCCCCCATGCTCTTCGTCTTGATTTTTACGTAAGTCGTGTGACGGTAAGGCGTCTCCACTGATAAAATTCAAGTGACAGCAGCGCGGGCTGAGCTGGCACCTTCACCCACACGGCTCCCGCTGGTCCCCACACCCCACCTTTGCGCCCCCCCACCCTGGATCCCGCCGCCCCCCGTTCGCAGATATGAATGAGTTTGTTTACTCTCCGACGACCTCGTGATGTCTTTGCACAGACATGACCTGAAGTCATTATTGCTTTTGGGCTTCTCTGTTTCCATGGCGACTGTCTCCGGGTTGGCTACTTTCCCAAGGTCACCATGGCAACTATCAGAAGGGAATCATGCTTGGGATGCTTTGGCTGGATTTTTCATGAATGATTAGGATGTGTGACACGATGCAGACGTGGAAATGGGGAGGGTTTGGGCTGGGCTGGAGGGTGGGGAGGGGGGGAGAGAAGGGAGAGAGCGAGGACTCCCTCCATCCAGGCTGGGCGCTCTGCGGTGCAGCCCTGGAAGCCGCCCTGCCTCGGGGCCGGGGGGGGGACGGACCGGCACCTCGCGCCCTCCCCGTTTGGGGAGCGACAGGCAGAGGCTGTGATGGTGGCACGGCTGCGGCCGCCTCTCCCGCGGTAGGTACCTGACGGATGTGCTGCCATCACCGCGGGGTGATGAAGGATTTTGGGTGGCGGCGCGGGCAGGTGGATTTTCTGCTGGGCACCGACCAGAGGGGCGTAGTCGCCGGCTGAGGTGAGAGTGAAGGGCAGCGTCTCGGCAGGGGATGGTCTCTGTCGGTCAGACATGCCTCCACGTCACGAGAAATATCGGGCAGGTCAGCTCTGGCAGCCTGGGACCGAGAGGATGGGGAAGCAACAGTCTTGGTGCGTTGGGAGAGGCGAACTCCTGCCCTGCTTTGTTATCGGAAGCGGGGGGGCTTTTGTTTCTGTTGTTTTCCGGGTTTTCTGGTAGCGTCTCCTTTGGGTGGGGACGGCTCTTGAAAGCAGGTTACGAACCAGGCAGCTTCTTTCTGGGTTGCTGATTCAATTTCGAGCCGGGTTAATAATAACCAAAATAAGAATGAAGGGAGTTGTTGTCTTGTGGCTTTCCAGTGCCTTTTATGAGCGGAGGTAACTCTTAATTCCGTCCCTAATAGGCTGTTCTGAGCGTCTGGGATTCCTCCGGAGGGAGGTGAGGGAGTGACTGGGCCTGGGAGGCCGCGCTCCGTGTGAGAAGGGACGGCATATTGCGGGGCGGTGGATGGTGGTGAGCCGAAATGCTAATTACAGACGTGAGCTGGTGGCCTTTCCCCCCTCCCGGCTTAATCTCAGCGCTGGCTCATAGAAAAATACGAGGTCTTCAGCGTTAAAACGCAATGCACTTGTCAACGCAAATTTCCCTTTCTTGTATCTGGATGGGGTGAACTGGTCCATCCAAATCCATCCCAGTGTCTTAAAACAACTGTGTGTTATTTCTTTTAATGGTGGTTGAGTTGGGGGTTTGGACCGTGTGTTGGGTATCGTCTTCCTCCCTTCATCTCTGACATTACTGTAACCTGAAAATCTTGTTTTCTTTTTCCAGTTGCAATTTCTGAGCAGTTTTGTCCGGAAGACTGTGCTCAGGTTATGACGACTAATCCCAAACCGAACAAGGCATTAAAGGTAGGGGAGAAGGGCGAGCGGGCGATGCTGGGTGGCAGGGGAGGCTGTCGCGGAACCCTACGACATCGGTCGTACGCAACTGCTCTTTTTCATTCCGAGAGACTTACAAATGGGTGCCGATACAATTTCCCACTGTCTACAGGGAAGGTTAGAGTAGAAGAATACTGGTGATACCAGGAAGAAGTCTAAAGTCTCTGGGATGGCGTGGAGGCTAGCGTGTCTGTCCAAGTCGGTTGCTATCCAAGAGACTTTTGACTATTAGCAGCATCCTGAAACCACTGCTCCCAGGCCTGTCAATGAAGTACTTCTGCTTTCAGGACTGGGAGGCCCTGGGGAAAGGAGGTGTTCAGCTGCTGTATCTCAGATCCATGAGCCAGTGAACGCCTGGGACACACCGGCGTGGTGGTGGTGTGCCCATGGCTTGTGCAGGCATTGTCACAGTTTCTTTCCAGTGTCTCAGCTCTTCGCTCCAGATGTTCTTTCATCTGTGAAGAGACAAAAGGATGATGTCTTAAAGGTTCTGGACTCGATGATCTTGAAGGTCTTTTCCAACCTAAATGGTTCTATGGTTCTGAAAATAATTGTGGCAGCAAACCTGCTTGAGGAAAAGGCGCAAGGCCTTGGTGTCTTTCTCGTGTAACTTCAGAGCCTGGCCTGGGCACCAGGGAAACCGAATCGGGCTGTGCTCCTTGAGGCCAAGCAGGGTTGGGTTTCTTCATGACTTAGATGAGCAGTCTTCAACGAAAAGCCACAAAATGCTCGATTAAACCCTCCATACAAGTGGCTGTTCTGCTTTTGAGGTGCTGCACTGGCATCTCAGCGTAATGCTGGGAAAAGGTGTCATCTTTAGCATTCAGTAGGAATGCCAGGTCCTGCCAAAGGAATGTAAAAGGTTTCATTTTGCTTTACGTTTATCTCCTTAAAAATCTTACTGTTCGGTTCCCACTGGGTGAGGAAGGCTCACTGCTTTCTCTGACTTCAGGGGGTTACCCAAACCCAGACGACAGCGGTGCTTGGATCTCTGTCGTGTTTTTCCCAGGTGTTTTAGTGGAGCGTGTGCTCTCCGCACCGCTTCGGGGGTGTTTTCCAGGTAGGGGTGTCACGGTGCTGAGGGGTGGCCCGTCTCTCTTCCCTGCCCGGAGCATCCCTTCGCGAAGGGTCGTCGCTACCCCTGTGCTGTTGGTATTTGCAGGTAAAGGAGGAGTCAGGAGAGAATGCCCCAGTGCTGAGTGATGATGAACTCGTGTCAATGTCTGTACGGGAGCTGAACCAGCACCTGAGGGGTCTCACCAAAGAGGAGGTCATCCGTCTGAAGCAGCGGAGGCGCACGCTGAAGAACCGGGGCTACGCCGCCAGCTGCCGCATCAAGCGGGTGACTCAGAAAGAGGAGCTGGAGAGGCAGCGGGTCGAGCTGCAGCAAGAGGTGGAGAAGCTGGCCAGAGAGAACAGCAGCATGAAGCTAGAGCTGGACGCCTTGCGCTCCAAGTACGAAGCACTCCAGACCTTTGCTCGTACCGTGGCGCGAGGGCCCATCACCCCGACCAAAGTTGCCACCACCAGTGTCATCACCATTGTGAAATCAGCCGAAATCTCGTCCAGTTCTGTGCCGTTCTCAGCAGCGTCCTAGTGCCCCCGGTGGGGGGAACTAGCAGCCTTTCAGAGGGGAGGGGATAAGGCTCTTATGCATTGTTCCGGAGTCCTTGGTCACATCAAGAATTGGCAGTTTTAACGATTCTCTTCCAAAAGTGCAAAAAATCGAAAAAAAGAAAAGGAAAACAAAAACCAACCAAACTCCAAACCTACAAAGGGAACTTAACTGGCTGCTTCTGTCTGGACTCGGTGGCTCCATCGACCTCTCGTGTCCGGGATTTGAGCTCTGTATGCAGTACCGATTGCAAGATCTGCTTCCTCCTTCCCCCTGCCTCCCTGAACCCCTCTCAGCCGTGGGCAGCTTTCCCACTGGGAGAAGATAACCTGAGGAGCCTCCGGAGTCTTCGTGAATGATGCTCAAGAGCCAGGAAACAGATGGACCGTAGAAGTCATCATGTGAGATGAATGTATGGGGGGGGAAGAAAAAAAAGTTTCCTTTTGTGGCATCCTACTCCCTGTAAGAAGGGTCTCCCCTGCTTTCCCCACTTCCATCTGATATTCCGAGGGCAGGGATATTAGGCTTTCTGGATTAGATTTCATCCTGCTATGAGTGGATGGGAGCGGGAGGACGATGGAGATTAATGCTTGGGTCTGACCACACCCATTAGGAATAACCTTTTGTTTTCAATCCATGCTGTTAAAATATGGAAAAATATATATTTTACATATTTTAATACGCCCCATTACCTGTGTGGCCTATAAAAAACTACATTGCAGCCTCCTTTATTCCAAGCCTGAGTTTCCCGATAGCTCCTTCCCTAAGGTGTGCCTGTGAATTGGGTATATTTATGCAGTTTTATTTCTTCCAAATGATCCGCGGTCTTGAAGTAGCGGCTTTTTTTTTTTTTTCATTTTTTTAATTTTTTTTTTTTTTGGTGGATTCCCTGAAGCTTAAGGGAAGGAGGCACAGTAAATGCTGTGAAGAGCTGTGTGATGGAGCGGGGGGGAGAGGGGGAGACGAGGAGGACAAACGCTGCGAGTGTTAGCGGGTGGCGGCAGAACTGGCTGCGAGAAGGTGGGATCGGCACTAGGAGAAGGGGCTTGTGCAGAGTATTTCGGAAAGATGGTTTTTAAAGCACTGAAGTGTAACGAGAGGGCAGGAGCGTTCAGACGGGAGGAGAGAAGTTATAGAGGCTCCTCCTTGCCAAAAGCATTGGTAGGTTAGCGGTGAACGTCCCAGCTGGAGAGCTGGGCTCACCAGTCTTTGATGACCGGAGAAGGGCTATGGGGAGGTCGGATGGGAGCTGGAAGAGACTTTTCCTCTCCGTGGCACGTCAGGCGCTGAAGTTGGGATCCAAAGAGTAGAGTGAACAACCCTCAGTGTTCAGACAACCTGTGTGAATGTGACCCTGAAACTTGACGCTTTCTCTCGGGAATGGGTGAGTTATCCCCAGAGGCGCACGGAGGGCAGGATGGAAAACCGGGGTGTGTATGTGTGTAGGGGATGGAAGTGAAGGAAAAAAAAAAAAAAAAAAAATTGGGATTGAGAAGTCGTTCGTATGGCTCTGAGCAAGGGTTTGGGAGAGGGATTTCTGGCTCGGCGATGGGCAGGAGGTGGGAAGCCAGAAGGAGAGAGATTCAGCTGTCGCGCAGCAGCGCTGAAAAGGCAAATGTTTCCAGGTCACTGTAAAAAAAAAAAAAAAAAAAAAAAAAAAAAAAAAAATTAGCTATGTTGGTGTTTGTGTGTTTTGTTGTTGGTTTGTTTTTGGGTTTTTTTTTTTTCTTTTTGAAGTAGGATAGAAAAGGGACTGTGAGTTTTGCAGGGCAGGTCAGAGACTTGTGGAACGGACGATGCCTGTTGTCACGCAGGTGAGAAGAGAATGAGATTGCTGAAGTTTAAGATGAGGAGAAGAGCTTAGAGGCTTTGGGCTCCAGAATAGAAAACAAAGATCACGGAGAACTGAGGAGTGTTTTGGACTGAAAGAGAATAATCAAGTGCCACCGGTGTTGCAAAGGGGACAGTGAACTGGCATCTGACACCCAGTATAATTTGTCGTTTGAGGCTTTGTCTCGCCTTGAGTGGCAGTGGGTTTGTAGACATTTAGTGTAGCCCTACTTGTCTTTGGAAGAAGTTGTTAGCTAGCCTTTTTTTTTTTTTTTTTTCTCTTTTCTTTTTTTTTCACCTTGTCATCGGAGTCTCTGGATTTCCCAGGAGGGTCCTTTGTGAAATAGGTTAATGAAAAGAGAAACCTCAGACTTTGGTTCTCGTTCAGTCCTCAACATCGACATCCGTGACCTTACTGAGCCAGAAAGGGTGTAAGTGAAACGCTTCCCGAAGGCTCGTTACCCCCGCCAGACCCACGTCTTACGGAGGGGAGCAGGGAGTTTCCTTCAAAAAGTGATTTTTCCAACCCGTAGAGTTGGGATGACACTTAGCGTTACCTCATTTCTCCTCCACTCCCTCCGTATCTCCGAACGGGCAGATCGATGTCCTGTGTATCAGTACCAGTTATTGACTCCCACAGCAGAAGCTGAGGAAGAGAAAGATGTTACTGTCATTCCCTGGTCCTCTCATGTTCTCCAGCTCGCAAACATTGGAAACTTTCCCAGACCTTACAGGTGCCTCCGAAAAAAGACAAAATGGAGACTCCTGGCACTGTTGGGGCTTTAAATGAAAACTTTTTTTGACAAAAAAGGCCAGTTGACTTGAAAATGCCCAAATGCTTCCAGTCTTTAAAACAGCTCCAGAGCTCCATAACATTCCTGGTTAGACAGGGACACCCTCTGGCTGCCCTTGACCCCCCACCCGCCGGGGAAATCGGTCGCGCCGAGGGGGACGGAGGCTGAACTTTGTTCCCCGGGGTGGTCGTCTTGCTGTTGGAATGAGTTGAGAAACATATCTTTACGTGGCACTTCCCTCGCGGCCAAGTATTTCTTTTTTTTTTTCTTTTTTTTTTTTTTTTTTCCTTTTTTTTCCAGTTCTTGGAAGGGTGCCAAAGGCTTGTCCAAGTGATTGCTAGTTTAGTGCTGGTAGGCACTTAAATTTCTGGTCACTCGATAAAGAACAAGAGGCCTGGGTGTTGTTAAAGCTGTTGATACCATAGCCATGGTAGGTAATCCATATTGGATATCCATAAGGACCACGTGGAAATATTTAAAGAGAGAGAAATATATATATAAATATATAATTATATACATTTTATCGTACAGATTTTTCGTAAAAAAAAAAAAAAAAATAATAATTTTTTTTCCAAGTTTGATACTGTAAATCTTTATTAAAAGAAATTGCCAGTCCAGGGCTCCCTGGGTGGTGACCTGGAGGGGAATGAAATGTCCTGGCTAAACTTCCACAGAGGGATCAGAATTGCAAGGTAACGTGGAGGGAGGAATGACCCGAAAGCTGTTGAACCGCGTTGGAGACCCAGCTCCTCCACCCTCCGCCCTGGAGGGCCCTCCAGCTTGGGGTTGTCGCATTGCATTCCTCTGGGGTTCGGTTCCTTTCTGTCGTTGGTTTTTTGTTTTGTTTTGTTTTTCTTTTTTTTTTTTTTTTTAATTAATTTCCCCCCCCCCCTCCGTCCTGCCCTTGCGAGCCTGCCCCGGGGCGAGCGCCGCGTGGGGACCTGGCTGCGCCCGCGGCGTCCCCGCCGCCGCACCTCTCGCTTGCCGCTGCTGCAGTAGTTTGGATGCCGGGGCTCCCTTCTTTGCCCCTTTTAATTTGTGTATGTGTGTGCGTGTGTGTCGTCCCCCCGACCCCCCACCACCCCGGCCCCGCTGAGGAGCGGGGGGCTCTGGATTTGAGCGCTGGGATCCTCTCCCTGGGGTCTGGCCTTTCTTTGGTCGCTCCCCATCTGCAGCGGGAGGTGGGGACCCGCGGGCTGGGCGGGAGGCAGGAGAAGAGGAGAAGCGTCGGGCAGGGACCGGGGAGGGCCATCTCTCTTCTTGTAGACCCCGTTTGCTGTGCTCTCTGTTGGGAGTGGGGAACCTTTCCCTCCAGGGCAGCTCCAGACCCCTTTGAAGCAAGCCAGCGTCTCTGCTCTTGCCCAACTCCAAGGCTGCCGGAGGAGACCCGCAAAAGCGCGAGCTTAGAGAGAGAGACCTGGGTGACACAGCGGCTGCGGGGAGGGGACAAGCTGTGGCAGGGCCGGGCGCGATGCCACGGGAGTTACGGAGCGGTCAGGCCACCGGACGGCTCAGACCCGGGGAGGACGAGAAGGTGGCATTTTTCTTATTCTTTATTTCTTTTTTTTTTTTTTTTTCCTCTCTCTCGAATCATTTAAACTTCATTGTCATGATTGTTTTTATTTAAAAAAAAAAAAAAAAAGAAAAAAGAAACAAAACAAAACCGAAAAACTTTTGTAACGTGGATTTGTTTTCCTTCGTCTGTATTTCAGTCTGCTGGGGTGTTTCCGTAGATGGTGGATACTTGCTTTCATTTTTTTAATGATAGAAGTCTTCTGTTTTAAGTTGTTTTTTTTATCACCAGCTCATTCTATCCTCTGTGGTTACTCAGTAATTTCATTTCAATATTTATTTTTGTGCTGCTTTTTTATTATAAAATAAATTATTGATATACCAAGCGATGTGGATTCCTGTTTGTAAGGCGAATAGCCCTGTGTATGTGTCCATTACTTTCTCTTGACAGCCACAACGTAATTTATTGCTGTAAATTTAGCTGCAGTGACTGGTTTTTTTGTACCTTTCCAATAAAGCATTTTCTGGTTTCAGACTTGCCCTGGTCTATGGTCAGCGTTTTGGAGCTTGAATTGATCTTCAGCGGAGTGTATTTTCCGCGGGTTTTGGTGCCCGTCGGTGCCCTGCCGGCTGCGGTGCTGCCAGGGAGCGATGGGTTTTTTGGGGAGTCAAGGCTGGGCGAGGGTGAGTGTGGCGCCTGTGAGGCCTTTGGCAAGCGTCTCTCCCAGCCCGCTTGCCCCTCTCCCAGCCCTGCTGCGCTGCTTCCTCGCCGTATTTGGAACACGCTCCAGGGATAGATAGCACTGGTCCGAGCTGCTTGTTGGGTACGTCCCACGCTCGGACTGCGTCTGTCTCTTCTCCCAACCCAGGACGTGCCTTTGTGTGTCGTGGGGGGGTGTTTTGGTAGCGTTGGGGGGAGCAATAGCTGCAGGCGTCTCCCCGCAGTCCTGGTGCTGCTCTGGGCTTGGAGCCCATGTGCTGTGGGACAGGTCATGGTGATGGAGAGACCCCCCCCCTCCCCTCTCCTTTGAGTTGGGAAATGCTCTTTCACCGCTTTCCCTCCGCGACTGCTTGTGAATAAACTGCTTTAGTATTACCTCCCTATTTCATCTTTCTGGTTTTTCCCCTGTTTGGGCTTTGACGAGGTGCGACCTTGTGCCCCTGAGCTCCTAGGGGCCACATTGGCTTTAATCCCTTGTTCCAGCTGCTCCATTTTCTTTAGGGGAAGGAGGAAAGCGCTTGGCCTGGGCCGGGCTGAGGCAATAGGGTGGAGGTGGATGAGTGCGTTGGCCCACGTTGGAATTAGGGGTAGGATTATGTATGGTCTGAGTGGAGAGCAGCAGGGCTGAAAAGGCTTTGTGTGTCAGCAGGTAATGGATGGTCATTAGGTGCCAGAGGTGGGGCCAGGCAGGCTTGGCTGAGCAGGGACGTGGGTGAAGCCTGGGGGGCGATTGCAGTTGCCGTGCTGAGCAAGAAAATCACCGTCCTCTGCTTCAGCTCCTGCCTGGGGAGATGGCAGCGAGGAGCTGGTGACCATAGCGAGGGAGGTGGGACAGCTGTGTCCGTCGGAGGCATGGTGGAGCGTTAGTTCAGGAGGAAAAGAGCATCAGGAATGGTCCAGCGGTGAAAGGAAACAACCTTCACCATGCTGAGGGGAGGAGAAAGTCCTGGAGGTGGGGGGAGAAGGGTCCCAGCGAAGAGGCAGCAGAAGGAGGGGTTCTGCGCGGTCGTGCAGGTCTGGCATCTGCTGCCTGGCAGCAGCTGGGCCCAGGGACGCGCTAGTGGGTGCTGACACCCTGAAAACAAGTCTCTGCCCCCGACTGGGTGCTGCGAGGGAGCAGCCGTGCGTGACAGCACCGGCTCCACTGTGGTGCTCGTGGCCACCTTCCCTTCTGCTCACGGGGACCGCGGTCGTCCCTGGCTCTCGTGGGCACAATGTGCCCCGCGAGGATGTGTCCCCGGCACCAGCGGGTGGTAAAACTGCCCCATCCAAGCCCAAACAAGCAGCGGGTGACTCGACAGCCCAGCCTTGTCCTTGGGGAAAGCCCGAGGATGAGTGACAACTGGAAAACGGATCTGCCGACCACCAGAGCCCGCTGCCGGCGGGGAGAAAAGCCTGTTCCTCTCCCTCTGGCGTGGCTCCAGGCACAGCCGGGCTCCCGCGGAGGTCACCCCTGCGCTCGCCGCCGGCTCTCCCGGCGTCCTTGTGGAAGAGGTGGAGGAGACGCGTTAGCCGAGGAGCACCACACCATGTCTGCCGGGGGGACGCGTTCAGCCTCCGGCACCGCTAGTATTTCTCTTCTCCCTGGATGCGTTTTGACAGCCCAAGGGTTTGAGGACCGTGACAGCGCCCAGCCTGAGCTGCGAGCGCAGCTCCTGCCTCTTTTCCCCCCTCTCCAAGAAAAAGGACCAGGAGCCTGCGCCGGCCGGGAGGGGAGCAGCAGCCAGCTGGTGGCCACCCAGCGGCTCCTTTGGGCCGGCATCGTGCTGCTGACTTGGATGAGTCACAGCTGATTTATTATTTATTTTTTTTTTTCCTCCCCCCTCTCCCTCGTTTTGCTTGCAAGAAAGACCTGTTTTATATATAATACAGTAACCAGGGCTTGACATAAATAGGCAAATGTTATTGTCTGCCGTGGGAATTGCACCTGCGGGCGAGAGCAACGAATGCAGCCCATTATGCAGCGGAGTCGAGCGTTTGTGCAATGAAGTACAACTGTGTTTCTTGCTGTGTTCTTGTGCAAGTCTTTAGCTCAGCCGCCACAACAGATGTGCCACCGTCACCTTTGCGGTCTGTCCTCGCCCCGGGAGCCCGAGCAGCCTCTGTTCCCGCAGCGGGGGCCTGCTCTCTCCCAGAGGGGTAGAGAAGACCGAGATGTTCAGCTGAGAGCCGTGTCTGCTTCGGTGCTGGCCGCGTTACGAAGCCAACCGTCCTCCTCCCTGAGCCCCGAGGCTGCGCTTTGCGGGCGGGAGGGTCCTGATGGCAGGATGCGCCGGAGCCTGGATGGGTGCCTGGATGCGCAGAGCGTGTGGCTCTTGTTTGTGGATCTCATTGCAGGAAAGGCGGCAACTAAGCAGGTATGAGCAGCGGTGCTTCGGGGCAGAGGGACTTGTCCCTGCCCATGGCAGGGCAGTTGGAACTAGATGATCTTTAAGGTCCTTTCCATCTCTAACCATTCCATGACTTGCAAGACGGGCTCAGCTATAGGCATCTCGTGTGGAGTCCGGGCTTCCAGCGCGATAAGGTTTCTCCAATAATAATAAATAGAAGTTGCCTTGTTGCCGCTGGAGTCTCCATCCCGGCCAAAACCAGCACAGCTTGGCTTGGCTAACGGGGATCCAGCAGCTCTGAACTGCTGCATCCACAGCTTAGGCGAGGGCTGGAAGAGGTGCAGTGCAAGGAGAGGGAACGGGAGACACACACATTCTTTGTGGAGTGAAAAAGATGAGCGCGAATCCCGTGGGAATGCCAAAATGTGCAGGATGCTGCGTGTGCAGGTTATTTCTGCTGGGCCAGCATCGAGGGGCAGGGAGGACGTCGAGCTGAAGCGCATCAGCATTAGAGCAGGAACAGGCGGATCAGGGGCTTTGCTTGCTGAGCTAAGTGAAAACACTTCCTCACTCCCTGGTAGAAATTTCCGTTTATTAGAAAAAAAATAATTCATAAATAAAATAATTTCATGTCGTGATTTACATTTTGCAGCTTAAGAGCAGGGGAAAAAAAACAAAAAACAAACCACCTGGCTAGGAGTGGCGTGTGAAATGGCTCTAAGCCTTTCCCGTCGGTTTGTTTGCCACCCGACTGCGAATCCGAGGCTGTAGACTTGCCCTCGTCCTTTCACTACCCAGCTCCCACCCCCAAACAACAGCCCGGCCGGCGCCTAAGTAAGTTCCCAAGGATCATCTCATTAATGGGAATAGAAATTGGACTAAGAATTGGGGGGGGGAAAAGAAAAAAAAAAAAAATAGGGGAAGTTTAACAGAAGGATGCATGCTTTCCATCACTGATATGGGGAAAATCCCTCCGTGCGGTATCTTCCCCCGCAGCGGTCCTGCCCTGAGCCCCCAGCGCCACTTCATCCCCACCAACGTCACCCGGGGGGGGCTCAGTCCCACCCGCCTTCCCACAGGTTGGGCAAAGCCCAGGGCCGGTAAAGAGCGAGGGGTTAGGAGGAACAGACAGTTCCCAATAAGCGCATTCCTACCACCACCAGTCACGGTCTGGTTCCCTAATGAGGACCCTGATAAGGAAGCTGGAATCCCTTTTAACTTCTGATCCCTTCGGAGATAAGTCGGTTTAGACATAAACAAGCGCTTCTGTCACCGGCAGCTCTCCGAGATGCAGCTGCGAGCCCCCGCGTTGGCCCCGAGTGGGACCTCACTGCTGCTCCCAGGGGACTTCCTCGGGCAGCTGCATCCCCATCTGGAGGGAGAAGAGGATGACTTACTCTTCCTCCCTAGCAAAGGTCTTCTGCACAACTCCGTAGGCTTCTCTGAGAGAAGGAGCGGGGAGAAGATGTAAAAATAAGGAATGACATCTTTCAACCGTTACCGGGTTTTGAGGTGAAGTGAAGTCACCTTCCTGGGCTGGTTTTCTCCACGGGGCCCTTTGAGATCATTTTTTACTCAAATTGGGAGAAAGTAGAGCAGAACTGTGCTGAGAAAAGCATTTCTCTCAGGCCTCAGCGCTGCTTGGAGGAAAGAGGAGGGCGAGGGCGGCTGGTCCATCCTGCGGCCCGGCTCCCCTCCCTGCCTGGCACCCCCAGAAAGGGGACGGGCACCGGGCTGGTGTGGAGACCCCATGAGTGGGGCAGCGAAGCCCAGACAGCAACACAGGAGCAAAGTCAGCCCAGTCCCTAACACCAGTAGAGATGGGACAGCAGAAGCTGGCACTATTTGCTTTAACCTTTCCCTGGGTTATTGCATCTTCCCTTTGAGAAACTGGCTTTTTGGGTAGAGTTTCTGGCTTCTCGGTACTCCGATGAGACCGGGTTGCCTCAGCATTGAGACAGTTCCCATTTGCATGGGTTTAAACCTCTCCAGTGTCACCGTCCCCTCCAATGTCTCCTACAGCTCCTCGTCCGACAGGATCAGCACTCTCTTCTCAATGTTTTTGCTCTTTCTGCCGCTCGGTCCCTCCACCTTGGAGGCCACGTGCCCGTTCTCCCCTGGCGCTTTGCGCTCTGCCTCCTGCATCGACTGCTGGGTGTACTGCTGGTACGCGGGTGAGAAGTTGTGGATCGCATCCTGCACAATGTCCTGGGGGCTTATGGTCTCCTTCAGCCCGCTGGAGATGCTCTGCATCGGGGCAAGGTTTGCTGAAAAACAGGGAGGGTGATGGGACATCAGACAGTCAATGAGCCCAAGTGCTCCAAGAGTGGAGTGACACTTTTCCATAGAAATTCAAGATCAGGGCCTCATCGTGGGCCACGTCAGCTCGCGGTGGCAAGCGCCAAGGAGAAGAAAGGCAACCCCAGCTCCATGTTTCAAAGAGGTTGGAACCTCTCCAGCAGCATGTGCTGTAACACCATAATCCCCTAATTCTCCCCATCCACACCAAGGTCTCTTTTCCTGTCCACTCCCTGTGGCTCGTGGGCATCATGAGGAAAGAGGGAGAAGGAGCTCATGGAGCACAGGAGAAGGAAACTCCTCTGGTGGCTTTTAGCATCCCATTGGCAATGCTCTAAGAGGGATGTCTCCTCTTTCCTTATTCACCGATGAAGGAAGAAGAGAGAAAGAGTTACCTGTTGAGTTTTCTTTCTTTTCCCTGTACACCTGGCAGGTGAACGCATAGCGCAGGGCAATGGAAGCAAAGAACATCTCAATGCAGATGATGAAGTTCTGGTAGCCAGCAGCCACCGTCCCAGCTCCCACCTCCTTCCCATCGATGATCTGAACTTCAGGGATCACCCCACATTTCTCCAGGATGGCAAGCAGCGTCCCTGCAGGGGAAGGGAGAGGGATCAGCTCACGTCCTGCATCCCCGGGGCAGGTGGGGCTATGGAAGGGGAAGTGCTGAGCGCCCTTGGTGGGACCCACCTTGCCAGAAGGAGAGGAAAATGACTGCCTTGATGGTGATGAACTTGAGGACTGGCTCAAACGGGCGCAGCAGGTCCATGGTGGCGAAGTAGAATAGGAAAAGGGCATAAAGTGCCAGGCTGACGGAGAAGTTGTAGATGATGGTGATGTAGAGGTACCCGCTGTGGACGCTGCAGGGGGAAAGAGAGAGAGAGCTGCTGCCCTGGACTGCGGGAAGCGAAGTGAGGGCAACCACAGGCAAGGGAGGAAGAAATGGGGGGGAGAAGTGTCTGGCTTTGCCATGGGGGAGCGCACAGCCCAGGAGGGAAGGGAGAGGCAGGGAAAAAGAGGGGAGCGGGGGGGCCACACTCAGCTTTTCCTCTGTTGGTGGGACTTCTTTTTATTACGGCTCACAGGACTTCCGTTCCTTTTTTATTTGGGAGCAGTAAGTCTCCGTTCCCGGGCGCTTTGGGCTCCCTGTGCTCTCACTGCCCGTGGAGCAGCTCCCCAGGGGGACTGGCAGGACACCCTGTCCCTTGTGATGGAGCAGGGACCGATCCTGTCCCCTTCACCCTCCCCGGCCCCACCCAGCATTCTCACTTGAAGTCCCCGTCGTGGTACTTCCCGAACGCCTGCAGGATGATGGTGACGATCGCCATGAGGGGTTTCACGATGCAGAACTGCAGCGTGGCCTGCACAGGGGAGAGACGCGGTGCACGCTGGGCAGCAGGGATGTCCCACCGCCCTCCCTGTGGCTCCTGCCGCCCCCCAGCCCCTCCACGCGAGCCGGCCCCTCTGCTCCAGGGCCAGAGACACAGAGAGAGCAGTTCTCCATCACAGGAGGGACCAACGCTGCGGGGTGAAACATGAACCAGCTCAAGGTCTGCAGACGGGAGGCAGCAGGGCTCCTAAAAGCCAGCTCCTGAAAGGCAGCGTAGCCACTCCGAGGGGGGGGACTGGGTGGCTTGGGGACAGACCGGTGCCAGGATTCAGCCCGCAGCGCAGCCCTGGAGAGTGAGAGAGCCGTCCAGGCCAACCTGGGACTGGTCGGAGATGGCAATCTCAGCTCCGCAGTGGGAGGAGACCCTGACTCAGCAGTGAGTCAGAGGCAAGGACAGTGAGCTCAGCGCCCTGCTGCTGGCCAGGTGCCGGCGAGCTGGGGGGGCTGCCTCCCTCGGACCAAAAATAAACCAAAAAGAGCATCTTGGGAGAGCGGGGAAGCAGAGGCCTCTCGGCAGGGCAGCGGGGAAGGGACCTGCTGCCCTGAGACCCCTCATCAGAGGAGGATGGAGCTGATGCTCCCCGTCAGGTACCCACCTGCTTGCAGAAGCGCAGGAACCCAATGGAGTAGGACATGCCCTGGAGGCAGCAGGTGCCATAAAAGCAGCTGGACCTGGAAGCAGAAGCCGAGGAGATGCCGTTGGGGCTGCCGGATGGGGAAAGCAGGTGGAGGGCGAGGAACTCATGGCATGCTGGGACTTACACGATGGGCTTCCCTCGGATCTCTGCCATGATGGTGCTCTCCCCTCCCAGGTACTCGAAGCACAGGCTCAGGAAGCTGTAAATCACGAAAGCTGGCAAAGCAAGGGCAGACACGATCAGCAGGGCTGATGGAGGTCCGGGGAGGGTTGTTACATTTCACATTCCTTCCTGCTCAGGTGTTTTATCCACCCTGTCACCGCATCGGGATTTGGGACACAGGTGGGTGGGATCCCAGCGGGAGGAGCAGCAGGTCAAATCCATCTGACTTCCAAGTGGAGTCAGATGCACCACGCCATGCGCGCAGGGCTCGTTGCAGACGTGGCAGCTCCTCTGGGCACACACAGCCCCTGCGTGCCCGTGGCAGCAGTCGGATGGCCCAGCAGTGCCCGTGGAGACAAGCCCAGGCAGGAGTGCAGTGGCCAGGGACCATCTGAATGGAAGGACCTCAAAATTGCTAAGGGGCAGCATAAGTGGTGGGTGGCCAGCGAGGAGCAGATCCTGAACGGTTTTCTTGTACGTCCCCATCACTTATTTTCTGCATAGTCCAAACCCAAAGTAATACATATGCTTGCACCCCTCTGTTCCCCAGGGAGAGAGCAACAAGATGGAAGAGCAACCTCAAACTCAATCCTGATGAGCTTCCCCTACACTTCAAAACATCCCAACTCCTCAATTTCTTAGGTATGTCTACCTTCCGCTTTAGAGAAGATGCATTGCTACCCCAAAGGCAGCCAGAAAACCTCTTTCCCCAGGAGCATGAGGCTGGGGTCCCCCTGGGCTCCTGGTTTCCAGCACTCTGCAGGCAGGTGGTGGAAAGGCACCAGCTCGTGTCTGCCCGTGGGGCATCCCCTCCCTGCTGCCGACGGAGAGGGAAAGGGAAAACCTCTGCACGGAGGAAGGGGGAGTGGGAAGTAAAAGAGATGGAGATCTGCCACTTTGTGCAATCCAAGACACTCCAGAGACACAGGTCAGCGAGATGAGAGCCCTGCTTTGCCATCAGCCTCCCTGCCAAGGAGAGGCCATGCTCACCTTCATAGCAGTCACGCACTGAGTCGAAGTAGACGTAGTACTGGTGGCTGCCGAGGAGGAGGAGGCTGAGCCAGGAGTCGAAGGCATAGACGGGCACGATGAAGAGGATGCGGATGATGTAGCGCTGCTCCTTGGGGATGGTGTAATTCCTCAGGTGCGTGTAGATCTGCAAAGTGCCCAGTGTGCAGAGCTGTGGCTACCACCAGTCAGGAGGGCAACCAGAGGTGCCCCCCCCAGCCTGGGGGGCTGCAGGAGGCTCATCCCATTTTGACCCTCCTCGCCGGGGCGAGAGCACTGCTGGCTTTCCTGGCTTTCCACCACAGACCCATCGCGGTGAACTGACATGCAAGACAGGCTCATCCCATTCCCCAGGGCAATCCCTTCCACAAAACCCCATGGAAATCAGGTCCCTTCCCCGGCGCTGTGCAAGCAGCATGCCCTCCTCCATGCCAGCCCCGTCCCAGCTTGCCCCGGGGCTACCTTCAGCAGCATGGATCCACACAGCACCCAAACCCATGCCCACTGGCAGTACATTTCGAGGCAGCCTCAGCGCACCCCCCCAGGGCACAGACCCAGACAAGAAGCCCCGCGGGGTGTTGCCTCTGGGCAGTGCCAATGCCCTGCAGCCTCTCCTGGCTCCGGCAGCCACCCGGGGATCATGTGGGCAAAGTCCACCCTCCCCAGCTGCCAGCACCAGGCTCCCGACGGTGGAGATATCCCCTCCAGGCAGCAACAGGAGGAAATATTTATCCGGAGATGAGTGATTTGCAATGAACTCGGGGGCAATCAATAGGTTTGCCCTTGCATCAATCCCAGCACCGAGCCCCGTCTCTGCTCCATCCTGTACCTGGTGGAAGGTGACGATGAGTGCCGACCACACGAAGATGCCGGAGATGACCTGCGCCGCTGTCGTGGTCAGGAAAAGCTGCTGGCCATCCTCAGAGTCGTTGTGGGTGGCCGTGAGCAGGACAAGGGCCGGGGATGGTGGGGCGGAGGCCAACCTGGCCACCGTGCTGGGCCCTGGGGTGCCGGGTGCCATGGGAGAGGGCAAGGCACGTGTGGCATTACTCATCTGCAGGGAGGGAGAGGCAAGGGGAGTGGTGCGGGAAGGCATGACCCAGGTGAGCTGGCGAAGGGGAAGGTCCCAGAAGATTTCCCAGCCCACACAGTGTGGACAAACCTCCTGTGAGGTTTATCTCCTCCCCAGGGTTTTTTCAGGGTGTCTCTTACCCAAACCAGCCCATTCACCATGGTCGGGTCTGCTTCTCCCAGTTGGAAAATGCTAATGTCCTTCCAAAGCAGACTCTTTTTCCTCCAAGGAAGTGCATGTGTCCTTATGTCCCCCAAAATACACACTCTTCCTTCCCAGCCTTGCTCCTTCTTGTTTCCTCAGGGGTCACTATCCCGCTTGGAAGGGAAAGACCTGCCTCCGTTTGTGCCCCTGTGAGCTCACCCTTGTGGCTCAGGACCCTTTTCCATCAGGAACCAGAGACTTTAGGGTTAAACTCATCCCTCACTGATGATAATAATGAGCCTCTTACCAACAGCCATCAGGACATCCATGTCCTCCTTGTGAGCCCAGATAACACTGGGATCCCTGCAGTTCCCCCCCCCCCCCAAATTTGCCTCCTTTCCTTGTGCATGGTCTGCTGGGGGAAAACCCTGGGGGTCCCCAAGAAGGTTTGGCATCACCTAGGGCATGTGGCCAGCCTCGGCCATTTCAGCATCATGAGGGTCTCCATGTGCCAACAATGCCAATCCCGAGACCCAAAGGGTAACCAGCAGTTCCCCGAATTAAACCCAAGGGAGCAATCCTGCTATGCTGCAGGCAGAGCCCTCTGGGGACACTGAAGCTCTCTGCCATCTCCCCACAGGTCCATCTCCCTCCAAGCTGGTCACCCCAAGGCACCGAGCGTTCCCAGCGCAGAGGGTGGCCGGGGAGCACGGGCACCGTGTACCCTGCATCTCCAGACAGCAAGGACCAACCTAATAATACGCTTTTATTTATAGAGCAGCTTCATATCTCAAGGCCAACAGACGCATAAACTGCCATGTTCGGCCTCTCTTTCTGCTAATCTATGGAAAGCTGCTTTTCCCCCCAAGTATAACAATAGCACTTAAAAAAAACCCCAACAACCCAACAACCACCTGTGAGCAGAGCTCTAACAATATAGATGCTTCTCCGCGCATTGTAAACAAACAAAGATTTTAGCTGCTGGGTAAGTACCGCCTGGGGGTAGAACTGTAAGCGTGAACTGGTGAGAAGCAAGAAAATATCTGCCATAGATAGGAGTGGTAGGGAGCGACCTCGGTCCAATTAAACACAGAAAACAAAGCAGAAGCTCGCCCTGCGGCTTCCTCTCCTGCCCTCTCCCCGAACCCCAACCTCGCAGGAGAGGAAACTCAGCCGGTGTCAGATCAACAGCCCTAAAAATACCTTTTTTCCCCCTGCTCTGCCTGGCAGGAGCTGCCTGTAAGCGGAGATGCTGGCAAGGTCCCAGGAGCTCACCCCGGCGTACCTGCGCCCGGCGCGGGGAAGCGGCGCCGGAGATGGCTGGCGGGGCCGATAGTGTTACGGAGGCAGCGGGGAGCCCGGTTTTTCCTCCCTGCCACCCTCCGCCCACCCTGCCCCGGCCAGCAGGAAACAGGATCCCGGGGAGAGCCGGGAAGGGATCTGGTCTTTGGACAGACAGTGAGGACGCCGGACCTGCCTTGTAAACATTAACAGGAGGCCAGAGATAGCCCAGGGCGCTGGGAGGGAGGCGAGAGCCCGGCTGTGCCCCATTCCCCGCAGCTCCTCGCTCTTTCCGGGGACAACCCTGCCGTGGGTTGGGGTCGTACAGCCAGATTGAGCCACGCTTTCCTTCTGCCACAGCATCATGATGGGGAAGGAGGTGATCCAGCTCGCTTCCTATGACATGGTGGAGAGCTGTGCTCATCGCCAAACCCATTTATTCAGTTTTCGACCCGGCGCCGTGCCACGGATGCTTGGCCCAAGACATCCCAACTCCTATTAGCCTTCCCAGCCTGGCTGCAGCCATCGTGGTACCAGCGCGGTGGCACCAGCGGCGGGTCCTGGCAGGCTCCCCTACATTGTCACACTCGGAACGCGGCGGAGCAAGTCATTAAAAACAAAAGCCTCGGTGCCGCTCGGTGACAGGGCTCCCAGCTCCAGAGGTAATTAGATCCCGGCTGTGCAAGGTAGCTGGGCAATTCAATGCAGCTAGAGAGCCATTTGCTTCCAAAACAAAGGCGGTGAGAAGACAGAGAGAATAATACCGGCTGTAAAAGAGCTCCTGGACGGGACTGTGCTGGTGCCACATCCAGTCTGGCTGTTTTCAGGCACCTTGCAGCTACCTGCCACACACAGGTGTGTGCCTGTTACACTCACTCCCCGGGATATTAGAGGTGGTAAGCGAGCAACGAGCAGAAAATAAACTGAGCGGTGACACCTGTGTTCAGGCCACCGGCAAATGGGGCTTTTCACCTCGCCAGGGATTCCCCTCCCAGGCTGCCACAGCCTGGACTCCCAGCTCACATCCCTCCCTGTGTCCCCAAGCTCCCGGGATAAATCCCCACCTTGGTGGCAGCCCCCGTGGGGCTGGAGTGGTGGGAAGGGAAAGGCGAGCCCCCACAGCCCCCCACCACTGCCTCTTCGGTAAACGGGGAGGAATCCCTGTCCCCCACCCCAGGGATGGAGCGTCCAGGCTCAGCCCAGCAGCGCAGGAGATGTGCCTTTCCTCCTGATTGCTGTGGGATAAAGCCGGGCCACGGGGGTTATTTACCTGATCACCCTCTCTGTGCCACCCCCGCAGCACCCAGGAGGAAGGACCTATAGCACGCGGCTATAAATTAAGGCAGGGCAGCACCAAACCCTCCCTAAAGCTTGTCCGAGTGGGCGACACACGCACAGGGCTCCTGCAGCAGGCTCTGCCCTCCCAGCGGCTCATAGGTGCTCAAGGCCGACGGCTGGGGCAACCTTGGCTCCGTGGATGGGTGCCCCCAGCCGCTGCACCCCCCTCCAAGGCCCCACTCACCCTGCAGGGCTCCTCCGGGAGTGGGTCTGGCTGCTCGGCATCCCCTGTGCCCTCCTCCACCTGCACCCATGGGAGACTCCTCCTCCGGGCAGCCTGCCCGCCCGCTGCCAGCCTGGCTGCACCCCCGGCGCTGGAGCAGCAGGTCGGGCTTTGCCTCCTGCGGAAAAGCTGCCCGACTTACCTTTCCAGTCCGCCGCGCTCCGCACCCACGCCCGCAAAGCAAACACGGATGGAAAGCCACCGTGCAGCCCCACGCCACTGTCCCCAGCCCGGCACACAACCTGTGTGGCAAATTCGGCTTTTCTTGCAATTGGGAATTAATCCTGAGCCGGAGGACAGCGATGAGTAAAAGCTGATGTTGCCGGTGAATGTTTTTTGGGGCAGGGTTTTCCCCTGGTTTATGGCAGAGCAGAGAGGAGCAAAGTCGAAGGACTAATTGCTCGTGGTTTAATTTATCGCCTGTGGAAAGGCAACAAGAGAAGTCTGTCCGGGATCCGAGCATCAAACAGGAGAGATCGCCACATCCTTTCTCTACCCGCCGCCCTGTGCAGAGCTGGTGGCACACAGAGCCTGGAAATTAAGGTGCTTAAGTTGTGGTCGGCTTTTTGGTAGTAACACTCAGGTCTTCAGGCCATAGCAGTGGTGTGGCACCGTACCACCATGGTGGAAGATGTGATTTACATTTGACCTGCTAATTAATGCCTGGTTTCCACAAGTTGTTGGCACTACAGACACCATAAGAGCACCGAGATTTGGGAAATACATTGAATTTTGTCTGGAAAGAATCCCTACTAGCAAACCAGGATCGGCGTTAACAAATTCCACATGCCTCCTAGACAGAAAAAAACCCATAAAAGTGTAGAGGAGGGAAAATTTGGAGTTCTGACAGATGCAAATCTTTGATTCTTGGAAGCACAGTTTGGAAATTATTTTTAGATGAAATTTCTTGTCAAGGGCAGCTGCAAGCCTGCAGCGTTTGAATGTACTTTAAAAAAAAAAAAGTTTCATTTCTCATAATCCCTTAAATACTGTAAATAACCCTTACTTCACAGAAAAGAGTCCTTTCGAAATGCATTTTCTGCTTTTCTAGTTTTAGGGGATTTTTTTAGCAACAGAAATGACCTAGCAACTGGATCTACGTGGGGCAGGCACTGGCTCTGTGGTGATTCTGCTGCTACCAACAGGTCTGGACGCAGCACAGGTCTTCCCTGCCCAGAATCGAAACGCAAGAGCTGGCCTCTGTCTGCTCGCCCAAGTTCATAAGTGACAAAACTGTGGAACAGCTCACTTAAAAATTTACTACTTGGTGTTATTTGTTACACAAAGAGGTAAAAAACAAACGCGCATTCCAAGCAAACGGCAAAAGTTTGGCTATTAAGCATTGCATTGACTCATGACTTCATCTAATGCTTTTTTTCGATGGATTCGGGAGAAACACCCCTGTGTAACCCTCCCAGACCCTTCTGTCCCCGCGTCTCCTGTGACAGGTGCCCGAGGAGAGGGACAGCTCTGTAGGTGGCCCAAGCTATGTATGTGCTGTCTCTTTTATGTGCTCGTACCATGTAATCCATAAGCAGCTGTTATTGTGTCTTTTTCTCACCGCTAATTTGGGTTCCTGTCTTCCACCCTGACGTCAGCTTTCATGAAACTTGCAGAGCATAATTATCTGCCTGCCTTTAAAATCGGAGTGAAAGCGGAAAATGGATCCAGACTACATCAGGAAAGGGACTGACATAAGGACAAAAGCAGTCATATAGGACTCATTTCCTTAAAAACAGGCAAGAAAATCTTTCCTATTATGCAATTGCTGTTGATTTGTCACTGAGGCTTGTATTTCAATTGAAGTGATTTTCACAGAGCAAAAAAGAAAACAGGTAAAATTAGATTTGTCAATGTTTCTTTTATTCACCCTGCACTGGGTGTTCCCCCTTTGCGGTACAGAGTAGCTACAGAGCTTGGCATCTGTCGCTCCCGAGGACACACGCGCAGAGCCGTGCCGTTTCCCAAACACATATCCCACCCAATGTGATAAAAATAATACTTCTCTTGTACGTTGAGACAATTGTTCTCGTCTCCTCACTGACTGTATGGACTGCAAACCTGTCACAGTAACAAAACCCAAAAGCATTCTACACAGTAGAGAAAAATTCATGAAATTCCTCGGTACGTCCAAAACCAGCACAAAGACATTCCATCATTTTCATTTCTTGTCCTTTTAAATAAGTGGTGATGAGTCATGGACTCAAGATCATTTCCTTGAATCCAGATGGCACAACTTCACCACACTTGGCAACTTCGGATCACTTCCCGTAGAGCTTGTATTCCTTCCACGGTCTTGTCCTTTAAAGCCATGGCGAGAAGAACAGGCTTGTTCCCAGCTTCCTGAGACACAAACGCCACCAGGTTTTTGGCACAAACGTGGACGAGAGGCTGAAAAGCAAAGGTATACAGATGTAGGCTCTCACAGCTGGCAGAGCTCTCCCACGCGAGTTAGGAGAAGAAGAGCCCTGCGACAACATGGAGCGCATCGAGAACCTCTCAATACTGGACTCGGACCGAGCGTGCAGCTTGCGGAGCTGTTCTAACACGACTGGGAAGAGACACACAGTCAGCAAAGCCAAGCCATGGCACGGGGAACTTTAGAAAGCATTTTCTCAACCAGCTGAAAAGGGAAGAGTTTAGACCTGTGAGCGACAGCCACCCAAACCACCCTGAAACGACTTAACTGGAGCTGCACTTGGATCGAGTTTTGCACCAGTTTGAAAAACTTGGAAAGTTACTATGGAGAATCTTTCCTTCTGTTAATCCTCCCACCCAAACTACGTCACCAATTACCTAACTATATGAAAAGCCATGGATCAAAATGCCTCTATTTCCATCTTCTTTCTGAAGAAGTCTTCAAGTACACTTGTCTTTTAAAAACCTGTTGTTGAAGTGGGTACGTCCTGCTGACAAGCTCTGGAAAAAAACCTGCTATTGTTGCAATTCCTAGAGACCCCAAAGCGGTGTTTGATACACAGGCTTTGCAGGCTGTGTGTAAAAGACATGTTGGTTTTAACAGAATAATGAAAACCAGAAATAAGCAGCGATGATGAAGGAAGGAAAAGGATATAATCTTCTTAATGAGGTTTCTTTAACACGAACACCCAGGTTGCCTAGGTTTTATTTACACCGACAATTATGTATTTATCAGAAGGACAAGTTTGCTTGATTTTAGCTACCAGTGTGGTCTGGAAGTGTGCACCAAAAGGGGATGTTAATGGCGACAAGCGGGAGGGCAGCAAACTAGTGAAAGCCTTTTCTTAAAGTTTAGATTGATTACGTTGATAAAATTATTTTAAAATACTATGTAACAAAGCAAACAAACGCACTTCCCATTTCCAATTAAAACACAAAACCAGTGTGGGGGTGGAGGTGGTCAGAATTAGCAGACATGCCAGGGAAAGCAAAGCATCTCGCATCCAGAGAAGGAAGGCTATTGCTGGAGAACGGGAACTCCGTAAGGGGAAGCCGCAGACAGAATCGGGAACTTGTGTTGCTAGAGTTTTTCTAGTTAAGGTTAGCAAATAATTTTTGATAGCTCCAACCCTGATGGAAAGCCCTGTAATCTTGTAGCTCTGTAACTTTCTGTTTTAATGCTTGACTAGTTGACGCTTTGCGAAACACTTTTTATTCTGCTTTCTCTCCAGCTTTGTGAAATGGTCGATAAAAACTCATTTTGTTGAAGCAAAACAAATTAAACTTTATCAAGGGTAGGTGCTGGCAGGCACACTTGGGAGAGGGTAACTAAAGTCCATTATGGGGCTGGCAGAGATTGGGATGGGGTGGGGGTGAGAAAAGGGACTTCAAAAGGAAAACAAACTCGCTGAAACAGAAACCCAAAAAAGGTTATCAAAGGCTGCACATTTGATCTCTCAAATCTTAAATCAACAGGAGCTTCATCAAACCTTCCATAAAGACGGCAAAGCAATCCATATCCTGTAGGACACACAATAACAGATCCCCAAACCATTGACAATTAGTTAAACTTTTCTTATGTCAAAGTGCAGATGAGCATGCATACTTTTCCGATGAACCCCTCTTCCCTCAGAAGAGATTTTTAAATTAATCTTACCGCTGTGCAAACACCACTTAGCTGCTGTGATTCATCAACTCCCTGGCAACTTGCACAGCCCCACCTACTACATTTTCCCCTTATCATAGAATCATAGAATCACAGAATTATCTAGGTTGGAAGGGACCTTTCAGATCATTGAGCCCAGCCATCAACCTAACACTGACAAAAACCATCACTAAAACCACATCGCTAAGCACCATGTCTTTTAAATACCTCCAGACAATTCTACCACTTCCCTGGGCAGCCTGTACCAATGCTTGACAACCCTTTTGGTGTAGAAATTTTTCCTAATATCCGTTTATCCTATTTATCCTTGCTGCCTGTGCACTGTGCATCCGCTCTCACCTCATCCTTGCCCAGTAAGACTTTTGTGGTGAGCGAGGGCCGGCCCACATTGTCCCCGATGGTGTTGGGGTCCACGTAGACGATGGTCCCCATCTTGCCGTACTGCGTGACTACCACGAGGACGGAGTTGGAGAACGCCGTGCAGACCACCTCCGTCGGGACCCCGTGTACCACCTCCTCCCGCTGCCTGGACGTCACAATGGGACTCGCTTCCATCGCTGCGGAAAAAGAACAATAAAACAACAGTAACAATAAAATAACATCAGATTAAAAACACAGCCCACGGGCTATATAAATCCCGAATCCTTCCCTTCATTTGAACGACCCAGGTTAAGTTGATTTCAGAGCACAAAAGCATGCGGAGGTGTGTGCCTGTGACACGAACAAGTGGTCAACTTCCCACATCCCTGACTGCGAGGGGACATTTAACCGCTGGAAGGGACATTTAACCGCCGGGCAGCCACGGCCCACGCTCCCCCCGCAAGGACGAGCTGTCATGTGTGTCGGGTTCCGGGCTAATCACAGTTCCACAGCGATGGCATCCACGGAGCAGGCCGCCCCGGGGCCCGACCCGCCGTGCCGTGCCCTCACGGTGGCTGGCAACCGAGGGAGGGACCCGAGCCCCGCTGTCACCCCCGCAGACCGCGGCCCCTTCCCGCGGGAGGCGCCCACCCCCAGGCCGGGCCGAGGCTGAGGAGAGGCCCCGGCCGCCCCTACCCGTGCCGGGCCCCGCCGCTCTCCGCCCGGGCCCGCCCCGCCGCGGCGGAAGCGGCTCCTTTCCCCTCCCTCCGCCGGCCGGAGGCGCGGGGAGATGGCGCAGGCCGGGCCGCCATCCTGCCCTCCCCTCAGCGCCGCGCCGCCATTACCCGCCATAGCCCGCCCGCCGCCATCTCCAGCCCCCCCCGCCGCCGCTCTCCGCCATCTCCAGCCCCCACTCGCGCTCTCCTCAGGGACATCGCCAGCCCCGGCGGTGGGCCCTTCCCCCGGCCCAGCCTCTGCGATCGCTTTCTGCCCATTTTACACCGGTTCCCCTCGTGTGTGTGTGTGGAATGTCACACGGCAGGAGCCCGCCCGTGCCCGTGAGGGAGCGGCCCGTGCCCCTCCTCAGGCCCGTGAGGGGACGCGGGGAACCTGCGGGCTGGAGGGAGCTTGCGAATTTTGATATTTTTTTTTTCTCTTTTTCACTCCGTTTCGACATGGGATGCGGCCGCTCCCACCTGCTGGGTGATGTTGTGCCACACTTGTGCTGTCCCATCAAAAAAAGGCTGGTTCGGGGCCGTAGGAGCAGGCCCTGTCTCAGGGGCCTGTCTGCCATGTTGTGGGCCAACACGCTCCAGCCCTGATCCAGTGAGCAGTATGTGCAAACATTACTTGCCATTGAGTGCATACCGTTAATTCAGTGCTAATTCTTTGTCTTCTTTGAAATACTGGTACTCCTGAATAATAACTCTCTATAATAAAGTTATGCAAAGCTCTGAAAATTGGGATTTCTCAGAAGTTTGCAACTCTCCAGAGTTCTGCAATTGCTGCATCTAAAATACGCTCCAAACCTCGGTTTCTAGCTGTTAGCTGTCCTTTACCATCATTTCCAACGCATGCAAAACGTTGCGGCTGTGGCTGCAGCAATAGCAACTTGAGTTCTGGGTTATCTGTTCGCGTAACCTCTCTTAAGAACCTCATGATGTTTTATTTTTTTTTTCTAAATAAAAATCTTAACAAAACTTGACTACAGGAAGAGCACGTAAACCTTGTGCTGAGAATCCTTCAAGGCACCATTAGAGAGCAGCAGAGGTCCATGGAAAAGCTTTAAATTCGGCAGGTTATTCTTGTGGTTAACTGAAACAGAGAGGCCTGGTACCTTTTCGGCACTCCTTGCAATCTGGTAAATAGTCTGTTTTCCAGCACTGCGAAAAACCAACGTTCCTCTTTCTTGCTTACCACAATCACTCGTGGTTTTGCCTGTTTGACGGAGATAATGGTAGCTCTTGTCAGTAAAGCCTCCTGACTCACAAAGAAGTTTATTCCTGCTCTGCCTTCTCCAGAGAATAATTTTACTTCAGGAAACACGAAGGACCGGATTCTTCCTGCCATCCTTGTTAGCCTCCATTTTATTTTTTACATGACAGGGGGACAAAGAGAATCCACACTAGTTCAGATTTAGATGGAAACGCTGTACTTCGCTGTTTTGTGTTAGTTCGGGACTGAAAAGTTACCTTTTAACAGTTTCAATCAGTTGGATATCTCACTTTGGCATGGAGCTGAGGTGGGACAGAGCAAACTCGAGAAGCAGATGGCAGGAGGTAACTGAGCACTGAATCTTTTATTACTGGATGTAAATACATTTAAAAAAGTGAACTAAGGAGAAGGCTTCTATTGTCTGTGTGTCTGAGGCAGGGGACAGAGATTTGAGAATGCACACGGTGGCAGATAACGGGACTTTTCCCGAGGGGTCTGTCTGCCTGCCACCTGCTTCCCAACATTTTCTGGCTGAGAAGGACAGGTATCCGTACTTACACTCCTGTTATCTACAGCACTTTTCCTCCGAAGATCCCTAATCACATTGCAGACATTATTCCATTTAGCTTCATAAACTCTCTTTTGACATAAGAGGTTATTAATATACCCCATTTTACGGTCCGAGGGAAATAAAGAATCGAGACAGACAGCAGTTCAGAGCCATCGAATCCTCGGCTGGAGATGCTGCAGGATTTCAGGATCCCTTCTTCCACTCCCATGCACTTGCTGCTGAAGAAGCATAAGTCATGCATGTCACTGTCTCAATTACCAGAGAAAATCAATGACTGTGCAGCCCCATGCTTTGACAAGAAAAACTACCCATAATATTGCAGCTTTATACCTTTATTGTTATTTATGTGAGCAGTTTCTTACTACTCTTCTTTTTAAACTGCTTAAGTGCCTCTGTGTGTGTAGACTGGAAGGAGGCTGCTTTTTATAATAATCTTTGCATTTATCTGAACTAGTTTTATAGAGCGAATGCGTAAGATCCACAGAGCATCAGAAATGTTTCCCACTTCTCTCGAAAACTAGACACACGGTGTTTCAGGACATCCATTAATAATCCCTGCTCTTGGGAGCACCTAGCTATCAAAGTGCTGGGTTGGTTTATTAGTTTACAGGTTATTACTTCCCTAGTTTAGATTTCTCTCTTGTATCTTTTATGATGCAGAATATAGACTGTGAGCTGGAACCTCAGGTGCAGCTGGGCTCTGGGTTGCGCAGCCAAGGAGAGAGGAAAGGAATTAGTTTGTTCCCTGATGCGGGAGCTGCTTGGGAATTATTCTGACCCTTGTTATAAATCAGGTACGTGAAGCAGAGATGCCTTTTAAGTATGTTCCTCTGACCAGACAATACCAGAGCGCTTCTCTTCCCCTTATTACTGTCACAGCAAGGTCAGGAGGATGTGGGTGGTGTGGGGTTGTGTGAGCACTCTCTCCATGGGGCTGTTGTGGGTAGGAGGGATGGCAGAAATCCACCTCCTGATGCTTTCGAGTGGTTCCCACTGCATTTAAATGGGGTCTGGCAGAGGCGGTGTTCAGAAAAATATTACTGAGCTGAGGCCCTTGGGGAAGCGGGTAGAGGAGCACATCTGGGGCTGTTCTCAAAGGGTAGCTTTAGCCCCAAAAGTCTGGTCTCCCTGGCTGGTGCTCTCTGCAGTCAGTGGAGAGGGGTTTTGTCGCTGCTCGGTGTAAAGTAGAAACACAGCTTTGACCCTGGTTCTCCGCAGTCGGGCGTGAAGCCTGCTGCGGCTGACGGCTCTTCTATCCATCTCCTGCTTTCTAGATCTCAGCCTGACAAAAGGTATGGGCCTGCCAAACATGACCAAACCCCAACTGCTTCTGCACATGGACAGAAACAAGACATCAGGTTTGCAGGGAAGCCTGAGGTTGGAGCATGAGCAGCTGAGGAGTTCAGACGTGTCCAGGATTAGGTGGTAGCTGAACAGCATTCTCAGAGTTAATTCTCATTCTCTGAGGCTCTCACTTTATGTGCTCATATTTTGAAGGAGGGTGAGGGGATTCTGGCTCTTCGGTGCATTGATCCCTTTTCTGTGCTCCCTAGGATAACGGGTCGGATCATATCTTATTCTGAGAGACAAGTCTAAGAGGTTTGCTTTGTTCTTAAGTTGTCCACGTGGCTCTTATTGTATGGGACATCTCTTATTTCATTCGTTGCACGAGTAAGAGGAATGCTAAGCCAATCAATCGGGCATTGCAGAAACCACTCTAAGCTATTTAGTTGTTGATTAAACCTTTTTTTTTCCCCAGTGTAGAATTCAGCCATAAAAAACATAGTCTTTTCAAGAAAAAATAAACATAAAGCTCAAACCCAGATTGTTCTCTTTCTGTGTGAGCTGCACTCAGCTGCACATCTGAAATGGAAATACTGGATGTCTTTGCATGCCTGAGACTGTCAGGTCATGCTATTGTTTTGTTTTCTTGCATTTGCAATTTAGTCAGGAAATAATATGGGAACGTTCATTAATGTTTGTGTAAATAGTAACAGCCCACGTATGACCACTAGCATATTTTCCTGTGAAAGCTCAGTGTGCAGGGTAGGATTTAAAAACATGGCAGTAAGCCAGCACACTCTGGCTGAGCCTGGAAGCATCTAGGTAGCAATTTGACTGGAGCTCTTTGGAAGTTTTTTTTTAGTCAGATTTAGCAACCTATAAATAGAGGAGTACTCCAGCCCTTGCAGGACTTTGTTATGCTGTGTCATTTGTGTTTTCTGAGCTGCTGTGCGGGCTGGAAAAGGAGGATTTCGGATCCGTGGGGCTGGGATGAGAAAGGAGCTCCCTTAGTGCTGGGGGTGAGTTTCAGAAGGGGGCTACTGCTCAGATTGCAGGGCCTCGCGAAAGTGCGGCAAGTCACAGCTACAGAAGGATGTTGCTGAAAACAGTTTCTTGGGTGCTTGATCTCAAACAGCAGTATTTTTCATACATTCAATACCTTTAAAACCAGCAGACCCTACATTTCTTTGTAAAAAACATCCAGAAATTATTTGGACAACCACTGAAATGAAAGTGACATTCTTGAAACGTGTGAAATACATCTCCAGAATAGCTCCAGACTACCTAAAAGGGTCAGGATTACATCATGCAGTCAACCTGGTGCTGTCTAATGATAATTTTATCCTCCATATTTTTCATGAGATAACAGCTGGCTGTACTGGACACTGTAGCCAGGGGGTATGGAGCAGACAGAGTCATCATGAGGCAAGATTGAGTTTGAGTACTGTTTACATAATTTTCATTTGTCAAATAACAGCCCTACATAGATCATGACAATGACAGTGCCTGTGGATGGTATCATCCATCAACAGATCCACCCTGTGAACAGCAGAAGCTTTGCATTACCAGAATGGCTGAAGAAATTATTTCCATGGATCAGTAAAGACAGCAGTAATTGCCATAAAGCTCACTATAGTTTATGCAGGAGTTTTTCAGCTGCTCATGGTGGTCTGTCAGACGAGAGACAGCATGCAAATGGAGTGGATCGTAAAAATAATTGTCGCATAGCTTCTAAGAACAAAACTCGTACCACTGTGTTCCTAAGAAGTGCGAAAGCGCAGAAAATAACAACGTGGCTCTTGCAGAAGCTACAAGAGAATGTCAGAGTATTAGTATGATACTAATAGTATAGTCAGTTGTATGAATCACTTAATTGTGACAGCAGATTAAATAGTGTTGTTGTCTAGAATTCACCCATAGTTAAAATGATATATGTTGATGAGACAAATGCCTTGTGTGCCGCCAGTAATAAATTAGCTCCTCTTTCAAGTGAGAAAACAATTAAAAACTTGGTTGAAAAGGGCATATTTTCTCTGTGGTCACTGATCCCTCAAACTCTGGAAATAATAAAGTGTTTCTAATAGTTGTTCATTATTACACAGTTGAAAGAGGAAAAATCCATTGTCTCATTATGTTCAAGACAGTTATGAAATTGCATTGGGAATATTTGAAAATGTAAGAGGCCTATAACCAAATGGTTTCAAGTTTGACAATGTATCATCATTTGCAGTTCATAATGCTGCTGTTAACTTTGGGAGATATCAGTCAGTGCACACAGTAGAAAATGAGAATAAATATGAACTTTTTGCGTGTACGCTGCATAAATAACAGCAAAGTACACAGAAGATAGGTCATGATTCAATTTTGACAGGTGTGTAACAAAACTTTCAGAATTACAGGAGGTATTCATTTTGCAAAACTTAAATATGTGGAAACATTAAGGCGTTTCCCAACAAAGTGGGCAACTCTGTGCCTTGCCAGTGAAACAATAATAAAATCATTTCTGGCTATGATGAATTCATCTTGAACATTAGGTGAAGATTGGCCCCATCTGATTTTTAAGTTCTTTATAGATGTTGAAGGTGGATATGGTGGAAACGCCTGGTGTCTGAATGCTTCCTCTCTCGTAGTACATTACATTTTTTTGTCATCTAGTCAAAATTAAAATGTTCTCTGGTGCTGAAGTTTAGCGCATAAAACATTAGTTATGCTGGAGGTCACAATAAAGCCCTACATAAAGACAATAAAGACATACCGTCACAAGGCAAGAGTGTCGGCAGATGCCCTTCAGTGGGATGTGGAGGCTCTCAGATCTCAGTCTTCACCTACCAACACTAACCCGATTCACTGGCTGTCTCTGAAAAAGCCTGAGATTGGAGGAAATTGGAAACCATACTGAAGGACTTATCTGTGACAGAAGACTGGAAGTGCGTTTATGAGGAATATTGTGATTTGAAAGATTTTGTGAGGCACGTGCATATGCTGCAGGAATTGGTATTTAGAAGTGCTTTGAATCCTAGTTATCTCCATTTCAGAAAACTTGTGGAGTTTACTCCATCCGTTCCTGTCTCTAGAGAGTGGTAGAATAAATATTTTCTCTAGGAAGCAGATTTGACATTTCAGAAACCTGCAAAATGTTGAGTCTGTTAAAGCTGAAGTTTGAAGTTAATTTTAACTGACCACATAAAGAATTTTATGAATCAACATAAAAAGAAATAAGTATCGAAATTGTTTGTTAGTGCCATTCGAAGTAATGAACTGAACTTTGTGGTAATTGAATTGTGCATTCGATGGAGGGTACAAATGTACTCTTAGGAGAAAAATACAATTATATACTAAGGAAAATTCCATTAAAATAAAATATTGTCTTTTATTTCACAGGTGCTTATCTCCTGTTTCTGTCCAAGAGACATGATAATCAAGAAAAGCAGATGTGCTATCAACTTTTTAAGTTTCATCCTGGAAATGAGGTTGGAATATTCCACAAGGAAATCAATGTCATTTTCCTACTCTCTTCTGTCTCTGTAAGAAATGCTCTGCCTAAGTCTTTCTCTGCTCTGTACTTACCATTCTTCTTCTAGGTGACTCTAGGCTGAGCTCGTGTTTTTGCTCTTAACTTCATGTGAGCCTCCTTTCTTATCTCTTCCAAGAGTGTTTTGGAACCAGTTTGCCCCGAAACCCTGAGATCGGAGAACACTGGGGGGGATTAGTTTTAAACTTGTTAAACTGAATTAACACTCCTGCCACATGATTCTGGCCTGTGCCAGTCCTTCTAATCTTGTTCGGAGTTTAGGATAATTTGTTTAGTAGTGCTGATCAGCTGGAGGTTAATTCAATTGGACTTTGGTTATTTATTCATGCCCGGATTTGCTAAGTGTCACAGCAGATACATGAGGTCTCTGTTACAGTTATGAGACGGCTTCATTAGTGTGACGGAGAGTCCATCTGGATGACTTCCTTTCCTCACTGCAATAACTGGCTGTCAGGGCTCTCTCTGGTGGAAAAAAAAAACCCTTATATAACATCTCCCTTTCATTTGTGTCATAAGTGTATTGATTACAACTTAAAATGCACTTCTCCGTTCCGATTGCTGGGATTGCCAATAATCCTTCTCAGGGATCTCAGTAGTATTCCAGCTCCACATTTTAAATTAATACCAGAATTTAAAAGAAAAGAACAAATGTGTTTTTTTTCACGCCACTTATTATTAATAATGTGTTTTCACGCAGTATTTTCGTCCCGCTCACTTCAAGGTCCGCTTTCCCCATCAGTGAAATGCGGCCAGCACTGGGGTGGAACGTGGTCAGTCTTTTACGCTGTCCAGAATTAACTACCCAGAAATGGAAGACAAAAAGGAAGAAGAAAATTGCATCCTGCTGAAACCGCTGGAGGAATTTAGGTTGGCAGAACGTCGTTACTTGAACTGGAATGTGGCCAGGACACCAGGATTAATGTTAGCGCACAAAATGCCACTTGATTGCAAGTGTTCGGATAACCTTGGATGAAAGTCTTATCTGAAAAGAGGCTCTTCTAACAGAAAAGGGCTCCCTGATATTGGCCGGGACTTTGGTTCAGGGTTGACTCAGAGAATTTTTGCTATTTGCTTCAGCAGTTTTTGAATGGGGCAGCTCTTGAATGGTAACAGATCTCCCCTTCACAGCCTGCAGCACAGAAGATAATTTTCTGGGGAGGATTCCATGCCGTGGACTGATGTCTCTTTTTAGAGATGTTTCCTGATATATCATGCAAACATTACAAATAGGAGCCTGAAGGGATGCTTGTTGGGGAAAGGTCCTAAAGATTAGAAGGCAGGAAAAATGTTCAGTATTGAGAAGGCACTGGGCTAAGCCGAGCTTCTGCGGCCACATAAATGTGGAATAGCTACTTACATCACGGAGTTACTCCTGAGCAAACAAGATCAGCATTTGCCTCATTTTTTTATTCTCCTCTCTGAACATTTCTTCTGTCAATCCTCTAATACATGTTATGGGGTTGTGCTGGTGGAACCAGCTGGTGCCCAGTGAAGGCTTTGGTGATTAAGAGCAGCATTAATCAAAATTTCTTCTCTTGCTCTCAATTTTTCAATTAAATTGTAAATCTGTGCTGAGGAACACCATTAACTTCCAGGGAGTGAGAAATGTTCCCACATGTTTGGTCTTCTTCAGAAAACCCTGTCACAGTTACATACCGTGAAATATGGTTTCCAACAGAACAATGTTCCCAAAACCAGCTGGGACCCACATTACAACTCAGCGTTCTTTGCAGAAGTTTATTTGCTGTTGACTTGGAAGCCAACTGAGAGCTTTTGAGAGGAGTTTCTACTTATCTACACAACAATGCAACATGGATCCCGCAGCATCGGCTCCCACAGAGAAGCTGGAGAAAGCAGGACAAAGAGAAAAATGTGTCGGTACCTGTCTTTGTCACCTGTCACAGGGTTTGATGTTTCTTGCCCTGGTCCTGGGTCTCGCATGCCTGTTTGGGTGGAAGGAAAGCATCCAGGGAAAGCTTCCATGTTGAGGCAGCCTGGCACAAATTATGAAGGGGGCAGGATCTGGGAGAGCCAGTGTGTATTCTCAAGAGACGGGCTCCCTGTCTGGAGGAGAAAGAGCAGTGTGGAACTTCATCTCTGTGGGCGCTGCCCTAACACTGAAGGCCCTTCTTTACAATCGGGCAGGAGGTGCATGCAAAGGAAACAATCCTTTCAGGGCTGCGTCTCAGCTGCATGCGTGGTTAAGCTGTATGTGAGTGTGGGACTTGCTTTGCTATTTGTTTTTGAGGGCAAAACCCATCGCTGCTGTTGTGTGGGGTGAATCTGACCTAGACTGTTTTGCAAGTGGAGCTATTTTCCATCCTACCTGAGCCCCACTGAAGTTTTCCCTTGTTTTCCATGGGAGGATACTGACTGTGCCCTCTCCCCCAGCCCAGCCTTCCCATTCCTCTCCTGCAGCAGCTCAGACTTGTATATGAGCCAAGATATTCACTTCATTTAATATTCCTCGTCCCTGTCTTCATTATTTTTCATTTATAGGTTAACCGGCACCTGAGATGCTCAGTGCTTTCCCTAACTTTACTTTGACTATCTAAACTTTTAAATTAAACATTTTCATTCCCCCCTTCCTTCTGTTGGAGGCTTACTGTAGAATTCTGTATTTTAAAAAAACCAGCAAACGGAGAAGTACTCACAGATGCATTTTGCTGAGAAGAGATAGATGGCCTGACATAAAGGATTGAACATACTATTCCACAGATATCCTTGCATCTGACAAAATAGGCCAAACTCGTTCTTTCCGTAGCTCCACCAGGGATGAACAAGACCCAGGGGCTGTAAGGAAGACCACGTGCTGACATTTTGTTTCATTGAGTCCCTGGAACATTGAATATGCTCTTGATATGCAAGAGTAGGCTGAAATCTGCAATCAGCTCCACGAGTGTAATTGAATCTGAGTCAGGAGAAGTGACACCTGCATGATGAAGAAGGGCATTCATTATGCTCTGTTCAGGTCTGTACCATCCTGCTTGTGTGGACGGAGTTCAGCATGTACTATCTCGAGCTGAGGGATCACACAATCATGCTCCAGCTATCATTTCCTATATATATTTCTACTACGTGCCGGACATCTCAATGCTATGCTGACAAGTGCATAAGCACACACCATCCTATCTAAATATCGGCTCTATACATGTGCATGAGCAAACAGATGCACCTTGGACTTATGAATATGAATGGGGCAAAACGTGTAGTGCGACCTTCACGTCAGGCACGCTTTCCTTCATGTGCCTGCACTTCTGATAAATCACTGCCGTCTTGGGGACATCTGTGTCAGTTCAGACCATTCCCCTGCTATTGCAGGCAAATATGATACAGCTGTGAAGTCTGCAGGGGTCTGGAATGTTGTGTATCTTCACACGCATGCTCCCCATGGCCAACAAGAACAAGACCTGTGTACAAAAGACTAAATGTCTCAAAGACAGTGCAGGAAGGGAGAAGGAGAGGCCAATGCACATTGCCACTGCCTTAAAGGAAGCATAAGAGGAGAAAATTCCTGGATGATCTCTTCATGCTATTACCAGGAGTGGTCCTTTTGGGAATGGTGCACTGAAGGGCTTTTGAGAAAAATGTTGTCAAAGCAATTTTTGTTGGAAATGTTATTTTGACACATCAGGCCATATTGTTTTGATCACTCCCTTTTCAAAAGGAACTTTTAGGTTACAGTGTTCTGCTTTGATGATTTTTCAAACGAAGTTGCAGTCATTGCACTTCATGTCGATTTTTCATCCACATTTTATCTTACATGTGAAAAGAGAACAAAAAGAAAACATTTGATTGACCCAAACTACCCGTTGGACATGCTGTTTTTGTGAAAACTTTCAAAATATTGCTTCCTTTTTCCCTGTACGGGAGGAAATCCTAGGACCTCTCACCCTTCGGAGAAAGGGGAACGCACTCTGATGGGGGCATCTGGTACAGAGGCCAAAATCGAGGTGCTAAACCAGTGTGGGTACTGAATCACCCCGTTGTACACCTGGACGCAGACGGGTCTCTTGTTTAGCTATGTAGTGGTCCCACGTTTTGGCCGTGCCACCGTGTGAGCTCTGTCCCTGTGGGAAGCCGGGCTCAGTGCTTGGCAGGAACGCCTTTGAGATGACATGCTGAAGGCTTCACACCCTCTGAAACACAACACGCGGCTCCTTGGCAGGGATTGCTGGCAGGAGGAGCACATCTGGGTGTTTAGCCTTCAGGGAACCTGGCACTTGTCACAATTAGCCCTCAGGGAGGGCACTCGGGTGCCCTTGACAGGTGGCTTCAACGGAGAAAGCAGTGCTTCTTGGCGGGGAGCCAGAGGAAAAAGCAGCTTTGGCAGGTAGCCTTTGTGCAAGGCGAGCGCTTTGCAGTTTTCCTTTAGAGGAGGGAAGCACGATGCTGTAACAGGTAGAGGGGTCAGACCCTCCCCAGCCCCTTTGGCCTTGCACTCAAAATTGGAGCTCCATGTTCTCTCCCTACGTCAAGTAGGAAACACCTACCATTTGTCCATACTTTGAGGAATTCTTACCAAAACCCCCTCTATAAAACACTTACCTATATAGGTATATACATACCTGTATAAAAGCAGTTACTGAAAGCAAAAGGATAAAAATATTGTGAAAGTCATCTGGATCCTCCAGAGAGAGGGATGCAAAATATGTATCCAATAAAGCTTTTCTGATGATACCCATAAATACAGAGCTGAAGTGCTGGCCCTGCTGTCCTCTCCAGTACCATTCCACCAGAAATGTGTAGCTCACATCCTGAGTCATCCCCAAGGAGGGCAATAGATGTTATACACTTGAAATAGTTTAATTTCTAACTGGCCCAAGCACAGTTCATCCCTCTTTCATCAGGCAAGAGGAAGATGGAGAATTTTAATATCTTCTGGCGAGATCATGGGACCTCTGAGTCCCTAGCCTTATTCAACGCAGCCAGTGCATTTTGCCAGTTCCATGCAAGAAACTGCAGGTGTGAGAGAAGCTGGGCTCCCAGATTGCACTGCAAGGACAGGAGAGTGACGATGCTTGTGTAGAAAGTTGGACATTTCTAGTTGCTCTGACTGAGCTGCAGGACCTTGAGATCTCCATTTTCAGCCTTAAGAGACCCTCTTTAGGCTCGTAAGTTTATAGCAAGGAATTATAATGGCTTTATTTCCAGAGACAGAGGTGAAGAATTCCCACGTGAAGAAACAGCTCTGTAGGCAGATGCATTCGGCGAGGATCTAACACTTTATTTAGCCTGGAAGACCTTAGCTTGCTATGTCCTTGCTTAGGGCCAGCCTATGCGTTTTGTGTGTAAACTGAGGTAGGGGGCTCACGGGCTTCACTGTCCCACCCGAAAGAGTTGTCCCAGCATACAGAGGGGGGTTGGCTCCCAGGAACCTGCCCTCACCACATGCCGATGCTTCGGGCACAAGTTTCCCTGGGAATGAGATAAGTGACTGATGGCTGCTATTACAGGAGGAGTTCTTCGGAACAGATCTGGCCTCCTCTATGATGGCGTTGAAGGGCAAGAAAAATCTTTCAGGCAGCCTGCTGCTGCGTGGTGGCTTTGCTTTGAACACAAACAAGAAATACATTTTCAGAGGGTGTGAAATCCACAAGCAAAAAGGAAAAAAAATGAGGAAATCAGATGGCTGAATTACTAACTCATCAGAGGCCAGTAGGGACTGCGGTAATACAAGCTATATTATAATGTCAATTTGCATTGTACATTTGGAACAACAGCAATCACATTGTTTTGAAATTAAGAATAACCTGGAGGGGGCAAATAAACTAACAGTGTACCACATAGTTGAGAGAGAGAGAATTTGTACTTGGCAATAATCAATACTCGCGTATGTCTTCTAATTGAGTCAGCCCAGCCTTCCTCCGGGATGTGACAGTGACAACTGAACTCCTCTTCCCGTTTGATGGATTTGATTGTGCTGCAGCTGTAAATAGGGAATGCATCAAAAATGGCTTAAATGGCTTTGGTTTTGTCTTCAGCGCCTGAGCACCAGCCCTGCTCGGTGCAGTGCATCGGTCAGCCAGGCGGGACGTGGGCACCGACGCTGTCTTGCCTGGGACTGTTGGAGGGCTCAGCCAAGGGTGGGTGCTGAGGACCATTCCTAGAGGAGCACCTAATCTCCTCAGCGTTCAGTTCCCTTGTGAACAAGTAGAACAAACGTCTTCTAAGGAATCGAATGACCAATTTGGGTGACTTTCTCAACAATTTGGTCCTTGTCCTGTCTCCTAAAATAGCCTTTTAAAAATACCTTTCTGCCAGAGGCACTGAGTGGGTTGGTTGATGAGCGTGACCCGGTGCTTGGGCACCTGCCGCTGGTGTGTGTATTGTTCCCCACAAGTTTGCAACAGTCATTGCATTCAGGACTGGGAAAGAATTGATTGTGGGGACCTGGGGCTTTCGTCTGGCCTGTGTCCAAGGCAGACCACAGGCACCCTAGGGTCGTGTTTCCACATCGTGGCATTTCCTAACTTGTATTTCTTCCTCTGTCCCTCTGCTATGTCTGGAGGCACATCCAGATTGAAATGAAAGGCTTTCCTTTTCCCTCTTCAAATTGCTACTTGTGTTGCCGACTCAAGCTCTTCACTTGGTTTGTGTTGGGGGATGAGTCAAAACCCTGGCCTATTCATATTTCACATCATGCGCACGTTAATTGGTACTTTACATCCCAGGGACTTCCTAAGGAAGCACCAATTTGGTCTCTTAACAATTTTACTACAAACACATTTTTCCTCCCTTTCCTTTTCCCTTTTTGTCATAGATAAGATTCATTTTTTTCTGGACATGAATCCATTGCATGAGGTTTCTCAAATCTCTGCTCTGGGACACTGAAATCTTATCTCTGAGGCAGAGCGGGAAAGGAGAAGTAGTACACGAGGGGAACTGTGACTCATGCAGAAACTGAAATGATGAAGCAGACGCTGCTATTACGAAGATCCAGAGGTGTTTAAAGACCTACTGGTGGAAAGGCAAAAGCCTGGGCTTTTCAGCCTTGAAAGGCTTCTGCATATTGAAGCTTTGAGCTGAGGGCTGCAGCCCGGCGAGCTCTCCGCTTGCTAAGTCCCTTCCATGTCAGAGCAGCGCAGCGGAGCCCAGAGCTTGACTGGAGGCAGCGCGCAGTGGATTTACGCCTGATCGATAGAAGGTCTGTTAAAACTTGAAATGGTGCTGCCTTCTTCCCCACAACAGAAATCTTAATGATTTTTTATTTTTCCCCCTGGAGGGGCTGAATCTGAATGAAAGAAAATGAGGAGAAAACGTGCCTGATTTTTCTGTTTCAATGCATGAGCTGAAGGAGCGTCTGTCATCCTGAAAAGCTCCTTGTTTTGATGGAGCCTTAATGGATCTTTCAAAAGACTCTTTGAATGCCTTGCCCAGCTCTATTGGAAACAGTTGTGTTTTGAAGCTGGCACCTTGCCATGTCTATTTATGTTCAATATTGCCTTCAAAAATAGCATCACTTCTATCTTTTCCCAATATTCAGAGCAGTATTAGCACATAGGACGATAAGCTGGCCTTGTCTCCTCTGTACTAGGGAAAAGGGTTCGGCGGGACCCAGTCCGGCTCCTCTCCTTGAGGATAGGTAAAATTCCCAAATTCCTCGTGCCACACAGATGGCATTTTTGACACCACAGAGGGGAGAAGAGATCTGTATGCTAAGAGGAGAGAAGAGTTTACATCTGTCATGCTGCTAGGTCCCTTGACACGGATACTCCCCAGCACCCCAAGGTTATCTGCTCCAGAGGCCCTGTTAGTCCTCTGTGTCCAACCCGATTTGCTTTTGCTGCAGTTTAAACCCATGACATCTTGTCCTGTCTGCCACAGCTATGGAGAACAGACCGTTCCCTTCCTCCTGAAGGTTATCTTTTAAAGGCCTTAAGGACTTAGCAGTTAAGCTGGGGGAGAGACAAGGCTAACGTCCCTCCTTGGCTTCTTCTTAGGCTACGTCAGGAGAGGGACCATTCCTCTTACGGTGCAGAGCTGCAGGACTCTGTGCCTTCTCATAACAGACCCTTGCCCTGTGTCTGCTGTTATCCCAGCTCCTTTCTGGAAGAAAGGCCATGCTTCCATTCATTCCCACCGTGGGTGTGAATGGTCTGTGCCTCCTGCTGAAGTGCAGTGCTTTGCTGTTGTCCCCAGTTTGTGTTTCACCTCAGTATTTGGGGCCATTTCATCCAATTTGTCTAAATCATTTTGAATTCTAGCCTTGTCCCCAAAGTGTCCTTGCCGTCCCTCCCTGATTGCTTTTGTCTGCATGCATAATAAACCTGCTCCTTCATCCCTCACCCATGTCTTCAATGCAAACACAGGATGGGGTGGGAGCCAGGAGAATGTGCAGCCCAGCCATCCATACAGACAAGCAACCATGGGAAACAGCAGCGCCCCAGGGATCTGCCATCCCCTTGTGTGCGTGCCTGGGGCCACAGCCCTTTCACCGCATGCTCTTTAGCCAAGGAGCCCCGAAACAAAGGGACAGAGGATGGGGACCCCAAAGTTACAGCTACGATGCAGCACCGTTACAGCACGGGGCTGAGAAGGTGGCAAGGTGGATGGAGAGCCCTTGCCCAGGAAGACCTTCCCTCCGTTGCGAGCAGCTGCCTGCAGGATGAGTAAGGTGCCCAGTCATGTCCTGACTCCTGAGAAATCCATTATCACAAGCCATTTTTCCCTTTGAAGTATCCTGAACTCGGTGAGCGCGCAGCCTTATCTTTCCGGGTGCCAAATTCTCCTTAATGAGGTTTATCCAGCTTTTCCAGCATGGCTTAACATTGTCCATCCAGTCTGGCCAGAAAAGATCCTTTATTTTGCTAACATAATTAATAGCAATAAGCTGCCCATGGTGTGTGGTGATAATGGCATTGATGCTGTAATGCCCCGCAGGCAGAGCTTGGGATTCAGAGAAAGTTTCATTGTGTGTGCAGCGTTAGCAATTTCCCCAGCTCCCTTCCTGAACGATTTCTCTTTCTGTTTCCCATCCTATGCTGGAATTATGCCTCCCGCTGTTTACATTAAAAATGCATTATACATGTGTTGAAAACATTGAGTTCTATGTTGCTGGCAAGGAAGGAAGCTGTTATGTTTAAGAAGCACTCTCTTATGTTATTATCACTTTTGTTTAATTTAGTAGGATTATTTTCTCTAATTCCAAAGCTGGGAAAAGACTCCTGTAAATATTCTTCCCACTAGCCAATTTCTTTATCATCCAAACCCATGTATAAACTGACTTGCTTATGAACTGCCACATCACCAAGTTAAAATGCTGATTTCCCTCTGTTAGCTTTCTCCTGTGCTTTGGATCAAAAATATACAAGGCAAAGGTAATGTCATTTAAAAGAGCTCTAAACGGCGCGCTGCAGCACAGGGGAGCTAGGATTTATGCTAGCAGCAGAGCAGTGCCGGGCTGGGGAGGTGTTGAGGTTTCTAAACTCCATGGAAGAGCTGCATGGACTAGGAAAACGTGGGAGTGAGCAACTCTGCACCTGTAGGGACTAGGCATTCAAATGCACCGTACCATCCTCTATGAATAATCCAAGGAGGGATTTTCTGTGGGACTCACTGCTGTCGTATCTAAGCACCTCACTGGACAAACAGAATGTGGCAGGGCTGGGAGTTAAACCCATATCTCTCAGACCCAGAGCTTTAGCTACATGGACATTTTCATTCTTGAAAATATAACTCCATCCGGGTAAATTTGAGGCCTAAAATGAAATACAGTAAGAGGGGGGCAATAGGAAAGAAATGGTGACTGTGGGTTGAAATCAGAGCACTCAAAGGAAATGAGGTATGAGAGAAAAAGAGAGAGAAGAAGAAAAAGAAATAAAGAGCCAGAGCAGAGCAGAGCAGAGCAGAGCAGAGCAGAGAAGAGAAGAGAAGAGAAGAGAAGAGAAGAGAAGAGAAGAGAGGAAAAAGGAGAAGGAAGGAAGGACAGACAGAAGAGAGAAAGAAAGAGAGAAAGAGAAGAAAGAGAGAGAGAAAAAGAAGGAAGGAAGGAAGGAGGGAGGGAAGGAAGGAAGGAAGGAAGGAAGGAAGGAAGGAAGGAAGGAAGGAAGGAAGGAAGGAAGGAAGGAAGGAAGGAAGGAAGGAAGGAAGGAAGGAGGGAAGGAAGGAGAGGAAGGAAGGAAGGAAGGAAGGAAGGAAGGAAGGAAGGAAGGAAGGAAGGAAGGAAGGAAGGAAGGAAGGAAGGAAGGAAGGAAGGAAGGAAGGAAGGAAGGAAGGAAGGAAGGAAGGGAAGGGAAAGAGAGAAAGGAAGAAAGAGGAGTGACAAAAGATCCTGTGGCAGGTGTTGTGCCACTTGGAGGTTCTGCATGTAAGACCCAGGAGGTGTTTTGCACTGGGGAGATCCCAGGGGAGATCCCAGGGGAATCCCACCAGCTTGGGGCACGGCAATAAAGCACCAGAGTGGGAAGTTGCAGTGAGGAGTTACAGGATGAAAGATTAAGGAAATTAGATCTGTGGAGGAAAGCAGAGGAGATTCAGGCTAAGATACAAGGATGTAAGGAGCCTTGCCTAAAGGAAGGAAAGAAATGATTTGCCTTAATTAGTGAGTAACAAAACTGTACCTTGTGGGCATGAGCTGGAAGAGAAAAAAATTAATTTATATAACCGAAACCCACTTTTTAGGAGTACAACTGGCTGGGGTTTGGGACCCGGAGTGGAAGTGGGCAGCAGATCACTCGGTGCACAGCGCTCGGTGTGCTCAGTGGGTTTCCAGTGTGGGCAGGAGGGGCTGCTGCAGGTAATCCGCGGGTGCTGTTGGGACCATTTGTATTCGATCCCGCAGCACTGCATGAAGTGTTGGAGGATTTGATGCTGGCATTAGCAAAAAGACCTCTCAGGGGGGCGAAATGGCAACGGTTCAGTGGCAGCTGGCAACAGTGCAGTGGGAAGCCCAGCGGAGCCGTGTGTCTGCAGGTGAGCTGGGAGAGGAATGCCAAGTATCCGAGGTTGGCCGGGGAATAGGGTCCCTTCCTCCCCGGGGCAAAGGCAGGGCTTGGGGTGACTTCCCTCAGCTGAGACCTCCGGTTTGTCTCACCCAAACCCAGCGTGCCCAGCAGCACAGAGGCAATTAGAGACCAGCATGGGTCGTTGGTGATCCCTCAGCCTTCAGGAATGCAATAACATGTCTGTTAGATCTCCTTAAGCATTTGCCAAGTCACTGCTCTATCCTAGAGGGAAATAACCTTGTGCTGAACAGTTTGATTGTCTAGTGCTAACATAACAGGAGAAAGCCTATTAAATGTTGTGCTGGAAGGGTCCTTTGGGTCTGCAATAGGTTTTCTCTTTTTTTCTTTCCTTTTTCCCTTTCCTTTCTCTTTCCTTTTTTCTTTTTTTCCTTTCCCCCCTTCATTTCCCTTTCTTTCTCCTTCCCCACCAGACCAGAAATGAGCAACAGCAGTGAACCGAAGGCAGGGAAGACAGCGTCTGTATGCAATGAGATTGCAAACCAGCTGGCAGCGTTGCCTGCGGCCATGCACCCGTTTACTACTGGGGTCGGACCTGTGTCCTGCCTCCCTGCTCTCCCACCATGCTGCATGCTCGCGAAGGCTGGCTGTCCCTCCTGTCTCCCCCAGAAAAAATCCCTACCAAACATTTCAGGAATTTTTCCTGCACTGGTGCAACAATCTCTGCTGCTCCTCACTGGAGAAACCTCTGCAGCAGGGCTGGTCCTGGATTGCCTTCTCCTCACCAGTGGCTGGCCAAGAAGAGCTGGCTGAGACCACCAGGCTCCTGGACCCGGGCAGCATCTGGCCAAGGCTCTGCGAAGACAAAGGCATCCCATCCAGTTGATGTGTTGGCCAAGATAACGCCAGGACCCGCTGTAGTTGATCTCTCCCTCGCTTCAGCAGAGGATTCCTTGTCACACCGGCACATGGCACTTCAAGGGGAGAGCCTCAGGGCTTCTCCTCTCCTGGCATTGCTGAAATGCTGGTGGCCTGTCAGAAACAGCAGGAGAGAGACACATTGGACTTTAGAGTGTGTCTCCCATGCAGATGTGACTCTGAGCAATTGCTATTAATTTTAAGAGCAGAAAAGAACAAGAAGCCTGTTTATTCATCACCTGGGCGAAACACCCAGTGGAGAAGCACCAAGTTGGCAGAGTCCCTTTCCCCTGTGGGCTGTAGAGCAGCAGTTTTGAGGCAGGTACAACTGTTAAGCCATGGACGTGCCCAGCTAACAGCAATGGCAGGAGGCACTTTCCCCCTGCAGTCGTGCGTGGGTGCCGGGCACCCGCAGCGATCCTCTCCGAGGAGTGAGGAGTGGGAGCAAGGCCATCGCAGCAGCCGTCTCGCTGAAATGAAGGTGTACGAGCGCTTGTAGGCTGTGACAGGAACCGCTGCAGTCAGTGCTGGGGAAACGTAAGCCACTGTGGAGAGCACAGATCCTGCAATAAGGTGGTGACCTTACAGTTAAGGTGGCGTTTTAAAGAGGTGATTCCTTAAATCAACCAGTCTTCTGGGTCCCTGACTGTTCATGGGTCTTTGCATATCTTCCAGGGCAGTGAGAGATGCCTGTTGACCCTCTGCAATTAGTACCCCTGGCTTAATCGACTTTAACATTCTCCCAGGCTCCTTTGAGATGAATGGCTCCATCTGCTAATCCAGGGCAAAGGCGGCTCTTCCTGAGATGCAGTTACAACCGAGATGAGAAGCAGACGAGAAGCAGACGTGGGGTGAACCTCCCCCTGTTATCAGGGCACATGCGAGGGAGAGCTTTGTGGCTGCTGCCAAGGGGTGAGAGACTCCTGAGACTGTGCCATGGCCACAACCTGCACCCGCATCGATCCAAATCATCTAGTCTACTCCGTCAGAGATGCAGGGTGCCAGAGCCCTTGTGGTGGGTGCAGCCCCTGTGGGATGCTCGGCCACAGCCGGCAGTGCTGGCAGCCCGGTCTCTGCCATCCCCTCTGCCAGCTCAGCCCATCTTGCGAGCCACCGGGGCAGAGGCGCTAGCGCTCGCTGCTCCGCTTGCGTAACTGTATTCTTCACGTCTCAGTGACTTGCTCAGGGTCTGGGCAGGCGCACGTGAGCTGAGCTGCGTTTGCTGCTGGAGCCTTGAGGGGAACCGGGGACATCCATGCATGTAAAGCCATCAGCTCCGGAGTGAAACCTCCGCCTGACCCAGTAATCATTGGCAGGGGTGAGCGGAGAAACCGCTCCTGACAGGCTTTGCCAACCCAGGTTTCTGCAAAGGATGCATTCACAGACCTTAAAGACCCAACAGCTGGGCTCTGGCTTCAAATAAATCACTCTCCTGCCTTTGCTGTCATCAGGGGATGTGATGAAGCCACTGTGATGGCTGAGCCCCAGACACTGAGTCTTGTTTCATCCCACGTAAATCCTGCTGATATGCTGTGCCTCAGATCCCCAAAGGGTGTTGTCCCAGCCCCTGGTTTGGGCAAAAGGCACAAGAACTCCCTATGTCTTGCCAAAGGCTCCGAGATGCTGCTTGGGTTTTTTTGGGCTGGCTTTGTGCCCGCTTGGGAGCCTGACCTTGCAGGAGGAGGGCTGCCAAGAGGATCTCCAGCCGCTGCTTCTGCAAATGCCACCCACGCAGCTTGGCTGGGACTGATGGAGGGACAGCATGGCTGGGAGGAGATTCTGAATCCAGGCCATCCGCTCAACACCAAGATGTGCTCCTGCTCACCGTGCAGACAAAGGTGCTTCTCCTATGCTGAAGTTACTGGAGTTGGGATGTTCCCCAGGCATTGTCCCCTTCCCCATGGCGTATGTGCCTGGGGAACCCTTTCAGGGCAATTGGTGAGACAGCTGCGGGGCACAGCTGTTGGTGTCACCCTTGCTGTGGGCACAGCAACACCCCATCCGGTTGGCTTGTGTTGGCATCCTGTGGCCCGTGTACCCTGTCATGCTGTCCCAGGGTTTCAGGGTGCCCTGGTTTCCCTGAGCACAGGAAGAGCTCAGCCTGGCCTCAAATCTCTCAGCTCTTGTCACTCAATGCCACGAATTGTGTCAGTGTGTAGTCCCCACACTGCCTGACTCTCTTCTGTAGGTTGGTGTTCACCATATGTGCTCCACCAGCAAGCCCAGGGAACACCCGGGGCGGCCAGGAGCAGCAGAGCTCTTGGCTCTCATTCCGCTCCCTCCCTGAAATCAAGAGACTTTTAACTTCAAAAGAAGCAGGCTTGGGGCTTGCTGGGGAGGACTCAGCAGGGACGCGTCCTGGGAGCAGGTTCTGTAGCTGCTGGGGGAGCCGTAGGGCTCATCCTAGTGCCGTCCCTTCCAGGTGCGAGAGACGCCTGGAGTGCCCTGCAATCAGCTCTGCCTGCTCCAGCCTGTCCCACTTTAACACCCTGGAACAGGGACAGGACAGGGGATGCTCATGCACGATTCCCCTTGAGGACTAAGCTAACCAGCCACTGGATGTCATTATTGCTCCAAACAAATACATACAAGAAGCTATTCCAGACCTCCAAAAAATGTGACTTTTCAGTACAGAAAGCTTAAAATGTGCTTCCTGAGGACACAAAGCTGTTCATCTCTCCTCCTGCAGCTCTTGCCTTCCCCGGCGCACCTCTGTGTGCCCGGGGACAGGGTGCCTGGGGTTCGGCACAGGGAGGACGTGAGCCGGTGTGACCTCTCTGCCCTTCCCGGGAGCTCCTGCGTTCCCTCCTCATCCGCGGTGAGATGACATCACGGCTGTTTCTGCAGCAGCACAAAGGGGCATCGCAATTACTGAGTGGTGGCACCGGAGCAGGATGGAGCAGGAGGGAAGACATTCCCCCAGCAGCGCATCCTGTGGGTGCCCCTGGCATGGCCCTGGGCTGGAGAGCAGAGCTGGCGAGTCGGAGGGCGTTTGGCTGGTATCTGATCTGATAAATCAGGGGGAAAATATTTGGTTCACCCCCCCACGCACACCCCTCTCCCTTTGTCTTTCAGCTGGGGACCCCAGCTGTCTCACTGGACCTGAATGGAAATGTTTTGCTTTAGATTATTAGACCTGTCAAAAACTTTTCCTGCTTTCTCCCTGCTTCACTTTAAAAATGAGGTCTGGTCTTAAAGAAAACTTCCCTTTGAAACCACAGTGGAAATTTTCATTTGCAAAAGGGCAACATCTTCCCTCTGGCTCCTTCCCCAGGGGATTTTCATTGCAATTTTCCCATATTCAGCCTGATTTCACCAATGATTTTGCTTCTTGGATTTTGTGTTTACTGGCTGCTTTGATATTTACTGAAAGCATCGTGCCCGGTTCGATGGGAGAGCCGATGGAATTAGGGGACCAGGGGTTCAGCCGATGCCCGACCCTGCTGTCCCCAGGCTGCCCGCAGCTCCTCTCGCAGCACTCCCAACGCGGCTGTGCCATCACGGCTTCCCAGGAGCTCTGCCTGCATCACACAGGGACAGACTTTTTCCATCCTACTGGGATGTCTTGGGCATCCCATTTGCTGCGTGATTGATCAAGACTTTACGGGGGGGTGGAGAGCGACTGCAGGGGAGGCCGGGCATTCACACCGCAGTGCAGCGTGGAGAGCAGTGTACAATCCTCGGGGAAATCCTGGCCCGATGCTTGCCAGGGAGAGCTTCCATAGAGCCTCACCAGTCGGCACTCTTTCATCTTTATGTGCCTGCTTCTGCCTTGCCCTATTTCGGTTATATCCTTTTCCTTGGCTTTTCTTCTTCCACCACAGCCATAAAACAAGCCAGGGAAACACCAGCTGCTGCCAGCCTGATGGAAAGAAATACTCCCAAAACGGCGGCACCGGATGCCCACGGGCTGTGCCTCATCTCTAGCGCTCCCTCGGGTCCCACAAACAGCTCCGGCCAGCGTCAGCATCTCCTGCTCCTGCTGCAAACCATTGCATGGAGCCACAGCCCAAGGCGGGGGGGGGGGGGGCGGAAAAAGAGAAAAATCTCAGCCTTGCTCTTAAACTCTTGCAAAGAAAAGCTTGGGATAGGCCTTGGGCGCCTGTTGGCAGAAGGGAAGCCGTCTCGCAGCCCTGGTAATAGCTCGCAGCATATGCCTGCGCTCCCTGCTTGTTTTGACTTGCGTGGGAATCTTTGCAATCAAAATGATACGACAATTCCAATCACTGTCGATCGCTTTAGGCAGGTGTAATTCAAGCTCTGGCTGCAGACGGTTGTCATTTAATTAACAAGGAAAGAGCCAAAATTCTGCTTAAGACTGGGGAAGGCAAAGAGAAGAGCCTAAGGGGGAACTTGTGATAATGGAGCGCGGAGGATGCCAGCAGACTTACTCAGAGTTTAGCTTTTCACACAACCGGGTAACGCCGACATTATTCCCTGCGTCACAGGCAGAGACATGTGCTCGGCAAGCTGTGGTAAGCAACACAATTATCCACTTATTTCAGTCCAAATCATGGGGAATGACTTGAGGACAACACAGAGGGAAGCCCTGCGCAAATCTCTTCCTGGTATTGTTACCAGCTCTAGGAATTTGCAGGCTCTTAACCCTCTTATCTCTTCTCTTGCCGTTTTACCGCTTTGATTTCATTCCTGGCCCAAGCAGCACTTGCTCTCAGCCCTCCGGGGCCAAGCTCAGCCGGGGTACAAACGGCCGCAGCTCTCTTTGGTGGGTGGAGTGGTGCTGGCTCTCCCACAGCACAGAATTTGTCCCTGTCGCGCTCCCTTTGCAGCTGCTGACTTGCCAAGGGTGGAATTTCTTCACAGTGGGCTGTGTACCATGCGTGCCTCTGCTTTCCCCGCTCCCGACCCAGATTTCAATTTTCTATCTCTGAAATGAAATTAATGGGTCCTGGTACTGCAGCAGGGGAAGCAGTGGGCAGTGAAGGAAGTGCTTCAGTCCTGCTTATCATGGGCAAATTGAGCATGTTTTGAAACCATTTTCAGTAACTCATGCCCTGATGTGGCAGTGCTTCACCTTCTGCAGTGCCTCCAAGGCTCTCCCTCTTCTCAGTCACCAAGAGGCATCAGCACCTGGCTGTGGGACGTGTGTCCAGAGCTCGCCTTCATGGAAGGGAAACTGAGGCACACGCCTTGCAAATACCACGCATGAGGTCACTGGGTGGACATGAGCTCAGAGCTCAGTTCTGAGCCCTTGGACCATCCCATTATGGAATGACTAAGGTAAAGGGAAAAGTCAATCTGTAAATGGATAGGTAAGCCAGATCACCTGGAGAGATATCAGGGGAGTTTTGTGTCCCTGCTCCAGCAACTGTGGCAACACCCTGTCACTTGTACAGCTCTCTACCCCAGCCCATGCACAAACGCTGCCACGCTCAAGTGAGGGACCAAGGGAAAGGCCTCCTGTGCTGGGAGGTGCTGAGCTGATGGGGGGATTTCCCGTTGAGGAGTTGGCAAGAAATGTCGCTCTGTTGTCCCTTTGCCCGTGGGAGTGCCTGTGTGCGCTGGTACGACCTGGCACGTGCGTGACCCAGAGCGTGCATCATGCAGGACCTAATCCCACTCAACAAGGCCACCCTTGGTGTCCCACTTGGTGCGCCGGTTGATGGTTTGACATCCCTGAGCTACCGGGACCGCAGGGCCTTGTAGTCTTTTAATTTAGTCCTGTCTCAGGAAATGGCTGAGATACTAAGAACCAAATTTTGGAGAGAAGGGAGATGAAAATCCAGAGGAGATTGCTGGCTTCCCGCAGTGCTGACTCTGAGCTGTTTGATATTCTCTCTTTTTTAAGGTTTGCTTGTTTTAAAGCAACATTAATTGGAAAGATGCTGGAGTGTCAAATAGAAACCACTCCCTGAATAACCTCGCTAATGAGCACGTTATTAAAGCAGGGTTAGGAGCTCCCTGGAGGGCTCTCTCTGGATAGGATTAAATTAAAAAAAAAATCATCTAAACTAGAGAGAAAATCTCTGTTAGTCTGCAGTGATGAATATAGAAAAGTCCAATGAAAAATGGCTTTGAAAGGTTTTAGCATATGTCTTCCTATCTGGGACTAGCCTTCTCCATCCCTCAGGGCTCGCTCAGACAGGGAAGAAGGTTTTAATGAAGCAGAGAGTGGAGAAGTCGCAGCTCAGAGCCTGGCAAGCCCACTCTCCAGGTGGTCGCATCTCCGTGCCCCCAGCACTTGCCCGTGTTGGTCAGCAAGGGCAGTCCCTCCATGCCACCAGGATGCAGAGTGTCTCTGCCCAAGCAACGTGGCTTGTAGCAGGCGAGAGCCAGCGGAGGTGGGGCTGCTGAGACCTTGTGTCAGCAGACAAGAGGGTCCCTGTCCTCTCTGCAACGTGGAGCTTTGATCAGAAAGGTTTGCACCAACTGCATCACAGGGTTTTCCTGATAAAGCTCCACGGTGCTCCAATCACCTTGATCCTTTGAGGTGGTGGCATCTCTGGCTCCCCATTCATCTACCTCTCCCGTAGGTCTGGAAGCATCCGGGAGAACAAGGAGACAGTGCTAGTTCTGGGACAGCTGGGGCCACGGGATGGGGTCACACGTCCACCTTCCCCTGATGGCAGCGTGGGGATGCTGGTCCCCACCCCATCTCCGCCTTCAGGCAGCCACGAGTGCTGGTCACGGGGGCAGCGTTGGGGACGGATGGAGAAGGAGAGGTTTCATGGTCCCCCATCCCTTCCCTCCTGCTGGAAAGGATGTGGGAGGATTTAGGGCAGGAAAGCTGTTCTCATACCATCTGAAGACAGGCATGAAATGCTTTAGCAAAGCTTCCCTGCAGGTAACAACGACTTCCAGAGTAATTCTGGCTTTTTTTTGCGGCTTGCCCTTGCTTCCCATGGCTGGTGGGGAGGTCAGCCCTGCCCCAGGCGCAGCGGGGGGCTGGCTGGGGCACTGATTTACTGTGCCTGCGGCCAAGGAGCTTCATAGCTTAAGGCCATTCTTTGCTTGCGTGGCTACGGAGCTTATTTTCGGGGGAAGCTTGGCTGCCTCGGCTGCTCCTGCCCAGATATTTGGGCTTTGCAGGCACGAGTGTCTCTTCGGAGAGGATTTTGTCCATGTGCAGAAGGAGGTGTATTGCCCGCCTTTGCAAAGCGTCGTCTGACAGGCTGATGCAAAACATGCCAGCACCAAGCTGTGACTCTAAACAAAGAGAGGGAAAACACTGTATTTTTATTTTCTCTGCTGCTGCAGTGAGTTGGGATTTTTTTTTTTGCTTTCTTCTTGGTTTTTTTTTGTTGCGTTTTCTTTGCCTGAGACGGGTATTTGGATTCTCTGTGCTCCCCAAACTCTTCCCCAGGCTGTCTCCAGCAATCAGACGGAGTGACAGCTCCGAAACTCTCCAAGTTAACAAGTTCAAGTGCTGATGATTAACTAGATTCACAAAGTTGATTGGAAAAAAATAGGGATATAAATAAATATTCCTGGAGATATTCCACCCCCTGTAGTCATGAACTTTGAATAATTGGAGGGAATTATGCTGAGTACTAATCAAAAGGATTTTTTTTTTTTAATTTGCTAATTACTGCTGGGTTTCATCAGTGTCAGACTCTAATCATCTCAAGACATGTTAATTGACCCTTGGGAGTTGTTTATCTGATGCCGAAAGTTTTAGATGGGGTCATACAAAGAAATGCAATCACTGAGGTTACTTCTTGCCTGCCACTCAGCTGGAGGGAAGAGTTAAGGAGACTTTGGGCCACGAGGACGTCTGTGCTGCCCTTCCCATCGGCTGAGCTCCAGAACGGCTCCTTGTGGATACCGTGGCTTCCTCCGTCCATTGGGGACCTTCTCTTCCTTGTCCCTTGCACTGCAGTATCCTCTCTGCAGGCCTCCTTTTTGTTCCAGGCACAGATATTAACTTTGGTGATCCACATCCAGTGAGTGCTAATAGTGACATCCCTCCGGCACGTGGCAATGCTGTAATGCTGGTCCTTTCCGTGGTAAAAGCTGGTGGGATGGGTTTGTGGTGCTCCAGGATCGGGCTGAGGGTCTGCTGTGGAGGGCAAGCATCATCGTTGGAAGGGTGGGTGCAAAGTGGAAGGTTTCAGGGTGTTTCCTGAGCAAATTCAGATTCAGACCTTTAAATCCAGACATCGCTTCCACCTCCCGAGAAGGCAGTGACCAGCAGGAGGTGGGAACAGAGAGTCACACTGTGCCAGGCCATCGCTGGGACCGCAGATGGCTTCGGTCTGTCCCTGAGAGGGACAGGTCCCCTCCTCCCCACCGAGTCAAGGCTGCCAAGAGGCACGCTTCAGGCTTGGGTCACCTTTGCAAGATGTGTGTATGCAGACCAGACTCTTCCCTAAGCTGTGTCACCTTCTTCCTTAATTGCCCCAAAATTCACTTCCCGGGCGGCTTCACAGGCTGGGTGCCTCTCCTGTCTCATGTCCTGTTAAACCAGAGGAGGTGGGAATTAATGGGATAAAAGGCAGGGCAGCGTGGAGCAGGGAAGCACTGAGCCAAGGGCTGACAGTTCACCAGGTTTCTCAAGAACAAGTTTCAGGTATGACAATGTTTTCATCATATAATGTTTTAATTAATGACCTCGGTATAAAGATTAGTCTTATCCTCATGAAATGCTCTGGAGACACAATACTGGGAAGTATCCTCAATACAGAGGCACGTAATGTCATACCAGAAGACCTGGGTGATCTCGACATGAGTAGAAGAGAAGTGATTAAATCTAAGAGTGCCAGCAGTGCAAGGTCGCCCATGGAAGGGCAGATGACGAGAACTTCTGCCACCAGCTGGGAACTGAGCCACAGCTGAGGAAAAATGCCTGAGTCACCTAGTTAATGGTGGGGGACTACCACCGCGGAGAGGCAGCCCAGCCCCGGGACGGGTCTGTCATGTCCATCACGGCCTCACAGCAAGAAGTGGCTGTAAGTGGAAGAAGGAGGAGAGGAGTATTCCCAGGTGGTGTGTTGCACCCATGGCACGTAGGGGCACCACAAGGACCTCGCGAAGAGGGCTGAAGCCACCACGTTGATACCTCCAGGAGCGTGGTGTAATGGGGCAGTGGCCGGCTGCTGGAAATACTCAGAGAAATGCTCTGTTGGATACTCTGTTAGTGAATTCCCAGCACGGCTGCGATGGTGTTACCTTGAAGGGCTCTATCCTGATCTGATTCTTTGGCATTGCCCTGTGGAAAGGGCAGAGCTGGTACAAAGCACTGCTGATGGCTCCGGCTGCATCCGTGCTGCCCATATCTGTGGGATGAGGAGCTCTTAGGCAGGATCACGCTTCTGGAAGAAAAGAAATGGTGTTTCTGATTTACAAAGGCTTGCTGGTGACGGTGGGAGGTTGAGGAGCAGGGCCAAGGAGCCTTGTGAAAGCTGGATTTCCCCCAGCTCCCAAACGAATCTTTAAAATGCATCATTGTGAAGGACAGGGACTTGCACCCATGCCCGGTGGGAGCAGAGGGCAGCCTTCCTCTGCCCCACGCTGCTGTGCCCAGCCACAGACGGTACCCAGGGGGGGTTGGAGAGATGTGGAGGATGGAGGGGAGACCAGAGCATCTCCTGGGGCTCTGGTACCAGCCCAAACCCTCATGGTGGACCAGGAGGCCCCGGGGCTGAGCTCTGAGCATCCGCTGGAGCCGCAGCTTCCAGGTCACAGTGATGGAAGGACCCATGTTCCCATTCCTGACTGATAATATTTCACCACCTCTTTTGTACCCATTTTCATTTTGATTCCAGGATAATTTGTATCAGTTTATGAAATGTGGCCTTTCTTTCATTGCAGAGAAGCACCAACCCAACTGTGACGTCTAGGTGTTATTGACTTAAGGCATATGTATGCGTGTGGTTTTATTTGATCATCTTCATTATTCTAATTTTCCCCTTCCCGTCTTCTTTTTCTGCTTTATTACATTGCTGGCTGTTGAAGGCCCTTGGAATAGAAATAAACTTTCTAGGTAATATTTCTTAATAAAAAACATCATTTATTATTGTTTCTCTCTACCAGTAAATGCCAAGCTCCTTCTCTCATTTGTTATAAGCCTAGTTTAACATCTTTTCTGGCAAGGCTGGGAGAGATACCTGAATCCGACGGCGCTTGTGCCCCCATCCTGGCTGTGCCCAGCTGTAGGTGTGCTAACAGAGTCAGGTCTCAACCACTGACAGCGTGTCACATGTGAAGACGTGGCACATCCTTGCTGCCACAGCAGGACACTAAGCGCAGACGAGTTTTTTTCAGGCTCCTGCATTTACCCCATAGCGGTGAGAGGCTCCCCACGGCAGCGCCTGCTCCTGCACCCCTTGTTTTCATGAAGTCAAGCTGCTGCTTGGTTAGTCCCAGCTCTGATCCTCCCCCTCCCATTTACTTCAACAGTTCATCTCAAAGTAGAGGCAGAGATGTCTCCGGAAGACACCCGAGCTGTTGTTTACTGTATTGCTGTTTCAAGGAAAAGCCTTTTCTGTAAAATACACAAAAATAACTAATGACATTAATATAAACATATACTTTAACTACTGTTTAAAGCTGTCACTGGGTTAAAAAAAAATACTGGTGCTGCATCCCAAATGCATGGTAATTATGTGGCGAATCTCTTTATTACAGGGTGTCAATCAGGCGACAACATAGCTGCGAGTGAAATCGCTTTGTGTCTCCACTGATATTCCCAGCACGGAGCTGCGGGCTCTCGTCTCTCCGCGATGCTTCTTGAGGTCTGTGTGCCTGTGCCCGGTACGTCTGATTAAAAAGTGGCTGTAGGGAGGAGAAGTGGGCACGGCGTCTGTGCTTGGCTTTTAGGGAAGGAAATGCTTCTGCGAAATATCTGTCCATCTTTCTGTATCAAAGGACAACACGCATAAATCCTTGTCCTAATTATGTCCATCACCAGGTGATGCTCGCAGGCGACTGCACTGCAGTCCTCCAACCTCCAACCTGGATGTCCAGGTGGTCCAGGCAGAAGCTGGTCCTGCCTTTGCTAGTCCTGGCAAGCACAGAGCCGTACGCAACAGCCTCCCTCACCCGCAGCCGCAGCGAAGCCGCGGCGATGCTCCCGGCAAGGTGTGCCTGCACCGCCGGCCCCGGCACGCTGCCTCCCCTGTGCCGGCACTGGGGGCCCTGGGACCGGCTCTTCCCGCTGCCAGGGCTGTGACAAACGCGCGGTGGCAGAGGCTGCCTGCCCTCGCAGGTGCGCGGGGGACGGTGGCACGGCGCTGGAGGACTGCCAGACCTTGAGCAGAGCCGGCCAGTGGCAGAGGTGGCACAGGAAGCTCCCTGAAGGCTCCTGGTGTCCCCATGCAAGGACCAAGGGGGACGTCTGGGCATCCCAGGTTAATCCTGCGGAGTCGAGGTTTCTGGACCTGGGTTGAGTGGATTATTTGGGTTTTGGAGTGGCGGCTGCAGGGTTTGGGCTCCTCCATTGATTTCTTTGGGAGAAAGCTGCTCAATTTTGTGTCTAAACACAGTAGCGAGCTTCTGCTTTCCATCAGAGATCTGTATCCCCATCGATCCTCCCTGTTTTGGGCCGGGAACTGGAGAACAGATGCCAACACCTGAGCCTCTCCTCGTCAATGGGAGGGTGAGAAACACAGGCTTTTCCCCACCTGGCAAAAGGCTTTCGCTTCATTTTCTCCTGCCGCCGCTGCTATCAGCTGCTGGGATCTCGTCTGCAGCTTTCGCAGGGGGAGAAATCCTAGGGGAGAGACACGGCGGTATCCTCTGGGGCTCCATGGCAGCAGGGACTGCGTGGCTGCGAGTCTCTCCCTCTCCCGCCCTCCCTGGACGTTGCTCACCGAGGGGAAATCTTCCCTTCGCTTTTCCTCTCCCAGTCTCACTCCCCCTCTCTTCCCCCTCCACCTTTCGTCTCCTTTTCCCTCTGACACCACCTTCCCCTCATCCGGGCTCGACTGTTGGTGGGTCAGGCAGTTTTTTTGAGCAGAAGTTACAGAAATATTCCCGGCTTTTGCTGTGTGAGCGTCTTTCCACAAGGTAGGCTGGAGAAATGCATTTCCACGTCTTCTTATGTGAGGACGAGGGGTGGTGGCTCAGGTCCTGCAGACAAGGTGAACACGGGCTGCGTTCAATGAGGGGAAGGTGGGTCCCGTGTGGAGCAGCGAGGGATGGGTCAGACTCAAGGCTGGAGCTGCTGCTTTTGCCTGGAGCCTCTGCTCCAAACCTGGCCAAGGTCGGAGTTTGCTCTGTCATCCCACCAAGCTAGATAGACAGAGCAGACTCTCTTGTACGCACATCTTTTGGGTAAGAGCATAAATCCTACATCCTTGCTGGTTCGTAGGGGTCTGAGGAACCAAGGACATGGTTCTCTAGATCCAAATTCCCCCTTTCCCCCGCCTGTAAGTGGGGTGGTGGCTGCTCTGCTGCTGCTTCCCGCTGTGTTTCAGCGGCTCTCAGAGGACATGATAGCAAATCACTTTGGGAACCGTTTGCGATAAAAAGTGCAATACAAACAGATAATATCATCATACTCCGCTATTAACAGGCTTAAATCCCAAGGATGGGGAGAAGCTCCTGTGGAGAGCAGAGCTATCTCTCAAACACTTCTGCTGCAATTTAAAAGCACTCCCTAGCCTGGCAAGGCTAATTTCACATCTCGTTTTCTCCAGGGAATATATCTGGGTTTCTCCCGGCTTGAGGCCAGCGCCCTCCGTGCTGATTAGATTCCGCTGAGAGTTTTGGTTATCGCTCTCCATGAGTCCCCATGGAGCGTGACAGAGGTGTCCAGCCCAGCTGCATCCCACACGCCCACCTGCCCGCGCGTCCCCTTGGCGAGGACAGACCCTGGAGTGGTGACTTGTCTCCTTTCAGCGGACCCCACTCGGCTCCTGGCACGAGGTGCCTTCACGGGCAGGTCCCCCTCCCCAGGGGAAAACAGCTCCGGGTTCCCACTTTTCCACCCAGGATTAATCCTGGGCTGTGGCCAAGCATCACTGTACAAGAAGGATGTGTCGGATGGTTGCAACGACCCCTCTGCGCCCAAATCAGCTGCGAACCGTGCAGGGCATGCTTGCTGGGGTGGTGTCCCCCTGGGGAGGCTGGCTGCTGTCTGGCTCGTCCTTCCTCCTGCCCCAACTCCCCACCTCCCCCTGCCCTCCCTTCCCCGCGGGATCCCGTCCGGAGCCACCAGGATGCAAAGCGGCGTTTGGTCTGTGCCTTGCTCACCTCCCTCCCCTTCTCCTCTCCCGTCCTCTTGGGGATCTCTTCAACCACCTTCTGGTGGAGTGATTTTAAGATGTTTTTTTGCGATGGGTGAGGCCACCTCTAGCACCTGCAGCGACACGGGGGAGGGACAGCTCGTGGCAGCGCAGGGCTGCCCCTCTCGGGGCGGGCGCCGAGGACAGCTGGGCAATTGTTGCCCATTTTTATTTACTGCTGCCTCTACAGTCCTTGGCTGGTCCGTATGGGAGAGTCTTGGGGGCGAGGCAGGAGGGTCAGTACAAATAAAATAGAAAAGGAGGAAAGCATAAAAAGCAAAAATACTTCTCCTAATTAAGCCAAGTGTCCCACCCTTTCAGTTTGCATTGGGGGATGGAAATTGCTTTCTCAAATTATTTCTCTTGGCTGGAAAGGAGGCAATACCCAGATGTCGCTGGTGTGGACTTTTAATGCCGGTGGCCCTTCTGAAAGAGCCACATTTCCACACGTGAGGTTTTGGTTTCTGCTTTGAACGGTGACTCACTGAGCCTTACCGGGCCCTCCCCGGCGCTGCCGTGGAGGCAGTGGGGCTGCCGGGGGCGGTGGCTGGCTGCAGGGATGTCCTCAGCAGGAGGAACAGGGATAGGGAGTATTGAGGAGTTGTAGCTACAGCCCTGTAGTGCCTTCGGGAGAGCATCGCCAGTCCCCGCCGCTCACTCTCCCACCACTCACCGCACAACGCACAACTGGGTCCCAGTTCAGACACCCTTTAGTTCTTACTGGTTTTAAGTCACTGCTTTTCCCCTGCTCGGCGTCATTTCCCTGCTCATCTCCGGCTCAGACAAGGCAGGAAACATATTTTCAATGTATTAATTAAAATGTCTTTGCGGCAGAACATCTGCATGGAGAGCGATAGATCACCGAAGTGTGTGTGTGTGCGCGTGTGCGCGCGCATTGCAGGCTCCCAGATAACGCATTGCTTTGCATAATTTATTCCAGCCAGCACAGCAATAATTTTCATAGCCTGTGATCTTCAAGTATGTGATTATCAATCTGCGACCCCAGCTCCACGTGACCAAAACGTTAAATTATTGCCAGATAAACCTATAGGAGATGCAGGACGCTTGGATCTCCGTCACCTCCCTCCGAGTGGGTCGTATGGGATGAGATTGAATGCTCTGTTTTGTTAGATCCCACCGTGCTGAAGTGATGGGTCTTCTCAGGTATTCATCACTGTCAGCTATTTGAGGAGAGGATGGTCTTTGCCAATGATGCTATTCAATTTCCTGATTGTTCAGCTCATATCGGTTTAGCTTGAAAGATAATAAGATAAGAAACAGAGACTTCCCAGCCAATAAAAGGAAACCTCAGAGGCTTTTTCCATCTTGCGTCTGTCATACTTTGTTGATATTTTAGCTGCAGAGCATTTGACAGCTGGTTGTAAAGCTTTTATTTCCTGCTTTGAAGGAATTAAATGAAGAACATTTAATTTATCCCATGGAGGTTTCCCCAGGTGATCCATGGAACAGGTCCCTTTCTGGCAGCTGGACCAAAACTGGAGGAATTTGGAGCTTTCTCCACCTGGAGGAGAAAAAAAGTGATTTCATTACCTCTTCCCTTTCTTTTTTCATCATCAAACCAATTCTGTGTTTTCCAGCATTGGTCCAAACCCCCTGAGGACCACCAACCCACCACTGGCATCTGTGGGGCCAACCTGGCCCTGCCAGTGGCAAGAAGCATCTCCAGAGCGGAGATCTCGATGCAGGATTGCGCTGGGGTCCAGCCATCTCCAGGCACTGGTGCAGCTGGGAACGGCAACTGGGAGCGTTTCTCCTGCAAGAGGCCCGTGGTGCTCCCGCCTTGGGGTGGGCAGACGCAGAGGTGGGTGCCCGGCCACATCACTGGTGACATCCAAGCCGGTTTAGCGGGTCAGGACATTAACAGGCTAATGGTTAATGTCATGAACCAATGTTAGGCGAAGGCTCCCTTAACTGTGCCAAGGGCAAGCGGCTGCTCAAAGCAGCACAATAATTACGTGTAGCCCAAGTAATTATTTTTGTCACATCTTGCTGGCAGGAGAAGACCGTTTGTGGGATGGGTTTAGCTACCTTCCGCAACACGCCTATGTCTTATTTATCCAGAACAATACACTCAGCGTGATTTTTCTGTCTCCTTTTTCCTTTTAACGTCGTTTCCAGCCCACACTGCTTTTAATTCGGTGAGGTAAATTGAGATTGGGAGGGGAAGCTGCAGAAATCCTCCAAACTCCCATTCTCCGAGCAAAATCTTCCCCCGGGAGCTGACGGCATCGCTGAATAGCGGGTCCTTTCCCTTCCCAAGGGGCTTGTGAGTCTCAGCAGAGACAAATGCTATTTTGGATGGCTGTAGTCACTGCGCGGCCGGGTCTCGTCGTGGGATCTGTTGGCCGTTTTGCAGCCTCCCCGGCGGCTCCGTCCTTACCTGGGTACCTCTGAGTCAGCGGCCCCGCGTGCTGCGCTATTTTGAACGGCGTGTCAATAAAAGGGAAATTACCCGAGCGTCGCCTTCGCAGTCCTGGGCTTGGTGTGGATGGAGGGGAGCTGCTCTGCACACTCCTGTTTCCAGGCTGCGCTCAGCCCATCTGGAGGCAGGTAAAGAAGATGAAGGACTCGGAGGTCTCCGCTCCCGGGATCCGGGGGAAAAGGAGACGAACCCCGTGACTCATTCCGAACCGGATTCCAAATCTCTGCCTGAAAACGCTCGTGTTTGCCTGGATCTCAGGTCAGCCTTAAGATAAGAGAGGAAGCTGAGGTGGTGTCACTAATCCCAGACTCGGTGTATTGGGTAGCTGGATTCCCATCGGAATTTCTAGTTTGTCCACTGCTTTCACCCGTCGTAGTTTTTTTCTGCTTTTCAGAATTTAAGTGACCACAGCTGTGACCTGACCCTGTCTTGTAGCTTCACCTGCACGTCTCAGCTCTTCTCTCTTTTCTCCCCATCTCCCTTTGACCCAAAACACAACTGACCCTTAAATAGCCAGGTGGCCACACACAGGTGGCCAGTCTCCATGGCGGCAGTCAGACTGTTGCACTGCCATTTCCCCTTGTTTTGCACATCTTGAAAATGCAGCTGGAAGGTCCCGGTGAGGTCTCCCTGGCTGGATTTAGCACCCCTCGTGTGTTGTATCCGCCGTGGAGTCACACGGCCTTGAAAGACACTCTCTATTTTGCATGGGGACAAGCTCCGAGACTGTTTAATACACGAGTGCTCACTCAAAGGTGTCCTTTCATTTACTGCTTTCACCATCAGCAATCTATAAAAGTTTAGGGCGCCTTAGGGAATCGCTCGCTTCAACGTCTTTGCCTCGGTAACCGAGCGGCTGCTCCTGGTGCGAACAGGCGTCTCCCTGCCGCGTCGGAGCATCGCCCGTCCTCTCTGTCTTGGCTTTCTCCCTCCTCCTTCCTCTTCCTCTGGGTCTACTTGCAGAGTGTTTGCTGTAACTATTGCAATGGATATAGTGGCAGTTTGGGGAGAAGATGCTGTTTAAAGCTCTTTAATTTAAAGGATGCTAATTCATTCCGCTCCAGCCTCGGGTGAGTTATCCAGCTACGTGGAAGCCTCCTTTTCTCTGGGTGTCAAATAGGAGGATGGTTTCCCTCGGTCAATATTTTGGGACTTTGCTGAGACCGTGGCCTGCAGGGCATCTCGCTGAGGGGAGCAGAGAGGTCACAGGGGGCAGAGATGCTTTGGGACACCGTCCCCACGGAGCTGGGATGGTGTCGGGGATGGTGCCGCCCTGGCCAGGGCTTCCCTGGGTCCAGGAACCCGAAGCTGGGCTGTGTTTGGCAGCCAGGGATCGGCGTGAAGGCAGTCGCTGGGAATAATAATAAGAAACTTGGTTACAGATCTCCATCCCACAGCCACTGCTGGCCTCCAGCGGGTCGGGTGCTCCAAGGGCTGTAGCTAACCCATGTGAAAAATTGGCTGGAGAGCTCCCTGCAAACCAGATGCTGCCTCCAAGACAAGCTGGATAAATAGCTCTTCAAGCCGGGGGGGCGGGGGGCAGCTCCAGTGAGAAGCTGCAGGGTGGTTCCCTGTGTTTAAAACACCCCCCTGGCCACCATCCCGAATTATTCCCATCCCGTGCCGGAGCGTGCGCCGTTATCTCTCAGCCTGCTCCACGTGCCCCCGCACAACTGCTCTGCAATCTCCCCCCGTGCGATATTGCGGGATATTCCACCGCATTAGCAGGTCGAACTTGTTTTTACTGCCCAGTGTCTCTCTCTGCAATATTTCACTGTCTCGCTGGCTATTATCCTGGCGGCACAAAGTCCCATTGAAATTCATGGTGCAAGTCGCCCATTTGTTTCCTTTGAGCTTTGCAGGGTTGTTCTATGCAGCTTTATGCATATCATTTTTGCTATGCAAAGTGAGGGTAATGACTTTACCTGCTCTCTTTCAAAGCACTGAACAAAGCCTGTCCCCATGCTGTAGACTGATTTTGGAGTATTTGTTCTAGGGTTTGGGAGGGATGAATCCCAGCTCGTAGGGAATGTGCAATCTGATGCTCTGTAAATAAAAAGAAAGCCATCCTGCATCTCCATGTCTCGGAGGCAGGCGTGTGCTCCCTGTCAACCTTTCTTGCTGGGGATCAGCTTCAGGAATGGCTCTGGCAAAGCCGAGTAGCTTCATCCCAGTGGCAGCCCTGGAATAGCATCGATTGGTTTGGCCACTGCCACCAACAAGCCTTGAACCAGCTCTGCCTTTTGAGGGACAGATGAGGTTCCCTCATGTGCGACAAGGTGAGACCCCTCGAGCAAAGGGTCACTGGAGATGTCCTCAGATGGACACCAGGAGTGTAGAAGAACTGAAGGCGCAACAAAAAAGGAAAGGTTTTGCTGTGAAGACCTTCAGACGCAGGCTGACTTGCCTCTATCACCACCCCAACAGAGACTAAACCTTGGGTACCAGCAGCGTGCCTCTAATGTCTTAAATGAGGCTCCCAAATCAGTAGCCACTTGTAAAAACGGGAGTCATAATGCCTGTGTTTGGGTCTCTGGAGTGCCAAGAAGGGCAGCGAGAAGTCTTTTCTCTCCATCCACTGATGTCTGGAGGTGACTAAACAAGCAGGGTGGATTTTGGACCTTGCCCTGGGACACACGGTTTGAAATGTGTGTTTTGTTGGGCCACAACCCAAATCGCAACTTGAGGATTTGATGGCAGACTCCAGATTTGTGGTCTGAAAGCACCCTCAAGCTGAGAGTTATTCACCAGAGAGACTTGTGAATAACACCAAACAAGTGCGCTGGGGAATTTCTCATTCTCTTCATGGACAATGAGAGGGAGAAAAAAAAAGAAAAATCTTTAAAGAAATTACTCATTGTGAATTATTCACTCTGTTTACTCGCTTGGAGGGGCTCAGGTGGAAGGCACCATGTAATCTGCACTACAATAGTGAGTCAGGGTATTCAGGGGGAGCCAAAAGAAGCCATCAACAGTGGGATGAGTCCCTGGGGCTGTTGTGAAGGACACCCAACCTCTGCTGCACTGAATCCAAAGTCATAGCAGTAGGATCCCTTATGCTCAACAGGGACGTAAGCATGGTAGGGAGACAGTGATCAGCACCAAGGAGGAGGAATAGGACCAAATCAAGCCCGTCATCAAATTTTGGGGGTCAATGCAAGCAGCACATGATGTTGGGAAGGGTGTCTGCTTTGAGAGGTGGTTGAGTGTCTGCGTGACAGCTCCACCATCCTCACGGACATCACCTTAGCTGCCGGGCCCAGCAAGCAGAGGTAGATCTAGAGACCAAACCAGTCGTGGATGTCTCCTGCAGCTCCAGGTAGGAGGCCCCATGCAGAGCAATTCATAATGCACGACCACTCTTCACCTGGGCTGGGGGCTGGCAGGAGTCCTCTGGCCCCACCGCTGATACCTCTCCCTGACACAAAATTCACTTCTTCAGAGTTTCAAAGGCAAAAATGAAAAAGAAAATCAGAACAAATGGGAGTCTATAAAAACGCATCCAAGCTGCCAAGTCTACAGCAGATACGATTTGCAATGGATGAGGTATTAACACCCTGAAAAATTGGGGTAATGATGTGCAGTAATATTTGTCATCACCAAGGCTGAGTACGTTAAACAAAAATGTTCTGAAATGCAGCTTCTGCCTGAGCCCGGTAACTTTCCCAGATGTAAATATCGCCGTTGTTTTCCGAGCATTCTTTAAATACCATAAGGCCTTAGTCCACTTACAGCACTAACAGCCCGTAAAATGTCATTTTTTGTTTTCTAATTAGTCTGATGATTTTTAGATAAGATTTGACAACGACGGGTAAGGAGCATCTCAGGCTGCAAAAAAATCATCCCTTGGATGGCGAGTACCCCCCAGCCGCGCTGTGGGACCGCACGGCAGCATCCCCTCGTGCTGCTGGGTGGTGACCCGGTGGTGGGGCACATCCACCCACCCTCCGAGCTGGGGGACACCAGCCGCAGGGGCGTGAAGGGGGGAGACCGTGCCCTTCCCGCAAGGATCGTTCTCCCTTTCTGCAGGCAAGAGCTCCCTGTCCTGGCACGTTCCGCACATCCCTGCAGGCACAGATGGCGAGGGCCCCGGTGGAGTGCCGCCGGTTGGACTCTCACCCGCTGTGCACGGTGGTCCTTGCTGTTACGGGTCTCACTGGGGGGTTCAGGCATTTGTGATTTTTAAGACACTTAAAGCTGTTGCTTTTGAGGGGGAGGAATGGTTTAACTGAGCAAAGGACCCCAAACCTCCATCCCGAGCCCCCCCTGGGTGCCCATGAAGGTAGGGTGGGAACATCTGGCTCTCCCCCAGGCTGTCACGTTGTCACCTTTCCCTCCAGACTCCTGTATTTTGGGGATCGCTTTCCTCTCTTGGAGGACACCAGGTTGTCACAATCACTGTGACACAAAGAGAATCCGGAGTTGAGCCCCGCTGCTGTGGGCACCGCACGGGGGACAACTCAGGTCCCGAGCAAGGCCAGGAGGGACATCGCTCGCCCAAGGTCACACCGCATTTCAGAGCCATCGATGTCCTTTATCTAACTTAGCACCTCCCTGTTCTGCATGGACGAATGGAGCGCTGCCCAGCCAACGCTCTGTCCCTTGGCCAGCATTTCCCTTCCAGGTGATGCTACAAAAGGCAGCAGAAGAGCTCTCGCTCCCACACCACCTCCACATCGCTGGGAGAAGCAGCCGATGTTTTATTAACCACCTCTCCCTCCCAAACTGCTTGTTAAACTGGGTTAGGGCTGCTGGAACCTGCTGTGTCAGATGTCTTCTGCTGCTGGTCGAGGGGAAGGGCCCACAGAGGCTCTCCTGACCCGAGACACCTTTCTCGCAGCACTCCCCGCCGTCTCGTGTAAATAGATCACTCAGCCCAGCAAGGCTACGTCTTCTTTTACTCCTTCCTGTCTTTAATAATATTATCAATGTCTGGTTTAGATTTTTACTAAATATAGGCCCAGAGGCTGGGCTGGCGTCACTTCCTCCCAGACGAACTGGAACAGCTCGCTCAGACGTGCTTACTTCTTTTATTAATTTAGCTTGGTTTGTGAAGTTGTTCGATTGCGCCAAGTCTTTCCACCCCCCCACCCCCCCCCCCCCCCCCCGTTGGCCCGGCAGCTGGTAGGAGTGATGCTGCTTTAGAGGCTGTCCTTGATCCGTGGGTGAGGCTGGGGCTTTGGGGGGGCTGCCTGTCCCAAAGCCGCCCCGGGGAGCTGGGTGCTGTGTGCCAGCGGGCAGCAAATTTGCAAAGAGTTTTTGCAAACCTTCCTTCTCCTCGCTGCTGATCTCCACCTGTGAAGAGCTGCAGTGGAGCACGGCGCTGGTGGCATCCCTGTCCTCTCCAGGTGACTCGTCTTCCGGCTGCCAGCGGCCAGGCTCATCTCCAGGGCTGGCGGCACCGGGGGCTGTGGCACCGAGGAGGGGACTGTGCCCTGTGCCCCGAGACACCCGGCTCCTGGCACTGGGAGGGACCTGGCAGTGCCCTTTCCCTGCCCAGGGAGACGTGACAGTTTGCTGATACAAGCCCTGGGCTCGAGAACCTTCTCCAGCAAAGGCAGAAGAGGGACGGGACCTCTCATCTCCAGCCTCCCCAGGAAGACATTGACCCCAGAGCCACCCTCGTGGCGGCCTCCTGCCTATTTCGTGTCGCTGCCTGCACGTTTGTGAGTCCAAAGCAATTTCAACAGGAACTCCTTGTCTTCAGGGCATCCCATGGGACGTGGGAGAAATGGGATCTCCCTGCTCCAGGGGTGGAGGGGTCTCCCATGCTTCAAGGGCATGAGACCAGGTGGTGGTGGGAAAGGGGAAGGGGAAGGGGAAAGGGGAAGGAGAAGGAGAAGGAGAAGGAGAAGGAGAAGGAGAAGGAGAAGGAGAAGGAGAAGGAGAAGGAGAAGGAGGGGAAGGGGAAGGGAAGAACACCAGAGCAACCAGCTGGCACAGAGCCCGAGCCCCACAGCCTCTCCAGTGGGCCAGGGTCCAGGCCAGGGCTACGGAGCATAGGATGCCGGAGTCCTTCTCCCTGCTCCGTCCTCCCCATCACGCAGGGGTGTCTCCTGCCTTCCCCAGGGCTGTGTGTCTAACGCAGCCAGCTGCCGTTTGGAGAGGGGCCATGGCTTGCCTGTTCCCAGGCTGTCTCCCAGCTCTATTACTCCACGCTTCAGGTTTTTTGGCTGGGGGGTGGTGGTGGTGGTATTAAACTGAGAGGAGTGAAATTTCTCTCCTGCACCCCACCTTCTCTGTCTCCCCTGCCGCCTCCTTGCAGGGCTGCAAAAGGGACTCGCGGGCTCAGGGGTGGTTTTGGAGATGGCTTGAGACACCTTGGGCCAGCACAAGAACCGCACTGGCCAGTCCTTACCTCAAATGACAGTGCCTGGGGAGCGAGAAAGAGCACTTCTGTTCTGAGGGCCAGCTCAGTGCCAGCCACGCTTTCATCACCCTGAAGCTGTGTGTTGTGTTGCTAAAACAGCATCAAACCCCCCCAAAATGGGGAGGCGGGGTGGCGGTCTCTGGGTCAGGCGAGGGGTGGTCAGGGGCAGGAGGATGCCTGGGAAGGGCTGAGCGCAGGGCGATGCCGGGGGGCTGCGGGCAGGGGTCCCGGCTCTCCCAGCCAGTCACCCCAGCCCCTATGTCCCAGTGTCACCTGGCACTGTCCAGCTGGGCCCAGTTTGACCCACAGATGTTCGGGTTTGGGGGGTGTGTGGGGGGGGGACTGTCATGCACACATGGGGACACACAGAGACGTCCACGTGGACTCACAGAGATACAGACACAGGCGCGTAAATACAGACGCACCCAGGGTCCTGCACCCCCCCGGCCTGTCACACACACGCACAGGTACCCCCAACACACACACACACCCCGACACACCGCTGCGTGCCCCTGCCCCAAGGTGTGTCCCCCCCAGGCACAGTGTCACACACACAGAGAGGCAGATACTGCGAGGTGCACACTGACACTTCACAAACCCTGACACACTCACCCCCCCCACCAGGTGGCACACACAGAGTGTCACAGTGTCACACACACACAGTGCCACATGTGGAGTGTCACAGTGTCACACACGCACAGTGTCATACACATAGAAGTGTCACAGTGTCTCACAAGCAGTGTCACACACGCAGTGTCACACACACAGTGTCACACACACTGTCACACAGTGTCTCACATGCACAGTGCCACACATGCAGCATCACACAGTCACATAGTGTCACACACAGTGTCACACATGCAGTGTCACATGCACAGTGTCACAGTGCCAGACACACACAGTGCCACACACAGTGTCACACACAGTCACAGTGTCACATATGCACAGTGTCACACACACACTCAGTGTCACACACAGAGCCACGCACGCAGTGTCGCACCCCCCCCACAGTGTCACACACATGGTGTCACACACAGACACGGTCACACACAGACACGCAGTGTCACATGCAGTATCTCACACACACAGGCCGTGTCACATACATGATGTCTCACACACACGCAGTGTCTCACACACACAGGCAAACATGGTGTCACACACACACACGGTGTCACACACACAGCTACACACACACATGCAGTGTCACACACACGGTGTCTCACACACACGGTGTCATACACGTGGTGTCACACAAACACACACACACACGGTAACACACACAGTGTCACACACGCAGTATCTCACACACACGGTGTCACACACACACACGGTGTCACACACGCCCGCCCCGCTCCCCCCGGTGCCAGCCCGTCTCTCCCGGCCAAGCCGCTTATCCCTCCGTGCCGTGGCAGCGCGGCCGGACCCAGCCGGGTCGCACCGAGCCCGGGCGAGCCGAGCCCAACGGACCCGAGCCGAGCCGAGCCCAACCGAGCCGAGCCGAGCCGAGCCCACCCGAGCCGTGCTAGGCCGAGCCGCCCCGCACCCCCCGCCCCGCCGCGCCGGTGGGAGCCCCCCGGGCCTGGCAGCGCTGCCCGGCGCCGCCCGCACGGGCAGGGCTCTCCGCCTGACGCAGTGAGGAGCTGCAGCCCTTCTCTTCTCGGAGGCCGGCTCCAGCGCTGGGATTTGCTCGGCTGCCGGCTGCGTTTCCCCTGCCCGCCTCCTGCCCCCGGCCCGCCCGCCTGGAGAGGGGCGCGGGGAGCCGCAGCCGCCGGGTGCGCCCGCCGCCCATCACCGCGCCTCGGGGCTGGGCGCGCCGCCGAGCGCCGGGACCCGCCGCCGGAGCAGGTAGGTGCGCCCGCAGCCCCCGCCGCAGCCCCCCCCCCCCCTCCGTCACACCGCCCCCCCCTCCCCGGCCCTGGGCTGAGACCCCGCACCGGCCCCGCGCCCGGTGCCAGCTCGCCCCGGGCCTCCCGCCCCCGCCCGGTGTCTCCCCGCCGCGGCACCGCCCGGGGAGCCCCCGGTGCCCGGCGAAGCCCCCGGTGGCCGCTCCGTGTCGCCAAACTTTTCGCGGCTGCAACGCAGGTTGGGACTTCGGAGGATGAAGGGCGGGAGGGAGGGGGGGGGACGGGACCGCGGGGTGCCCTCCCCTCCGCGGGCGGGAGGGTCCCCGTGCTCGGCCGGAGCCGCTCCTGCTCCCCCTCTACCCCCGGGTGCGAGGAGGGGTCGGGCCCGGAGCGGCTCCCCCCGGCCGGGTCGGAAGCGCGGAGCCGGGAGAGCCCCGCCGGTGTGTGTCCCCCCCGCCTATGGGGGAACCCCATTTCGGGGTCTCCCCACCGCTTGCGGGGTGCGCCCAAGCCGGAGCATCCCCGGGGGTGCCGCCGCCGCAGCTGTTGCCTGCGGAAAGCCCCCCATACTCCGGGGGAAAAGCCGGTGCCGCGGGCAGCAGCGTCCCCCCCGGGGGCAGCAGTAGTGTCCCCCCCCGGGGGCAGGGGGCTTCCGCCCGCATCCCCTCCCCGCCGCACGGGGAGGGGGACGGACGGACTCTCACCCACCACCCCAAATAACCCCGGCGGCGCCGGGCCTCGGGGTGTGGGCTGTGGTAGAGCCGCCCCCCAGCTCTGCTCCCCTCGCCCCCCGCTCCCCCCCGGTCCCTTCTGCGTTCCCACGCCGGCAGTTTGGACCTGCCTCCCCACATGCGCTCCTTCAGCCGCTATTTCTGTCCTCGCGAAACGCGCCGCACACAGAGCTTTAATTAAAGAAAATTAGTGGAGGAGGGTGGTGGTGGCTGGGGAGGGGGGGGTTGTCCGTGCTCCGATAGAGGGGGACACACCGCATCCAGCCGGGGGCCGGTCCCTGGGACGGCGCCGGCCCAGCATCCCCGCCCGGTGCGGCGGCGGGGCCGGGCGGGCGGCTGCCGTCGCGCTGATGGCTGGGGGAGGCTGGAGGGTGGGGGGGGCAAGTGCCTGTCTATGAGTTTGAGCCGCTTTCGCTTGTTATTTAAAAAAAAAAAAGGGGGGGGGGGGTGACGGACGGGAGCGTGTTCCTGCCGGGTGGGTGCGTTGCAGTTTTAATTATAATGACAGATGTTGCTGTGAAGTTCCGTCTCGGTTCCCGAATTCGGGCTGAGCCCGGAGGACCGGGGCACTCGCCCCGTCGGCGGAGCCGCTGTTAAACCGCAGTCGGAGTTGCCAAAGAATTTTCTTGATGGCATTTTAATGAAGCCCGGCCGGGGCTGGGGGCCAGCGGGGGTGCCCCGTCCGCTCCCTGCCTTCCCTGGGGGGGTCCCTGGGCAAGGACCCCCTCTCCCCGTCCGCCTCCCGCCTGGCATTGCCGCCGAGGCCGTACCCTGATGCCAGGGCGGTGGGGGGCAGTGGGGGGGCAGCCCCCCCCGTTGACCCCCCGCGGGTAGGACCCCTCCAACCAGCCCAAGCCCCCGCCGGTCCCCAGCCCGCGTCCCACTCCATATGGAGCGGGGCGGCTCCACCCGTGCGCGGCGGGACCCGGCCGGCAGCAGCATGTTCCCGGTGTTGGGGACATGCCGGCCCGTCGGGGTGTCCCCGCAGCACCCTCCTCTCCTCCTCCAGCTCTTCCCGACCAGAAACCTCCGCATCCCCGCTCATCCCTGCCTTCCCCGGGGCCGGGCAGCCCGGGGGAACCGCGCTGCTGCCCACGTCCAGGCTGTGATTTGCAGCCCGGGGAAAGCCCAGCGGAGGGAGGGGAATGGGGGGGGGGGACAGACACACATACACCGATATCAACAGGCTCCCCCGGCGGGGGGAGAGGCAGCGGGGCCGCCGGGCTGAGCCGCAGGCAGCCGCTCACGCCTTCCCCCGCCGGGGACTCGCCTCCTCCCGGCAGCTCCGCGCCTCTCGGTGCCTCTTTGCACTGGATTAAATATTGAGAAGTTTGCGGCGGTGAATAAAGCGATCGTTAATCGACATTGATGGCAACGTTGCAAAGTGGGTGGCACCTCCTGTGGAAACGGCACGGCTCACCGGGCAGCGGGCGGGGCCCTTCGGGGGGTATTTTTAAGGGGTTTCACCCCAAATTAAGGGTTTGTCGCTCTGAAGGCTCCGGCAGCGCCCAAACCCAGAGGCTGCTCTTCAAATTTCCGAAGGTGTTTTTAAGGGAAAAAGCGGATTTTTCCGCTCTGCCTGACTGGAAAGAATAATCCCGTGCCTGTGCAGAGAGGAGGGAACCCCCCTGAAGTTCAGACCCTAAAATAACCCACCCCCACTCCCAGCACCTCCCGCCGGCACCTCACAGGGCTTACACCCCCCCAGATCCCGCGGGTTTGCCCCGGCTTGGCGGGGTGCGCAGGCAGCGGGGGGCAATGGGCAGCGGGGTGCTGTCGGGGGGGGTGGGTTCGGGAGCGAGTCCCCAGCCCCCCCGAAGTGCAGGGGGGGGCAGGCAGCGCTGTGCAGCGGAGGGACCCCCGTCCTGGGGAAGGCTGGGGCGGGGATGAACTTTGCCGGGTGACCTGGAGGAGCGAGCGGCCCCCGGGGTGGGGGAGTCCTCCGGAGGGAGGGGGGGCGATGCCCTGGCTCCCCACGCCGGGCTCAGCCGCTCCTCTCCGGGCTTGAGTCAGCGCTTTTGGAAGCCGGGTGGATGGGGCTGCGCGGAGCGGAGCGAGCTGCGGTCCTGCCGCGGGTGCGGAGGCAGCGGGAGAAGGGGAGGAAGGACGGGGCTGGGCTGCGGGGGAGGGGGGTGGGTTGGCGAGCAGAGAGGGAAGGAGCGGGCGAGGGTAACCCGGGGGATGCGGGCCCACCCGTCCTCTCTCCGCGGGCAGCGACGTGGCGTGGGATGGGGCGGGCGGAGGGCAGCGCGGAAAGCCCTGGGGGCGACCCGGCGCCTCGGTGACGGGCGCCGGAGACCCGCCTGTACCCCCCCCAGGGCGGGTCGGTGCCGTGCCCACGGACGGCCCCCCCCACCGACCCCGCGCTGGGGGACGCTACCCCCCCCACGGCCCGTCGCTGCCCCACGCGTGTCCCGGCCCGGCCGCCCCTCCGGGCTGGGGCAGCGCCGCTCTGTGACAGCAGAAAGTGGCTGGAAAGGGGCGAGGCGTCACACGCTCTGCCTCCGGGAGGCAGGGAAACGCTGAGGGACCGATGGGAAGGCATGAATGAATGAATCTCCATAAAGAGCCCCAAGCAGCAGGGAGAGGGAGAGAGGAGGAGGAAGGAGGAGAGGAGGAGGAGGAAGAAGAAGAAAAAGAAGAAGAGCCGGAGCAGGGCAGGCAGCAGCAGACGTGATGCCGGCAGGTAAGGAGGTGCCGGTGGCCGCATGTCCCCCTCGATGCCCGGGCTGGCAGGTTGGGGGGCACGGCCCGAGTTGCGGGGGGAGCCACCGGGACCCCGCGTGGGTTTGGTTTTATTTTTATTTTATTTTAATTTTTTTTTTTTTTTTTTTTTAGGGGGGCACGTTTCCCTCCTGCCTCCTTGCAAAATGTGGGACTCCCCAAACTTCCCAGGACTCCCCCCCGCCTCGGTCCTGCCGCCCCGCGTCCCGCTGGCTCCCGCTGAGCCCCTTTCCCCGGGGCAGCCCCCTCCGGGCGGGGAGGCGGCCGGGCGGTGCTCGGCGCTGCGCGCCGCGGGGGGAGCCGGGCCGCAGCTCCCCGGCGGGCACCGGCACCGGCGGCCGGACCAGCCCCGCACCAGGGAGCCCCGAGCCGGGCCCAGCGCGCCCGGTGGCAATGCAGCCGCTTCTGCCTGGCGTCCGGATTTATCCCCCTGGGGGCATCCAGCTCTGCTCCGGCCCCCTTTGCTTTGTGGGGGGGTTCAGTGGGGAGCTCCTCTCCTCCCGATCTCCGTCCCCCCTTCACCGCTATGTCCCTGCTGCCGTTACATAAGGCAGAGCAGCGTGTAGCCAGCGCTACCGCGGGCCAAAGCCCCGGGATCTCATCCGAGGGATGCCCAGAGCTGAGCCCAGCCCCGTCCGGCTGCTCCCCGTCCTCTGCTGCACCGGACCCGCCGCCTGGGGTGAGCCACCCCGCTGCCATCCCCTGCCTGCTGCGGGCATTGTGCTTGCGGGTCACGCAGACGGGCAGCTGGCTGGGGGGGGGGACAGGTACACACATACGTACACATGCACACCCCCTCCCCTGCCCGGCAGCCTGCGCTTCGGCTCTCATGCAGAGCTGCCCTGCACTAACGCTGCCGAAATGCGTGTAGCCCTGGCTGCGCACACACGCACACGCCGGTGCGCGTAGCAGCCTTGCTCGCGCAGATGGGTCCTCTCCAAAGCGATGCTTGCCAGAAGTGTTTGCACACAAACATGCTGCAGTAGGTAGCCCATGGGTCACACTCTCGCACACACGTGGGCTAGTGCATGCCGTGGGCTAGCGCATGCTGTGGGTGCTCACCGGTGCCGGCACAGGGCTGGTGTGTGCTCTCCCTGCCTGCGTGCATGGGCACCGTACGGGGATGGCTACCTCCTCATGCCAGCTCCTAGCCCAGGCGGGTGTTGGGAAGGCTGCAGGCCTGGCAGGGCAGCCCTGGCTGGCTGCGGTGGGCAGCTCTGCGGCTGCCCGCGGCTTTCCCTTCCCTGACCGAGGTGCTCCGAGCAGGAATCAATAATGCCTTTCTGATTGGCTTCAATTCCCCATTCAAAGTAGTCACTGCATTAGGACTTGATTTTTCTCCCCTTTGACTCCCGGCCAGATTAGATTGTGAATTTGGCTGATTTCAAGCAACTGGGGGAGGGCAGAGTCATACAGCGAGCGAGTGAGAACTGAAATATCCTACAGGATCCCCTGGAGGGGAGAGAAATCAGGTCTAGATAAGAGCTTGTTCTCCCTGTCTGCCTAATGCTTTCCTGTTTGATGATCAGAAAACACAGGATCCAACCTCTCACCAGGACGGCTTAACTATGAAAGGTCAGGCTCTCGGCTTGTTCAAGGTGCAGGGTTTATTAGTATGAGCTATGGATTATTTATTTCGGTTCTCCTATCATATACTAAATATAGGATCGCACAACGCGTGCAAACAGAAGGACGTGGCCAGTGCTCCAAAGGTTTCTGAGCCGAGCTTTGGATGTAGCGCTGAGGTTGGAGAAGCTGTGACAGGGACAGGACACGCGGTCCGTGCCCTGGAGACCTCAGCACTCTCCCGCCTGTTTGTAAAGTCTCAACCCCATCCTTGGGCAATTTTTTCCGATGCTTATTTTCCCCGTGCACGTGCCGGGGACAAGCGAGTGGGTTACGACAGTGAAGCCCCGTGTCCCAGAGGGACACAGAAAGCACCGGCTGGGCGCATCCCAGCCACGCTGGTCCGGGTGGAGTTTCTCTGGCGGCTGCTCCAGGGCCGGGATTTCAAGCCAAGGAAAACCACAGCAGCACAGCAAGACCCGCAGCATCCCAGCTGCCGGCATTCAGCTGTGAATTGGTGTTAACTCCAGGTGTAGCAGAAGCCTGTGATTAGGTGGTTTCTCAGCAAAGGGCACTGGGAAGCCTGGTGGAGCAGAGGGACTTAAGGAGGAGTTGCTGCAGGGCAGTGAGGAGCCTGAGGTGGAGAGGCTGTGGGCTTGGCGCAGGTAGGCTGTGCTTTTCTGAGGTGTTGGTGATGGGGTGGCAGCTGGTGGAGCCAGCAGCAAGGCTTTGAGGTGGAGGGGGGGATGCTACTGCAGGGGTTGTGAGGGGGTATGAGCTGGGAGCCTGGCTTTGAGCAGCATTTTGCATGGTCTGATGTGTTTGCTGGATTATTTTTTTGGCGTGTCATGAACTCAGGGCCTGGGGAGAGTCTGAGCAAGCCCGATGGTGGGGCAGCATTGGGGCTGAGTGTCTGGTGTGGTGAGGTGGAGGTGTGATGGCCAGCAGCAGAGTGGGCTGGTGGGGAGGAGAGGACCTGAGTGGGGCTCAGTGGGGCAGCTATGGAGCTGTGCGTGTCCCCAAGCTGCAGGAGAGGAAGGAGGCAGAGCTGTGAAAGCAGTAGGGCTCTGGGGACCCTGGGGTGAAGGGGCTGGAGTGCAGACCTTGAGCCTTGATCCTGTGTCTGCTACACCCCCAGGAGGGGGGGGGTGGCAGGGGCTCGGTGCGGAGAAGGAGCATGAAATGATACGTGAGGTGTAGCTTGGCTGCTGGAGTGGTGGATGCATGTACAGCCCCTTGCACCAGGGTCATCTGGGTCCCTGAGATGTCCCTGTAATAGAAGCAAATAATAATGAATATCTAAGAAAGGAGATGTGAAAGTCAGCTCCAGGTGAGGGGGACCCGGAGCCTCCGCGCGCCACGAGGAACTGGGGCAGGAGGGTCTGGAGGAGGTGGCACTGGGGGCGCAGGGAGGGTGTCAGCCTGTGTAAGGGAGCTGGAGGAGAAGGGAGTCGCTGTGGTTCTGACAGCGGCCTGAGAGAAAGCCGGGCGCTTTTAAAAAGCGAACTCAACAAACCAACAAAAAAACCCCCTATCCATCAGGGGAGGCTTATCTGTCACTTGGGTCTGGCCCCTGTACAGCCTGGCGTGGTCCCCCCTGCGATGTGGGGCTCAAGGTATAGTTCTGGATGACCCAGTGGCCGGAGAACCGCTGATCATGAGGAAAAACCCTCTGCAAACAAAACTGTGGCTGGCAGCCACGGGGAGCGGAGCATCCCGGGAGCCTGAGCACCTTCTCCCCTCTGGGGAGAAGCCGGGGTCCCAGGACAGGGTCCAGAGCTGCGACCCCTCTTCCTGCTGTTGGGATCCTGCCCAATTTGGGGACTAGACTGTCGTCAAGGCGTTGTGTTCAAACACGCACGTCGTACGTGTTCAGGGCTCTCGGTGAAGAAAGCCGAATGAACACAACCCCGCTGGCTGCCCCCATCCCTCTCCCCTTTGTGCCTGGGGGGAACCAAGGGGGAAAAACTCCAAGGTTTGGGGTTGTTTTTTTTTTTTCTTCCCCATCTCAGTATTTCTTTAGGAGCTGGACAAGGGCAATCTCTGTGGCTCACTGGTATTTTTAAATCAGCAGGAATAAGTGTATGGAAATGTATGTGTTTTACTGTATCAGCTGCTATCAGCTTTTAGCTTTATTACAGTAAGTGCAGAGTTTTTTGTGGGCCAAACTCATTCATTGGATTTAATGGAGTCAAACTGCAGGCAGATTTGGCAACTTGTTTGTGTATATCTTTGTAAAATGGACAGGCAGAGATAATAAAATTTTACACTTTATGTGGCATCTTTTAGGGAAAAGTCTTCCAACATGTTTTATAAACAGCATGCGTGTTTCGCTACAGCATATGCTCATACCTAAGTACGAGACTCTAACGCTGCTTTGGTTTTTTCCCTTTCCTAGAGCTGTGCGTGTGCGTGAACTCGGATTCACCCATGCTATGTTCTCGTGCTGCTTTCCTTGCACGTGTCTTTAGCTGTTTTAAACAATTTCATTGTATTTCTTCCTTTCCTTCTGGTGTATTTGTATCTCTTCCTAGAAACCCAGGTGTAGTGAGAACCCTAAGCCTTGCTGTGAAGGGCTCAGGAGGAGGGAAGAATAATGTATGTAAAGCCTCTTGCTAAATACCCAAAGCACAAGTAAACTGTCCCCGCTGCAAATGCAATATCTCGGGACCTTTCGCAGGTAAAAACCTCTGCTGTGAAACCCTTGAGGGGCTGATTTATTTATTTATTTTCCCCCCTCTTTCCCCCCAGATGCTGTTTCCCTCTATTTCCAGGGTGTGATGGTATTCGTTTCTCGACCTGTGCTGGGCCTTTCCTAATGTAACATGGAATAAACCGGCACTTGAGGCTGTAGGAAAAAAATAGAATGTATTTCTAGAAGACGGATTTTGTTCTTTATCAAGGCATTTGATGTTTTTTCAGGCTCTAAACAAATTAGAGCTGGACCTGTGGCTACCGGCCGTAGGGAGGGGAAGCAGCTGATAAGCTGAGCTAATTTCTTACACGGCTTTGACTAGCAAATGGTCATCGCTGCCCCATACGGAGCGCTTGGGTGTGCGGAACCGGGGGTAGAGAGATGCAGGGTAAATGCAAACGATGGTGAGTGACAAGGAAGTAAACAAATCTGGCGATTCTGGTGACATTAAAATAAATTGCGGGTGGTGAGGCGTGAGATGTATGTGATGTCAAAGGAACCCTATAATGTATTTATAGCCCCAATCAGGATTTGCTGGGGTTTCTAAATAATGCATTAATTCAATTACATGTTCTTAATTAGTGTTTGCTCAAATTGGAGCAACATCATTAATTTACTTTTACTGCCTCTTGTTTTTATTTTGCTGGTGCGGTGGGGCTCATTCTTTGCCTCTGTCCCCTCTCGGCTTTGTGGGACTCGTAACACCCGGCTGTGACGCTCACGCCACGAGCTCCAGCTTCTTTGCCGGTACCATTTTTCTGTATTATGAACATTTTTACGCTTGCAGGCTGCGCAGTGCTGACCTGACCCTGTAAGTGGAGGAAGAGGGAGCGAAAAGAGCCCAGATGTGAAGTGGCTCCTTTCAAAAGCCGAGCAGCATCCTCTCGCGGCAGAGCAGGGCCGGAGCAGGATGGGGCCCTTTGGGCTCCCCCGAGCACGGGGATTTTTGTGTGTATTTAATTGTTGGGTTGTTTTTTTTTTTGTTTGTGTTTGTTTTTTTTTTCCTGCCTGGAAACTCGGGGTGGTTGCAGGGACGGCTGCTCCCATCCCTCGGTGGTCTCTGTGGTGGATGCGATCACACGGGACTGCTCCCCTCCACTGCCGGCACCCAAAGCTGCTCCGGGATGGGGAGGCACAGGGTGCTGTGTCACCCATTGGGGCTCATGTCTGCCCCGCTGCTGCAGGGGAGGAGCTGAGGGGTAACACCTTCAGCGCTGTGCCCTTTATCGCTCTGTCCCGTGCTCTCCAGCCCTGCTCCCGGGGGTTCGCTCTTCAGCTCCTCCTGGAAAGGAAAGCTGGGGCAGGGCATGTGTGCAGGGGGCAGGCTGCCGGCTGGGGCTCCGGACCTCTGCACAAGCCCAGTTTGGGGTTAACATTTATCTTAAATAAGCCAGTTATACATTTATTACAAATGCAGGATGATAAATAACAGTTCAGGGAGACTAGCGCCAGCCAAGGCAGCTCCCTCCAAGCCGTGCCTCCCAGGAGCAGATGGACACTTGTCCCAAGTCTGCAGCGAGCAGCTTGGGCTTTCTTACCCCCTGCCCCATTTCTTCTCTTGATTCTTTTCTTTTTTCTGGCTTTGCTTCTCTTCCCCACCCTCTGCCCACTCTCTCCTCCGGCTCGGAGGCGAGCGGTGCTGCCTCGAAAGCCCCATTCATCACCGCCCGCTAGCGAGGCACAGGCGGCCGCCGCCGCTCCATTGATTGACTGCGGCGGTGAGTGAATTTAAAATCATTACGCTCCTGAGACAGCTTTTTAAATATGACGAGGTGAAAATCAAAGCCGTACGGAAGCCTTTGCGAAAGGGGTGTCTCCAGCCAGGGAAACCCCCAGGTGCCGTCGGGGTCTAGGGGAGACCCCACTGCTCCCGACCCCGTGGGTGCCCCCGGTGAGCCCAGACCCCTCGGTGCCGGGGAGATGGGAGCGGGCAGGCAGCTGCCGGCGGAGAATTAAAGAGAAATATTTCACTGTAGAAAAGACTATTGTGTAAAGCCATCCATCTGCTGTCTCAGCTAATGCTTTGCATGAATTAATGAGCTGATTGATTAGGAAAACCTTGCAGCAGCCGGGTGAGGTAGATGATTCTGCTTCTCGTGTTACAGGTGGGGGGAACTTGGGGGCACAGAGGTTGAGGTGGAGGTTTCCAAGTTTGGTTTGGGTTTGTTTTTATTTTTTTTGCCGCTAGTGAATGCTAAGGTTAAGACATTTGTCTGCGTCTTGTTTTACTGATTGATCAATCTGATTTTTTTTGGATGCTTTTTGGCTTTGAGAGCAGCTGCGAGAGCTCGGTACGGCTGCAGCTCAGCCCTGGAGAGTCTCCGCTCCGGATCTGATCTTCCAGCCTGTTTGTGGCACAACAGCAGAGTCTGCTACGGCTGTGATGCTTGTAACCAACACTCTCTTCTCCTTCCACTGAATAAGACAAACTCTCACCGTTTCTTACAGCACTGGCTGTTTAACACACCTTCCTCTGGCCCTCCAGCCTTTACCAGGCAAGGCTTTCCATAAGCATTCCCGTATTCCTCAAAGTAACGCTCCTGGCCACCTGCAGCTGGCAGAGAGTCTGGTTGTTGCCGGCTGGATGCACGGAGCATCTCCGCTCCTCTCCTCTCCGCTAGGATGAGTGCAGCTTTTCAAGAACGGCGCATTGAGCAAGTGTCACTCCACAGCCCCAAAAATCTATCAAAGGAGATGACAGCGGCTGTAAGCATTAATCATCCGGTCTCATCAAAATAAAGCTGTTGCAATAGAGCATTGTCAAAGGAGGAATGTCTTGACTTCAGCTCGGTGCTGGTTCCATCCGTGCTGGTGGTTCACCAAGGTGTTCCTGTGGGAGATGGTGATTGTGTGGCCCAAGTGCTCACCTTGTGACATTATTAATTAACTCTTCCCTCTCCAGGCTGGGCAGCTGGTCAGTCCGATCACAAGGAAAAAGCCTGGGACAGTCGAGGGGTTGAAGTAGTTTATTCTTATTGCTGTGAGAAGTTTGTGCCTGGAATAAAAGCAGGGGGGAGTGCGGAGCAGCACTGAAGGGGCACTTCCCCCCCCGCCCCGAGCTCTTGTTGCGAAAGGAGTAAAGTTGTTAAAGCAATGCAAAAAAAGGCAGTGATTTTTAAAAATAAATAAATAAGGTATTTAACATCTGGTTTAGGCTATAAAAATACCCCCTTCTGCTCTAATCCTGCCCCAGGACGTGGCTTGGAAACAAACCCCATAACCCTAGTGCTCGTTCTGCCCCTGCTCCGGACGCAGCAGGTACAAGCGCTGTGGGCAGACGTAGCGAGGGTGACAGACAGGGCATCCAGCAGGGCTGGCAGGACAAGGGACGTGACTGCTGGTGTCACCGAGCTGATTAACTCCTGGGGATGGAGGGAGGCACTGTGGGAGTGTCACTTCCAGCCACCTTCTCCTGGGAAGGCGGCGCTGAGCAGTGAATTGTGAGGTCTGGCGCGTGGCCCCAGGGGACGGAGAGCCGCTGGAAGCGGTTTTCTCTTTAAAACCCAGGAGTTCAAACCTATCTCTTGTGTTTTATGGCACCATTGAACTTTTATGCTGTCTGGGTTTGAGCCTCTCTCCCTGGAGGCTGCGGGGACCTGGTCCGTGCTAGGAAAAGACTGCACTTTGCGAACTGTGCAGCGGAGCGGGACAGCGAGGTGGGAATGGGATGGAGCTGTGCATCTGCCCACCTCTGCGGTGCCGGCAGGTAGGACTGAGACTGTGGGTACAAACAGGCTGGGGGGGGGATGGACACCCGGCTGCGCCCATCCTGTGTGGCTCGCTCCGCCTGGCTCCTGTCGACCTTCTCCAGGGATGTGCCGAAGCGCGGGCACAGGAATAATGCAACTGCTGCTGGAGAACATCTATCACAGACGAGTAAAAAGAAAACTTCAATAAATCGACACGTTTCAACAGGTGTCCCAATTCCCAAAGGAGCAGAAGTCAGGCTGTGGAGTTTGTGTAACTGCTGCATCTTTAAGAAAGAAGGGGGAAGTAAATCTCTGGAATGTGATTCTTAAAGCTCCCCAAGAAATAGAATCATTCAGCTTGGAAAAGACCCTTAAGATCGAGTCCAACCGTAATGCTTACAGACAAAGTGAATGTCACCGCCCCATCGAAGTTCAGAGAAGTTTGTCATGTTGTTTCCTGCGTGGGTCAGTTTGTTAATCTTGATCTTCACTAACGGTTTTGCAGGAAGGATTAAAATCCTTCCCAGTTGTGAGCTCAGTTGTAGGGTCTTTAATTCCACGCTGGCCTTAAGAAAAAGCCTCAAACTTTCTGCATGGCTTCCCCCCCCCCCCCCCCAATGAAAAATTACTGGTTCCTGTTCTGATTTTTGTGTGTGTGTCCTTTCCGGTCCCTATTTTACTAACAAAACAGGTACAAACCAGCACCATGTTGTATAGCTCTTGGATGACGCGCTCTCTTTTTCACTTGAACTCATACTTGTGATGGTGAACAGAGTAATACGCTTCATTTTAATTAGGCTGGGTTGGGAAATAAGTGTTTCACTTATTGATTTTGGGGTTTTTCTTACCCCCTTTGTTTTGAAAAGCTGTTGTCTTTATTTTCAGCAGGCCAAATCTGAAGTGTTGTTGCAAATCCTGACTTTCCTCTGTGGTTTAGACTATAAGCATCTCCTCGGAGCCAAGGCTTGTGGGGTTCCTTGGAGCTGCTGAGTTACAGGTGACCTGCTCTTCCGCAAACGGCGTGTAAAGAGCCGGCCATGGGGACTAGGTGGGAAATAACCTTTAAAACTGGTCAGGTTTTCTGTGACCGTCTGAGAGCCCCTTGTAGCTGGAAGGGGGATCGTGCCTGGGGAACCGGTAGCTGTATTCGGTGGGTGAACCCGGAGGTGAAGTGACATGCCAGGGGTTACCTCGGGTGTTGATGCTGGAACCTGTGCTGGGACCAAGTCTTTTGACACCTGCTTCTGCTCTAACCACGGGATTTATTTCCTTTCTTTGTCCTTAGTTTTGCAGCGCCAGGAAATTTTTGCTTAATTTTAAATGTTCTCCTAAATCTTGGTGACGGCAGATTGACGTAAGCGTGTGCTGGATCAGGGCCTGTTCTCTTATGCATATGGATGCGTACACAGCTGTAAGCGTTTTCCATCTTTAGGTCTCCTGCAGTGCAATGGAGACATCTTCCCTCCCTGCCCAGGGATGTGCCCTCTCTCCCCTTGCACCACGGGCAGCAGTGCTGGGTTCCCCCGGCCTCCAGAGTGAGAAGGTGGAGGTGAATTTGGATGGAATTGCTGGTTGCTTTGATCACTCATTGTCCATCAAGTTGGCTAATGAAGCCGGTGTGTGCGGGTGGCCTCCTGGGACAGGCGGGAGCTGGGCACGGCAGTGGGGTGAAGGCCTGAGTGTTCACAGCATCATAGAATGTGGTGGGTTGGAAGGGACCTCTAAAGGCCATCTCGTCCAACCCCCTGCAGTCAGCAGGGACATCTTCAACTAGATCAGGTCGCTCAGAGCCTCATCCAGCCTGGCCTTGAATGTCTCCAGCGATGGGGCCTCCCCCACCTCTCTGGGCGACCTGGGCCAGTGTCTCACCACCCTCACTGTAAAGAACTTCTTCCTAATGTCTAATCTAAACCTGTCCCGCTCTAGTTTAAACCATTGCCCCTCGTCCTATCGCTCCATGCCCTTGCAAACAGTGTTGCAGTAGCATCTTTCCCTGCACCTCATGAGCTGGGAAATCCCTCCCGGCCTGATGCTCTTGGAGGTTTTGGGTTGTGTCTGAACACATCAGCAGAGAACAACACGTTGGTCATGTCTTATCTTCCAGAGCTTGCCCCAGGTATTCTTTTTACTGGTGTCACCAGCAGCTCAAATGCGGCTGCTGCCTTGGGGGTGAGAGCAGCAGCTCCCAAAAAGGGTGACACAAACAGGTTGGGTTTGGGGACGAGGCAGGTGGTGTCATCCCAGACGGGCAAACGGGGATGGGAAAGTCCAGGCTCTGCATCCCTTAGGATACGTGATATCCCTTCAGCCACGCCGTAGCCCAGATGCTTGTTCAAGAGGGAGCAAAAGGCGCTTCCTCATCACTGTGCGGCATCTGAGCTTTCCTAGAGGTCTCCATCCATTTACCAGCACGGATTGTGCTCCTGAAGCTCTGAGGCCGTGCTGGGTGACAGCCGGAAAAAAAAAAAAAAGAAAAAGTGTCGGGGAGAGCAATTCCACCTTATTTAAGTTAAAAGGGATAGTAATGTATAAACCATTTAAATACTTCATCTGTGTAAGAGCCCTGACGGATTTTGTACTCCATCTGCACGTGTAATGCTGGGGCAGGGATGGCAGCGGGGCACCAGCGCTGCTCGGGTCCGTGCTCAGCAGACGGGGGGCGAAGTGGCTGTGCCCCCGCTGTGGGTGGGGCTGGCGGGCTTTAATTAAAGTGTTTTATTTAATTGGGGGATTCATTTTACCCTCTAGTGGGTGAAAATTATCCGTGTCTTAACAGGTTGGGCCTGACTGTCTGGAGGGAAGGGCCTCATCCTGCTCCTCTGCGCTTTCTGCCTGCTGGGTGCCCGGTGACTCCGGAAGATGCTCAAAATAGCCCCAAATCAGAGCTGTGCCTGCTCAACCTTGTGGAGAGTCACGAGGTCACTGGTGTAACTGGGAGGAGAATTTGTCCTTCTGGCTTTAAAAATAGCTGTATTTTCATTAGTGGTGTTTTCCTCGGGGCGGCCCAGGAGCTTGCAGGGGTTCGTATCCCAGCCGAGGCGCTGCTGAGCGGGAAGGGGTGTCAGGACACCCCAGTTAATCCCATTTCCAAAACACAATTGTCTCTAAAAACGAACCAAAACATGCAAAACTCTGCGGGTTACTTCTTCTTCCCCAAGTATTTATTTTTCCTGGCATCCTGTATCCAGGTTGAAGATGTTTCCTCTGTGGAACGCGCTCTCTGATACTGCTAAATAGGATTCTGTAAACTCCAGCAGCTCAAGTGTTTAGTTAGGGTCCAAGGGTGTTTTTTCGCCTTTTTTTTTTTTTATCCCGACTCTGTCCATCCTTACTGAAGTGCGGGGTTCCTAGTGATGAGCGATTCAGGGCTTATCGCTGGGAAGTGCCGTGAATGCCAGACCCGCACTTACACGAGGAGAGAAATGCATGAATTTTTCCACATCAGTAGGAGCTGAAGATTTCGCTAAAGGTGTCTCCAGCTGCAAGTAGTGAGATACGGCTCTGCCGGAGAGCTCGGAAGAGGCAGAAACCTGCATAGAAAATTCAAATGTGGATTTCATGCCTCGGCCTAGAAGCTAGAAGGAAAGATGCAGGTCCTGGCCGGCTCTCGGCTGTGCAACAGGTAACGCGGGCTCCCCGATCACGACGTTGCTGAAGCACAGACATTGGGGCCGTCTTTAGTCTGATTTTGGAGATGTTCGTTAGGGAGCGCTGGGCTGGACGCCGGCTGGGTTGTCTCCAGGGCTGCAGCACAGCCAGGTACACACGGGGATGCATCGTCAGTGCTGTCCCCATGTGTCCCTCTCCACGCACTGGTTGCAGAGGGTCCTGCTGGGTCAGCTGTTTCTGTCTCCATTTTTTTTTTTTTTCCTTAATATGTAAAAGCTCCATTAAATGCTATCACCGCCTGGGATGCGGAGGGACTTGAGACAGACTGACCGCAGCCAGGGCAGGGGCGGTGGGGACAGACTTACCTTCCCAATTACAGCCTCTGGCGGTACATGCTGAAGGAAAAGGAGAAGTAATAAGTAAATCGAGCCTCTGTTTGTTGTCCTTAAGGTCTGTCTGTTAGCTAATGAGGCAGATGGCTGAACCTCTTATTAAATAATACTACCTAGCACTTTTGTAGAGTTATAGGTGGTAACTGGGTTAAACCCAAGCTCTGTATCGACAAGGGGCTGAAAGCAGCACCTCCTTCTGCTGGGGATTTGATTTCGGCGTGTGCTGGGGGCTCTGGTAACGAGGGCAGGTCTGTGCCTCGGTGAGCTCTGCGGAGCAAACCCTCCCTGGGAGGGAGCGTCGCCTCTGCCGGGCTCGGACCCTGCACGGATGGGGCTGAGCATGGCCTGTGCTCACCCCACCATGGGTAACGGTGGGGGTAAACGTCCACTGGGACCCCTCAGCACAGCAGTGCCCCGTTCGTGGGGTCCCCATCAGCCCTCTGTGCCCCAGCTTTGCCTGCTGCCGTGTGCCCCCCACCCAGCGTCATGTCAACTCACCTCTCTGCCTTGCCCCCCTCCTCGTGCCCCCGTGGGGTTTTGGTGCCCGGCACGTAGCTGATGTCTATTGGTAAGACAATACTTCAGCATTACTTAGTGAAAACACAGGCAGCATTGTGCAGCCGGCAGCAACATTGATTGAAGTGATATTTAAGCCAAGGAAAATACATGATACATAGTCTAGGATTCCTTGCTTATCCATCATATAATGCAGTTCATGGGGATTAAATATCCCTCCTGTAAAGTTGTTTGAGATCAGTGTTGTTATTTGTTTTGCAAATGATCCTGACAGGGATGCTGAGTGCTATTGATTACCAATGGTTCTTTAAAAATTACTATTATACTGCAAATTATAAGCCTTGGGGGTATCCAGTTATATGATAATGGAAAGGCATTGGTGTGTAATGACACATGCATCATAATAAATTTGCTCTTCCTATATAATGGAGACTGAAAGGGACATGATTTATGACCGATAGCATTAGCTGCCTGCCATGGTATGTCCGAGGTAACGTGATGGAATTGCCTGGTTGTTCATCGTGGCAAGAAGTATTAATGATTAGAAAAGCTATTTAGAAAAAAATGAAGAAAGAAAAGCCTTTATTCTGAACAAAATCTCCTATATCTTCCCATTAAAATATGTAAACCACTCTTCCAATTCATAAATAGCTAAAATCCCTCCATCACTCTCCCATGCTCCGTTCCAGGAGCATCCACAAAGCACTGCACACACGAAAACCAATGCTGCCAGTCCTAGAGGAACCCCTGGGTTTGCTGGGAAAGCCTTCACAGAGCTCCTGGCCATGGCTGTGATGAAAGTGCAAATGAGAGCCTTGATCAGCTGGGAATTTCTATGTGTTGGTGCCCTTGAAGCCAATGGAGGACACTCGTGTTGAGTTGTGTGCTCTCGTTCCTGATGATGAACGCGTGGTAATGCAACCGCTTGTCTTCCAGGCTCTCCTGGTGTTTCCCAGCTCTGTAGCTGAGGACAGAACACTTGATGTGTTTGAGAGGAGGCAAAGGGCTGCTCCAGGCTATGGTGGCTTGAGTGGTGCCGCAGGAACCTCCTCCACCTCGGGGGACAGTGCTGGGCGTTGCGACCTTACCCTGGCCGCGTGCTCTGGGCAGTTGAGAGGTGCTTTTGATGGCCTTCCCATCATGGGACGGCATGGAGGGCTGGTAGACCTGGCATCGAATCCTCCCTGCGGTGGGTAACACGTTCAGGAAGGTGTGCGCTGCGAAGGTTAAATCAGATGCTTTTTACCGTGGCCGTTGCGTGCTCTTGGCATCCTGCTGCAAATACCGAATGACAGCAATGCAAATAAGCTTTTTCCTCATCACGCTACGGATCTACAGCGGAGCCCACAGACAGCGAATGCTTGGGTCTGTGCTTCTGTGTTATCGTGCTCAGCAGTAGCTGAGCATGGAGAAATACATGTCCAGGAGCCAGTACCAGCAGAAGGATGTGTAAATCAAAAGGAAGGGAAAAACAGTTTCCCTTTGTCCTCCGGCACCTTCTCAGCATCTTTTGTCATGAAGTCATGTATTGCACCGAGAGTCACTGGGCCGCCAGTGTGGAGAAATACCCATACTCTCCCTGAAGTGCCCATGGGCGGGACCTCCTCTGGAGCTGCTGATTTATTTTCACCCTCTGTTCATCTGTTTTGCTGTGCTGCAGTAGGGACACTTGCAGAGTAATTTCATTAAAGGGACTCAGCACTTGATAATGCGGAACTTCGGATGAGGGGAGAAGGAGGCGTGTGCTTGTTTAGGTATTATTCTGCGAGCTGTGTGATATCTCCTGGATATCTGCTGGATACAGCACCAGCCTGCCATGAATCCCACTAGCTCACTTGGAAGTGGGATGGAGGAAGGTTGAAACAGCAGAAGGGGGATCGGAGTCCATGCACATTAGTGGTTGCTGGAGGCTGGTTGCATTCCTGACCATAAGCAGGACTGTGCTGTTACCCACCTTACGCAGAAGAAAGATTCCCCCTGCCTGAAGTACAAGTAGTGCCCTGGGAGGGGGCTGCCAGGCTGTGTCCTGTCCGCCTGGCTCCTCCGAGGGGCTGGGGATGCCTGAACACCTTCCTCCCCCAGCAATGGGGAGCAAGAGCTCCTTGAGCCGGCACCGTGGAAGCAATTTGCTATAGAAACACCAGCGTGGAGTAAATACCCCCCTCCTCCCCCCTTGTGAGAATGTTATCAGCGGAAATGCTGCCCTTTGGCTTGCGATACAGTAATTATTTATCGTGCTGTTTTCTCAGCCCGAGTCCTCTGCGGGTCACTGTGTGCTCTACCCCATCGCGCAACCTGTTCGTAACCGCGCTGTGATTCGGGAGTAATTGACAGCTACGGAGACGCTGTATGTCGTTAGGGAAGGGCCATGCGCAGAGGGGGCTTTGGTTTTGCAATAAAAATTAAATGCCAGGGTTTTGTCAATGCTTCAGATATGAGATTCTCCACTTACAGCGACAGAGAGCTTTTCAGAGGAATTGCAATTTCGATTGTGGAGGAGGGTGAATCCAGGAGAGGAGAGCGCGAGGCGGGACTCGGAAATGCTGACACAAGGGACCTCTGGGAGCCCGCGGTCCAGCCTCCCCCTTGAAGCAGGACTTTTGCCGGTGGTGTATCGGGCTGGTGTTGACTTTGTCTAGGCAGGTCTTAAAACACCTCTCAGGTTGCACATAGATGATGGGTTGGCTGCTTGGGTCCCTGCCTCCCTGGGGGAGCAGAAGTATTTGGGGATACAGGTCACGGGTTTCATCCCATGCAAGATCCTCTGGTACTTCAGAAAGGTAGAGGAGGACCCAGGCGGGAGAACCCTTAGGAGATGGAGGAAAAGGCTGGCTCTGGCTCTTTATTCGTCGTCTTTATCATGCCCAGCTGAAGCTGGGTCAATGTACAGAACTGGCCAGGAGATGCCCTTATCAGGAGCGTGCTTGACCTCTGCAGAGATGCGCACAGATGCGAATATTCTGGGGAGGGAGGTTTTTCCCACCGTTACCTTTGTAGGTGACCTAACCTGATGCCTCTGATCCAAACCCTCCCGGGAGAGACAGCTCTCTTCCAAGAACTCTTTGAATAGCAAACACTTCAGAGCGACCCAGGGGAGGCTGGAGTGGGAGGAAAAGAGCCCTTGTCTGTCTCGGCTGCGCTGGGTTGGGTGGATCTAAAAGTAGCAGGTATGAATGCTGTTGGCACTGTCATTACCTTAATGCTTTGTGTCACAGCTGTAGTGGGATATTGTCACATGTATGGATTCTGGGAGGTCTTTTGATCCAGCATTGCATCGCATTTTGTGGTAAAAATCAGTGTCAAATGGTTGTGAGTGGAGCTGTGTCCTTCAGCCCAGTAACTGGCTGCGTAAGTCGGTCACCAAGTCAGTTCGCACAGCAGCAAAGAAATGCATAATGCAGGAGGGATCTCTGAGTGACACAGGGGACGTAGGGGCTGCGCTGCTGTCACTGCGTTGCGCAAAGCAAGTTGGTCGGGGTGGAGGTGGGGAGTCCTCTCCGTCCCCCTGCACACCCTAGGCAGAACCCGACTATCCTTGGAGGGACCAGCATCGCTAGGGTCATGTTGCGCAAAGGTGAGCCATGGGCAGGATTTGCTCCTCTTTGGAAGGATTTATTTGGAAAATGTGGATACACGAGCATTTCTAGGGTACCTGCCATGACCCCTCCCCACCCTGGACCATTTCCAGTCCTTACACCAGCGTTTGCGTGTGTGACAAGCAACATCTTCCTGCCCCGACAGCATTCTCCTTGCTGGGGGAGAGTGAGATGGGCAAAGGGGCCTCGGGGGGGAACGTGGCTGTGGTTTAGAGAAGCTTGTAAGAGGTTTAATGCTAGCGTAGGAAAACTTTCTCCCTCTCTTGTGTGCTAGCGTCGACTTTCAATTTGTTATTTTCCCTGCTGTCGTAATGAAAGTCCAAGTGCTACACAACTGCAGAGATCCTGACATTGGAAAGCAGCAGCCAGCATGCACCGTTTCTCTGGAAAAAGGGATCCATCCAAATGGTTCCTTTATGTCACACACTAATTTTGCCACTGTTGGTTTATTTTTGGGTTTGGCTGCTTTTTTCCACACAACCCCCCCCCCTACTGTATTCTTAAAACTTCCCTTTCAGGGCTTAACAGCTTAACCATTTCAAAATCATGCCAAGCGGAAATGTAGCGTACGATTTTCTCGCTAAACATTGTGCTGATCGCTCAAATGTATTCTGGATGTGCAGAAAAGCTGCAAAAAAAACTGGGCTGGAAGAGGGTGAGAATTAGCACTCGGATGAGGAGCCAGGTGTTTGCATGCTTAGGAAGGATCTGGGTGAGCAAACAAAGTGCTCCTTGCCACCTTCTTGCTCTGCAGCATCTCGTGTTGGCGTGGCCCGCAGCAGTATTGGTGGGCAGACGTGTGCTGAAGCACAGATCTTCGTCCTGAGGCTGGTACGGTCTTTAAACATGGGTCTTGATCCTGGTTGTTGGTCCCTGATACCTGAATTATGCTCCAGTCTCTGCTGCTGGATTCCTCTCTGGGTTTCAGCAGCTCCCTCAGTCTCTTGGGCCTCCCTCCCTTTTCCCCAGGAAAGGGATTATGGAACCAAAAATAGCTTATTTTCCAAAGAGGGGCTCTTTGTGACTCTCCTCTGTAAAACACCTCTTTCTCCCTGTTCCTCCAAGTGAAATACAAAGGAGATGTGATTCACCGTCAATGCTGATGTGCCAGAGCCAGAAGGAGAACGTTACCGCTGGCGCGCAAAGGATGCTTTGCACTTGCACACGCGCCCTTCCGACACCCTGAATTCCTGCTGGGGTTGGTGGCTCCCCGCTCTGCTTGTTCTCCTGAGATGCTGGAGGATTCAGGGCAGAAATGGCCCTGCTCTCGGTCCCCCCGGTGCTGGTGGAGCATGTCTGATGGGAGCAGGTGGTGCTTTTGGGAGGTGAGGTGAGTGTTATCTGGTCACAGGGATGGTCCTGTCCCATGATAACTCATTTGTGAAGGGTCTGTAGTGACTTTTGTTTGGCTCACGCTCCTCTAAGACCATGAAGAGCTGCATTTTCCCAGGGAGGAAGAGGGCAGGGAACACTTGGAAATGCAGACTTTCCCTTGGTGCTAAAATGGGTTATCACCATCTAATGACTGCGGTGACACGCGTCACTGTGCAAACCTGGGCTCTCGGGGTGGTGATGTGTGTGCGGACACAGGAAGACAACTTGGTGTTGCAGAGCTAGGAGGATGGTGCCAGTCCTTCTTTCCAAAGACAAGGATAACGGAGAGTTATTTTTCTGTCATCCCCAGCTTTTTATTGTTGCTTGCATGAGAAGACCTTTGAGGTTCCTCCCCAGTTGCAGAAAACGCCCGTGGCCCTGAGCTGCAGAGCTGGGCTCTGGGTCATGGCAACCTCCATTAAAGATGCTCTGAGCTGGAATTTGCTCTTTTGTTATAGCTCTCAGGCTTGCAGGGTGAAGTGAGGGACAGCTGATAATTATTAGTAGCTTTAAAATTAATAATGCTCTTTATAATGTTTAATCTTTCATTAATAATAAATATAATACAGGCTGTGTTGTATCTAGACCAAGAAATGCTCATGTCCCTGCAGTGCTACGGCTTGGGCAGCTGGCAGCTCCGTGTCGATGTGAGCAAAGGCTTTCCCAAATCAGGCCAGTTCGGCAGAGTATTTGGGAAGGGCTTGGTTTGGTTTCCAGAGTCTCACCTGCGTAAATCCAGGCTGGATCCTGTGCTCTGCCAGTGCCGTGAGCCCAAGAGCTCAGTGTGGCGCTGTGATTTATTTATAATATTCCTAGGGGGAAGAGGAGGGCGCCTGAAGGTCTCTGGGCTGCAGGCAGAGGTGAAGAGCGCGGTGTAGATAGAAACCGCAGAGCAATGGTGCAGATTGTGGACGTGCAGTGAGGAGGGCGGGTGGGCGCATCCGCTGTTTGAAAAGCCTCTGGGTGTTTGGGGTGCAGGAGAAGGGCGGAGAAGGATTCCTCAATTTGCCTCCTCACCTCTCCCACGTAAATCCCCGCTGGCTGATGTGGTTGGCACGTACAGAACAGCTTGGCTTGATGCTTCAGCGGATGGTCTCCAGCCGGTGAGACTGTGCTGGGAGATGGGGGGCATCAAGGAAGCCGGGGGGCAAAATGTCTTGCCATGATCTTCAAGGAGCAGTGATGAAGATCACTTCCTGGTATTGTTCGTATTGTAAGAAATGTCCCTTTCCCTTTTCGATTAATAACTGATTTGATCAAGTCTCTCTTCGGAAGGAACTTTCCGAAACTGAAGAAACTGGTTGCAGTCATGTTGCTGGAGAGCGTCCGGCTCCACTTGAGTTGTTTTTCCACTGTTTGGGTAAATAAGTCAAGACAATAAGAAGGGCTGCTGCGAGAGTTGGCAGTGAGATGAATCCCCCGGGAGATCGGGGCAACGTTGTTTATTGGTAGGGAGCTGCCTGCGCGTGAGGGGTCAATCCTGCGGTTCTGTAGAGAGAAGGGAAACAAACGGTCTCTGTTTTAGCACCAGAGTTGCTGCAAGGAGATATGCCAAGGATCATTAGTGCCACAGCCATCATTATCTTTTGCTCGGATTAGTTTTTTCCATTTTTCTTTCTTCTTTTTTTTTTTTTTAAAGGCAAAAATAATGGCTGATTCTCATTAGATCAGATACGGGCAAAATAATAGCGGTATCGCAAAGATCGAGGTCTGCAAGATTCAATTTGAAAGGGAGGAGAAATGATAGCTTTGGCCCTGCTTGCCGTTACACCAGCCGTACGGGTAAATGACTCTGTATGCAGATAAGCAGGGCAAAAATAAAAGGGATGCTCGGGAAGAGATGGCAAGAAAAATAGGAAGTAATCAGTGGATTCAACCACTGGAAGAATGCAGTAAACATGGAAAATTGCATTATATTAGCTCCTCTGCTTCTCACTGTATATATTAGCCACAAAGTCCTCGATGGGCAATTCGCTGTGAAGATGCAGCGCTGCAGATATCGGAGCTCCCCCCTCCCGGGGGAAGGCATTTGCGATGCTAAAGGGGAAAGTTGTCTTTCCAACCGCGTGAGGAAGAAGTGGCTCAAGTCGAGCTGGAGAAATGCTTCCACCTTTCCAAGTCAAAAACCCGCCGTCGGGAAAAGGACGGCCGGGCTGTTTGTCCCCAGGGCCCAGGCAGCGCTACGTGCTGAGGCAAGGCTTCATTGCAGTCCTGGGATGTTCCCCCGGTGTGGGAAGAAATTGGTCTGCTGCTGATTTTTTAAAAAAAAAAAAAAAAACAAACCAAACAAACAAACTGGTGTGTTTTTTTGGTGTGTTTTTTTTTTTTTTTTTTTTTACTAGTGAACTCAATTTCCATTTCTTTCGATTTCTCACAAGGAATGACAAGTAGCCACTGCAGCCTTTTCCCTTGAGTTCAAGTAAAACCGGCATGTAACGTTATTTGCAAATTAGCTTCATCCCCCTGGCTCCCAGTTAAAGTAGGAACTGCTGGGGCCGGGGTCCCTCCCGAAATATCCATTTAAGCCATGTAATGATCGTGACTCTCTCGTGCATAGTAGATGAAAGAAGATCTGCAATTTATTTTTAAAGCTTTGAACACCAAACGTGGTCAATCGTAGGAAAAAAAATACAAAAAAAAATTTAAAAAAAAAAAAAAGAGAAAGTCATGATAATGCAAAGCTGGAGGAAAAGCAGCCCTACACTTCACAGTAAAATCTGTTTTCTTTGCACTTTTTTATTAACAGCTCCAACTCTGATCCGCGCGTAAATCTACCTGCAACACAGGATGTTGGAAAATTACCGAGAGACAGCAACGTCCTCCCCGCTGCTCGGTGAGAAAGGAAGGATGCACCTGCAGGTACGGGCTGGTATATCGTTTTATTCTCCGTTCCCCCTTTTGCGTTGCACTAAACCTGCTTGTTGCCTTGGCTAGAGGGGGGGAAACACGGTGTTTGCATGAGGGGAAACTTCAGAAGTGCTTCTCTAAACTTGTCTCGAGCCGCAGATGAGTTGTGTGCCTGCCGGGCACCCGCTCTGCACCCAAGCACCTCTGGGCTCTGCGGGCTCCGTCCGCTCTGCCTGAGCGGGCAGAGGTGGCTAACGGCGGTGTTTTATCCTGCGGTTGCTGTGGAAGTGTGCTGTGCGGCTCCTCTCGATGCTGACAGGGTGGGAGCGGCCGGCTCGGCTCCGCTCCTGCAGCGGCGTTGAAAAGCAGAGCACACGCTCCGCGATTACCCCCTGCCTGGGTCAAGTCGGACATCGCATATGAAATCGCCGCTTCCCCAGCACCGTAGCGGCTTCTTAGGGACTGCACGAAGGGCTGGGCAGGGTGAAGCTGCCTTGGCTGCTGCTGCCGGGCAGCCTTGGCAGCGTAGGAGCAGAGCTGGAGGCTCCTCCTGGGCTTTCCTAATCCAGCCTTGATCCATGAGCTTCAAGCAGGAGCCTTGGTTTAGGGCTGTGCTGAGCACCGAGTCTCCCAACAAGCTGCTCTCAGGCCAGTAAGGGCCAGCAACAAGCCAAAAAGTCTTTTACTTTGCTCTGAAGAGGATGGGATTGCTGCCCCTGAGCAGGGGAGGACGGAGGGGAGCAGTGCTTCCCAGGACAGGGAAAGGGAGGGATGGTGACGTTCTGAACATGGATTTTCCGACAGTTATCTGACACTTTGGGCTCAGCCCTGGCAAACCACTGTCCCTGAAACACTGGTCCAGCATGGCAACTGGATTATAGCCGTCACATCCATCTTCTTAGGGAGGAAGAAAGGGTTTCCAGCCACAGAGGCCAGTCTAAACCAAGCCAGCCTTCTCCTGCGTGTAAGGCGATGTGCTTTCCTAAGTGTGGGGTCCTGGAGCAAGCAAGGACCTAAGAACTACTTAATTCTTGGCAACTGGTCAGCACTGCCATGTTGCAGGTTGGGGTTTCTCGTTTATCTGGGTTGGTTGGGTGCTCGTTTTGTCTCCCGAGCCAAGTGGTTTGAGGCAATAACATGAACTAGCCGATCTGTCGTCTTGGTGTTTATGAATGCGTGTCCAGTGGGACACGCTGCTTTCAGCAAAGCCCTTTCTTTTCATGGCGTCTGTCACTCCAGTTTGCATTTCCCCATCGCCGCACTTACTTTTGCTCCCTGCCCTGGCCATTTGGGACTTGCAGTGGCCAGATTGCTTTCGCTGGGGCTGGCTTTTGCCTGGGGCCACTTAGGAGATGGCTATGTGTGGGCAATGGGGTCCCCAGCCTGTGACGTGGGCTGCAGAGCCCCTGGTGGGACCCGGTGTTCCTGAGGTCTGTGTTGGAGCGTGGACGTAGCGGCAGGTAAATGGGGTGGAGCGAGATGTGCTGGGGATGGGAAAGGAGTTGCAGACTTTGTTGCTTGAGCGGGTCTTTGTTTCATGGATGTGTCGGCCAGCACCGAGGTTTCCTCGTCTGTGGGGAGGGCTGGGTGTCTCAGAGAAGCAGCTTAGGTTGAGTTGCGACCACTGAGGGCTCTTAGAGTGGTGTTGGGTCCTGTCTGGATCCGGATTAGTTATACAGGTACTTGTATACATGTTTTCCAAAGGAAAAGATGAGGAGGTAAAATGGGGGAGAGGTGTTAGAAGCGGGGGTGGGTGACAGAGCTGCCCTCCTGGCGCAGGGTGACCCTTGTGCTCAGCTTTCAGCTGGTTTTCCAGCATTCTGCCACTTCTGCCTCGGATGTGGTGCTTCATCAGCACGCATTTCGCCACGGCGAGCTCCTCTGCAGCCGGGGCTGGTTTACATTTCCCCCTTTAGCCTCCCCTGCACTGAAACGCACCATCACGAGCGGCAGAGCCTGGCACTGCGTGCCAGAGGATGCTGTGAAGGGGGGGGTTTGCTCCCTGCAACCTGCCATTCCCACCCCGCGTTTCTTGGGAGAGCTCTGGCATCCCACCAGGGCCATGGTGGAGTTACTTTTTCACCCCTTCCCATCCTCCATGCGACCCCTCGTGCTGCAGCCCATGCATGTATGCCTCCTCCATCCCAGGGAACCCCGCGTTAGCACAGGGAAACATCAGATGATGCTGCACATTCAATAGCTCGCTCCTCTAGAGCAAGGCGAGGGCTGAGCGTAACGCCTTTTAATGTTCCTTCTCCCGATTATCCTCTTAATTACTCAATGAAATGCCCAATAAAACAAATCACTATAATTTCTATTTTATTCTCTGCCTTTCGTGGTTTACTTAAGAGCGTGGGATCCATTAAGGAGGCACTTTCTCAAGAGGGAATACTTTCCGATAGATCATACTTACAAAATGGTTTTATGTTCCTATCCTGTGTTTCAGCCTCGTTATTCCATGCCAGTTTGCTAATTACCGGAGACCCTGGTGGCTGGGAAGCGCTGCCTCCCTTGCTGCCCATCCCCGCCGCGGTGAAGTCACAGCGCCAGAGTTTGTGACATCCCCATGGCAATGAGTTTGTGACATCCCCATGGCAACGGCCCGTGATGTCACTAGCGGGGATTACAACTTTTCGAAGCATCCAGGCGCAGGCAGGGGGGCTGGAACTCTTGGGCTCTCGCATTTCTTTAAATAGAGAGGAATTAAAAGGCAGGGAAGTCTTTAAGAATGCTTTAGACTTCCCCTTTTTTCCCCCAGAGGAGGGGAGGGTGGTGACTGCGGGGCTGCCACCAGCAGTCCCATCCCCTTGGGGTTTGCTTGGGGGGGAGCTGAGCTCTGTGGTGGCCCTGCTGTGGGATCCCGTGGCCGAGGGCTGGTGCCTTGGGCACCTCCCCAATGTCCCTGGGGGCTGCGGGTGTCCCTCACCCCATGCGGCTCCCTCTGGCCCTGCCCCGCTCGCCGATGCGGTGAACCCAAAGCAAAGCCAAGGACCACAGACCCCCTGCAGCCCCCCCTGCCCACCCTCTGTCCCCAGAACAAACTGCTCTCTTCTTTGGCTTTCTTCAGTGCTTTTTTGTCTAATACTCATAGTATTAGCATAATAGGATGCTGTTCATGCACAGACTGCGAGGGAGGAAGATTCACCTTGCTAGCAGCAGGAAAATCACGTAATAACAACACTTTATTTTTCACTGGGGAAGGAAATAACCCAGCTCAGGTGGCCGGTACCACAAACCGCACAAGGCGTTTAAACCGACGGCCCCAAAACTTACACGGGGAAGCCACCTAACTGATATTAATGTGCCTTATTTAGCCAGCAGAAGCAAATCAAGCAGGCGGAGGAATCAATCTCTTTATTTTAGTTTTTTGAAGGTAGGAATAAAAATGATATTTCAAAGGCCGACGTGTCTCGGCTGAGCGGCGGTGGGGAAAAGCAGGTGCCGCGGAACATACTGTCCTGTCTCCCGGTTTCTCAGATCATAACTTCTAAGCTGGATTCAATAGAAATAAATGTTCGGTAGTTCCAGTGGTGGCCTTTGGAAATGGAGCTAATGGAACAAGGCAAAAAAATCGTTACAACGTTTTGACAAGCGCTTAAATATTTAATGCTATGCAAGGCGCAGCCCAATTGCGGGGAGCTGGTAGCGCACCTGCAGGAAGCCGTGCCCTTCGTTAGCGAGAGACGGAGTCCTCCTGCGGACGGGGGGAAATTAAGCAAATGCTCTTTGAGCTGTGCATTAATAAACAAGCCGAGGGCGGCTCTGGCTTCGGCAGCCCCGCACCCTGCGGCAGGCGAAGGGCTCGGTGGCATTTCCCAGGATGGGGACACGGGGAGGAAGAGGAGGGTGGCCAGTTCTTGGAGAGAGCCGGCGGAGCAGAACCCGTAACATTACCCCCAGCCGAGACAGGGGAGATGAAGAGGCTGCAGTGATTAAATAGGATCTGCTGAAATCCTTCCAAAGCAGGCTTAAGAATTAAGAACCATCAATGTCACATTGAGGGCCACTCGCCGCGGGACACCTCCGGCAGGCGCCCGGCCTCCCCCCGTGCCTCTGTTTAGCCCCATCCGAGTGTAAGGAAACGCATCCTTCGTTTCAGAGCCCACCCGGCCATTCTCCTCTGCCGCAGAATGGCAAATCTCAGCGAGGAGAACCTCTAAAAAGCAAACTTGTCCGGAGGGGAAGGATTGGGCTGTGCATGTCCAGATTTGCGTTGAATTTGGGTGTCGTTGGGCCGTTAAGAATGGGGAAGGTGGTGGGGAAAGAGGGCAGAGAACATACTGGCTGGATTCACATCGCCATCGTGCAGAGGGCTGACGGCTGGTCCCCTGTCAGCAGCAGCGGTGGAGGCTAACCTGGAGAGGTGTCCGCTAGCGGTCCCTGTGCGTCGGGGACGGTGTGGTTTGCTTGCTCAGACCCTTCTTCCTACACCCGTGGGGCTTCTGGTGAAGCCACAGTGCTGTGCTTCCAGGCCGGGGGTGTTGGACCCCCTATCCAGCTCGCCACGGGGTGACATTCAGAGGAGTCATGGCCTTGAGTGATGCTCCGGCATCTCAGATAATACCCCCCAGCACCAGCATGGGAATACTGGTGGGACCACCCGGAGCCAGGATGGAGCCACCATGAAACCTGCAGGCCCGGCAGTGGGCTTCCAACGTGGGTCAGCTGCTTTGGTCACGCTGACCTGTGCTGAAGGAGGACCACGATTCATCCGCCACCACGGAGCAGAAAGCCATCGGTGCCACATCCTGCGCATCCCCGTCAGCGCTGCGAAGCAGGGCTGCCCCTCCCAGCTCCGCAGCGAGCGGAGCCCCAGAGGGACCGTCCTGAGTGACAAACCTCTGTCTCATCTGGGACTCCCACTGGTGGATTTTTTTTTTATTATTTTTTGGTTTGTTTCCTTTTTTTTGTTTTTTGTTTTCCCCTCCGCCTTTCTCCTTATTTTCCACAGCCAGAACGACAGGTCACAGCAGGAAGATTTTCACACATCATTAGAGCCGAGTGTCCAACTCCACACAGCCATCAACCCCGATCAGAGCGATTTAAAAGGCAGCGCTTCCTTTAATCATCCGGGGATGCTCAGATTTGTTAGTGTGAACCGAGCGCTCCCATACGAACAGGAGAAGCGGGGGGATGGAGCGGAGCGATGGGAAATGATGCTGAGATGAGACCCTTGGTATTAAAAAGCAGCGGCTCCTCACCCGTTCATCAGCCCCGGGCAGGCCTAGAGGATGAGGTCCTTCACTACTGTTCTCCCTGTCGTCTTGTTTTCCTCCATGGGTGACTGGAGGTGGCCGTGGGTCCGTGTCTGCATGAGCAGTGCCTGTGGAAGGGCAGCTGTCGGCAGCTGGGACCTCGAGCAAGAGGTGATGTATAAAAATGTTCATAAGCAGGAGAAAGCCTCGTCACCGGCAGTTCTGGCTCACGAGGTGGAAGCATCCCTCTGCGCAAGGACCATCGGAGGTGTCCCAGAGAATTGCGGGCACTGCATCAACCCGCAGCTCCACAGATCCCCCCGGAACGAACGAGTTACCTGAAATGTGGGAGCTGCGCTTCACCAGCCAGCAACCCTCACCCCAGACGGCTGTGCAAGTGTGTCCTGGGCTTCGTGAAGTGATGCACCTCCGTGTCTGCGCAAGCACCAGGAGACACACAGGCAGAAAGTACCTCCTTTGTGCCTGTTCTACCACAGCCCTGCATGCCTGCAGACCCAGACAAGCTGTATTTTTTCCTAATCGTGTGCACACATGACCTTCTTCTGGCCTTCGCCCACGTGCTACCTACATCATTTTGGGAAGGACAAACGCATGAGAACATCACAGAATTACCAGCACACCTGGCTGCAGGAAGATGAATGTCCTTCCCAAACGCTCCGGTGTGCGCAGAGGCCCTTCCACGGTGTCTGTGTCTCGGAGCTTTCAATGCTTATGATTTGTCCAAGGGCAACTTTGCAAAATGTCAAAGTTTTTATCCAAATTCCCCATGACAGGCTTCAAGTTTGAATTAAAGGAACTTGGTGGGTTTTTGTTTGTTTTTTATTTTTTTTATTTTTTTTTTAAAAAGGATGCTCGATAATTTTTTACTAAGAAAGCAAATGTTTTTTTTTTCAAGGAAAAAAAAAAGCCTGTCCCTGCTTTTTGCTACCCTACAATGTCTTTTGGGCTATGTTGCTTTCTAAGACAGCCCCGTGAGCTGCTCCAGGAGGAAGCTCTGCAGCCCGGTGGCCGTGTCTCGCAGGTTCCTCCGGGCGAGTGGCACTTCCAGGACTGGCCGAGGTGGCGTGCAGGCACCACACCGTCAGGATCCGCGCATGCGCAGACACCTACAACCCTCCACAGGTAACCAACTGGTGCTGCAGATAAAGTCAGTGAACTCGCAGACATGGTTCTGCCCACAAATGCCCGAGGACAGCGGCAACGCAGGCAAAGGCTGGGAGAAATTTTGCCATTAACCTCTGAAAACCAGGAAACTTGTGCTTGTGAAGCAACCAGGTTGGCATTCAGGCCTTGCTGCCGCTAATTAAGGATTGTTAGGACTTGAAGACAATGGTCTAAGAGACGGCCACGACATCCTTCTCGACTGGTCTTCCCTTTGGTTCTCGCTCATTGGTTTTAAAAGCAAGTCTTTGATGGGAGGTGGCAAAACCTCACTGAAGCAAAGGTTTTTTGGCAACAAACATTGCCTTTTGGAGCTGCCCTTATCTGTGGGGTAAATGTGAAATTATCGTCTTTGACTGGAACTGATCCTCTGGAGCCATGTTATTCCACTGGGGAGAGGTATTTTCACCGATTTTCAACGTGGATTATTTTTGTGACTGACTGTAATAGTTTCTTTGGCGGTATTAGGGCTTATTATGTCAGGATTTATTTTGGCATGAAGTGATTCGACATGCTGTAGTCCTGTAACTTCCCTTTGTGTGCTGAAATCCAAGAGGCCATCTCCTGCTTCCTCCATGGGCACGATGGAAACAACCTCTCTGCCTCTGGACCCCTCTCCCGAGGTCAGCTTTCCCCACTTGCTTCGTAACTGCTAAAGGAGCAAATTTAACGGTGCAGATTCCCTCCAAAAGACATGTAAAAACTCATCTAGGTGAAAAATCTCTGTAGAAAAGCCTCCTAGAGAAAGGAGGAGAGGACCCCAAAGGAGAGAGTGCACCTTCAGAGGAGCAGTGGGAGCGCTGGGAATTCCCCGGCATTAGCTGAGGGTTAGGAGCAGAAAATGCAAGTGAGGATTAAAAGTGGATTACACTGTAGGGATGCTGAGACATCTAACAAAGGGCTTTATTTCCTCAGGAGAACTGGTGGACCCAGAGTAGTCCTAGACGTCGCTCTTCAGGTGTTCTTCATGCTGAGGTGGTGAGGCAATGAGTATATTGGCTAAGGCAGTGTGTTGTGGCATCTGGTACCTCCAGGAGACCTTGGCTATGCAAACTGGTGGACCTGCACCTCAAAGTCCTATGTAATATGGGATTTTGGCAACCCCTCCTCCATCAAATGCTCCTCGTGCTCCACCAGGTATCAGAAGAAGGGGTTCACTTAAAACCTTTCAGTGCTGTTCAGTGCCAAGTAGAAATGCATTGGTAACGCTGGCATCAGACTGGTTGTTGTTCTCCTAGGTCAGTTAACATCGTTAAAATCATCCAGGACCTTTGGTTTGTGGTGCTCCTGTCTTGCTGGGATTTAGAAAGGATTCGGTTCATGATTTTGGTCTGTTCTCAGCCAAAATGAAGGCTTATGTGTAGGAGCTCCTCTGGGCTGTGCTGTCAGCCGGTCTTAAGGCTTTCTTGGTTTTGCGATCTCAGCTGAGCGCTTCCACAGGGCAAGCACCAACTCAGATCAAACTGTGGCACGTAGAGGTGGATGATAGGGATGGACTGATTAGTTCGCATTGACCGAGATGGTGGAAGTGTAGAAATTTGGACTTTACTTGCCCCCCAAATCCCACCGTGCTCGATGTAGGGCGATGGGCAGCTCTGACCTCCTCAACCTCCTGTCTGGATCACTGTCTGCTTAGGCAAAGCGCTCATCCAGTTCCCTTCACAAGCTGAGACCCTGCAGGGGTGCCTGCGGGAAGGGGACGAGCCCCCTGCTCCGTAATGCAGCGAGTAAGGCAGCCCTCACACCCCGTATGCAGCAACAGGGCACCTATATGTCCCCCACCAAGAGCGCCGGGCTGGGAGGAGCAGGGGGCTGTCTGTCCGTCTGTCCATCCTCTCCCACCGCATGAGCCTGAGTTAGCCTCAGCTGCTTTTGGCAGCCCAATTCTCCGCTCCAGCAAGCACTGGGCTGTTCGGGAGGCGGCAGGGAGAGGAACGCTCTGTTCGGCAGCTGCACATTCCATTAATTTAATGAGGATTTTTTTATTATTTCTTTTTTTTTTACAAGGCAGATGGTAAAATAGCTATTTTCTGTTGTCTAATAAATACCATCAGCAAGGCAGAAAATGTGCAATCTCGCCAAGTCTTTTCTGATTCCTCGCCCTCCTGTACCGATGCGTTTCCCCCATTCTCTGCTGGCAGCCAGTGGAGTCGGGCGGTGGGATGGGAGGGAGGGATGGGACACCAAAGGCAAGTCTGAAATTGTTGGTGGGATCCGCGCAATGAAACCGCAGCTTCCCTTGATTGGGCAGAGGCTCTGTGTCCTGCTGGGAGAGCTGCGCCCTGGCAGCCTTTGCCGATCCAATTCTCACTTCATCTGATTGCAGTAATAACAACTCGCACAAATTTCCTGCCTCAACCTGAAATCTTCCAGCTCTGCAATGCAAATAATATAATGTGTGATGAGGAGCCCGATGACGGGGATAATAATAATAATAGTGATGATGCCTTTATTCAATGAATGAGTGAATCAAGCAAGCAAAAATAAATGGTATTCAGAGCCTGAAAAATCAATAGGAAGAGAAATCAGGAGGAAATGCAGGGGGAATTGCGTCTCTGGGGGAGCGCCGTCCTTAGGAATGGCGTGAAGGAGAGATGAGCCAAGCCCTTTTGGGCTGGGCACTCCTCGTCAGCCCGTGTCGCTCCCGGGCTCGCTCCTCTCCCATGGTTGTATTGCATTTGCTGAGCTCACCGTCGCTCCGTGCCTGCTCCCAGCCTCTGTGATCTCTTTGGCCCCCTTGATTTACGGCTCTCATGGGCTCTCTGAATGCGTCTAAGCAGTTGGCAGGCTACAGACCTGACCTGGGGTTGGGTAATAACTTGTCTTTTGTCCCATGCCCACGAGGTTGGCCATAAAAAAGCTCCAGACATCAATTTTCCTCTCCACCGGGGTGGAATTGCAAAATGATGAGTTGGTCTTTGCCCTCATTTATCTCTTCTTTCCCTTTCTCCTCCTCTCTTTATCTTTCTCTTTTCTTCTTACCCTACCGCTCGTTGCTCTCTTCTTCACCCCCCCTTCCACTATCTCCTCCATCATTTATCAGCCCCCCTCCCCTCTGCCCATCGCTGCTGCTCCTCTCTCCCCCTCCTGCCCTCTTCTGCCTCATTTTTTCCATGCATTTCTTTCCCATCTCAAAACTTCCACGCTTTTTCTTGCTGTGCATAGCAGTTTGATATCCTCACCCGTAATAGCCTGCTAATACAGTAATTCTACAAGAGACCCTTTAAAAACCTGAAGCCTTGGCAGGCAGTAAAACTCACCTTTTAACTTGGCTTCCTCTTTATCAGGGATTCATTTCAGACAGGATTTCCATGTGCACAGCTCTGCCACTCTCTGTTAGTTTAAAAAAAAAAAAAAAAAAAATTAATTCCTGCAACAGGTGACTCCGTTTCACAGCTCTGATGAGCAGGATATATTCCCCACTTCCCACAGGTACATGGGGGATTTAATCATCTGACACCATGCTTCTCGTTGCCGAGCATCTGTTTAAAGGGTTGTGTTGCATACCTGGATCTGTGCAGAGACCTCCTGGGGAATGCCCTCTTTCACCAGCGGGGTGTTCCCATGAAACCTTTGCATTAAACATAGGATTTTTCCTCTCTCTGGAGGGATGCCGTGTAGCAAGTTTGGAGCTGATATCCTGCTCTCTCAGGTGGAGCTGGTGTGGGTTGGGGTTGCTAAATGTTTTACACCAGCCGTCCCTGCTCTGAGCATCTTGGGTGCTTGGACCGACTGCTGAAGCCTCCCGTCTGTCCCTCCAAGCAGGGGTTTTTCAGGCAAGGGTCTGGCACAGCGCCTGCCTGGCAGTGCCCCTTCTCTGAGCTCTCAGAGTGGCATCTTCCATAAGCCTAGAGAAAAAGGGCAAGCTTCTCCTGCCCTTTCCTCTCTAGCCTCTTTTGGTGGTGTCTGCAGCTTTGTATTGTATTTAAATCTAGGAAAATCTGTTAGCGGATAAAATATGCAGAGGGCAACACTGGGAAATCGAATCTGACTTGCAACTGTGCTGGGAAGAGGCACTTGGTAAATTGAATGAGACTTTTCCTCCCTTTGCCCCAACACCTCCAGTGGGACCTGCTGTAGAGCAGTAAGGAAATATCAGTGTCCTAAAGTCCTCTCCATCTCCACTGCAACATGGGCTTGGGGATGGGAGAGATGGAGAAACCAGGACATTCTCCTGCATTGCAAATATTGCAGAAGGACTGACCTCCCTCGGGCCCTACCAGTGTCACCCAGTCTCCCTGCTGGTCCCCAGCTGTGGGTGGAATGGGCAGCATTGGATGTGGCATGCAGATTCTCTGCAGTAACAGCTGAGGTGGTGGTGGTGTCTTGGAGGCAACATCGAGTGTGATGGCAATAGGCAGTGACCAGTCCTCGGAGCTGGTCCCAGAACAGCAGACAGCGAGTTATTGTCTGCTAGTTCCTGGTTTGGGGTTGAGAGCTAACCCCAGGATGGAGAGCACGAGTTCCGTCATCTCTAGTGGGTTACTGAGCAATGGGGCAGGAGGTGGCACTGAGTGGGGAGACGCGACTTGCAAATCTTCCTGCCAGACTAGTTTCTGGACAGAACAAATCTGGAATAATTCCCCTTGTCAGGCCACCAGCTTTAGACGCGGGAGATGAGATAGGAGATAATACGGCATGTCTAGTGCCAAGTATTCAAGAATTTCTAAGTACTTTGCAAAGAGAGCTACAGGGCAGCGTTGCTTTTTCCCTTTCACACACAGGAAGGCCCTTGAAAAGTTTCCTGTCAAATCAGCCCAGGGGCCATAATCTTCATTTTATATTTACAAAACTTTGGGACAATTGTTCCCTGGGCTCCACTGGCAAAATAGGAGAAATTATTAGTCTTTTCCAAGGGAAGAGAGCCTGGTCTGACAGAGTTTTCACTCTGGACTAGGTAAAACTCAACAAAATGGCGTTTTTCAAAAGCTGGCCATCTCCACATGAGATGGGGTCTTCAGCAAACAAGGTGTCCAGGGTGTGAGGAGAGAGTCTGCAGAGAGAAAGAAAAGATGTCAAAAGATCATCTTCCTAGCTGAGTTGTGAGGTGTCCTTCATGCATTGCTGAATACAGCAGTGGTTGCCATCTGGTCCACCTTCATCATCGTACTGATCCAAACCAAAACAGTTGCGAAGGGTCAAGGAGCCCAGTAGGAGGGACAAGTGCCTGGGCAGAAACTGGCCCAAGGAAGCCTGTGGCAAGCTTTATAGTTTAATGTGGTGCCAATATTCCCTTCACCAGCAGCGTCAGACCAATGTTTCAGGGCATCCAAAGACTCTGCATCCTGATGGCCAGCAGAATCCAGGCTTGAAGGGCAGCGTCAGATGACTGCAGCTGCTTGGACAGAGCTTGCACAGATGATAGAGCCAAACTCTTCTCAATAACAGGAGGCAGCCTAACAGGGGGCAGCGGGCATGAAAGCAGCTTGGGAGGTTCAGGATATTTGGAAAGAGGTGTGTCCCAAGAGCGTGGTGCAGCACCAGAACGGGTGGCCAGAGAAGCCGTGAGATCTCCATCCTCGGAGGTCTCCAGGACTCAGCCACACTAAGCCATGGCTGGTCTAATGTTGCAGATAATCTTGGCGATAACTCAGAAAGGAGCTCGCTCCTTCATCCGAAGGACAGGGGACTTTCACCTGCCTTTCTCCTCAATGACATGCCTGGAAGAGACTTGCCACCCTAAACCGTCGTGTACTTGTGTGTTGAGAAAAGATCTAGGCTTGAAATGTCACCTCATTACAGCTGATAAGTGAGGTTTATTACAGAAAAGGAGGTCTATCAGTCTCCTTGCTTCTAGGGGGACTTGCTCGTCAGCAGGAATGGCTGGGGGATTTTAATGGAGTTAACTGAAATTTCCACCAGGGATGTAAGATGTTGACATTTAGCTGAAGAGGAGAAAACATTTAGTTTTCTTTTGGGAGAAAATCCCTCAAAAGCGAAGAAAAATAGCATTTTCTCAGAGTGGAAGGAGGTGGCTCCTGCCACCCTGGATTCCTGCCTGAAGGGAGGACGGTGCCTGGGACGGTACGTGTGGTCTGTCAGGGCTACAGCAGATGGACCAGCGCTTTCCTCTTGTGGAGGATCATCTGGATAATTTGTGAAGGAGATATTTGTGTGTGTGTGATGGAGGGGTGACTTTGCGTGTTTAGCCTGTGTAACATCAGATCCCTGCTTGCAGAATATATATCTCATTCCAGAGATTTTTGGGGCTGATGTGCAAAGCAATGGTGACTGGTTTATGGTGGCCGGCGTCCCCAGAGGAAGAGCAATGGCTGTATCTCAATAAATACATCCAGAGGGTTTCAGTAGCCGCTCTGTCAGACATGGCACTGCTTTTATCTCCCCGCTGGGAGAGGGACACACATGTTGTGGGTTAGTTGGCTGCAGCCCATTCCGTAAGCGTGGAGACACCCGGCATCACTAGCACAGCAAACCCCAATTAGTTCTGGAAGCAGCACACGCGGGATTGAACTTGCTCCCCAAGGAGGCAGCGGGGAAACCAGGCTTGAAAAGCAGTTGTTTGCCGGGGCAGGCACAGAGCCCGCTGCCCCGTGCCCCACGGCTGCACCGGGGGGAGCAGAGGCTCCAGCCGGCCCCAGGAGGGTCTTCCTTTGCTAATAGCTGCTTCAAGAGACCGGAGCTGGCAGCGATGGGGTGTGATAACTCCACGGTGGCGCTGTAGATGCCAGCAAGCTCTGTAGATTAAAATCCCAGCCAGGTCCCGCACCAGCTGTTAAAGCCATCTCCAGCAAGCTCCATCTCCATGCAGACGCCAAAGTCCCCTCTTGCAGCCACATCCCCACCTTTACCTTGCCCCCAGGTGGGTCGATAGGAGCTTGCTAGCACATCTCTGGTGGCCAAAAAAGTCGTTTTCAAGCAGGTTTTGCTGCTGGTACTGAGCCGTGCGCTATCCTTGCTTCCTGCCTGGTTGTCCAGGGTTACTCTGGGTCTGCCTATGAGAGCTGCAGTCACCGCCAGGACGGGCAGGTTGACCCACCCTTAGCCATCAGTCGTCTTCTCTCGCCTGGGTGTGAAACCCTTCCTCCAAATCAGCTTCTGTCACCTCGGCTGCGATGGGAAACCAGTGGAGCAGAGGGGATGCTTAGTTACAGAATAAATCCTTTACTGGGAGGCACATTCAGGTGCAGGTGAGATTTCAGCAAACAACACTGAACGTCTGTGTTAAACAGCAGCACCCAGCGGGGGTTGTTTTGCCGCAGATGCACCTTCCCCACCGCGACGGTGCCCACCTGAGCCCCAGCCCCATCCTGCCCAGCAGCTGCTCTGCCCTCCGGCTCCCCGCTCCAGGGGCTTTGCTTCGTTAACTTTCCGAGAAGTTTAAGAGTTCATTGCTGAGTCTTGAGAAACTGGCGATAATGCCAAGCCTTTATACAAGGGTAAAAATAGCCCTAATAATTTAGGCAATTAGTTAATTAGCCTCATTTACTTGAAAGCACAGAGTGGCGTGGGAAGGGTTTTCCACTGTTTTTGTGATGCTTTACCCAGTCGCTTTGTTTGCTTTTCCCTTGCTGTTTTCTCTGCTCCCTGACATCGACCCGGGGACCCGGGGCAATTTAAAGTGGGGTCCGCAGGGAAGCGAACGCAGCCAGGACAGGGTGCTGCGCTGAGCCAGGGCAGTGCCGCAGGGAGGCAGGACCAGTTCTGGCACCGGGGCTTAATGTGGCTCCGTGTCATATCGGGGAAGCAGGTAGCTTCTTGCCGTGCTGTCCTATCCCTTCCCTTCCCATCCCTGACCTCTGGCCCTTCATCACAGGTAGACGCTGGGGTGCATTCAGGGTGATTCACAGCTATTTGACAGGGATCTAAGGGGTCATACTCTGCACCTTGGTGTTGGTGGCATCGCCCGCTTGTTCCCAGCTAGAGCAGGCTGTATTTGTCCTTAGACTGGAACTGACAGGAGAAAGGAGGCAAAATAAAATAGGCATTTACTGGGGGGCACTGGGATGCTAGCCTTGAGTAGCACAACGCTCAAGGCAAGGGGGCCGCTCTGGTCCTTAATATGCTGGCAGAGGAGCATCCTGCTGTCGGCCAGTGCCTGCCAGCCCCGTGGTCACTGCACCCCTTGGTCCTCACTGCTCCCACCCAGCCCCTATGGACCACGCGTTGTCTCTGCTGAAAACCTTCTTCTTTGCCCCTTGCATGGCCGCACAAAGCTCACCTGGCCTGGGCAGGGCTGGTGGTCGGCTCCCCATGTCCTCCTCCGCCTCACGCGGGTCCCATTCATTATTCACCTGGGGAGCTGAATGAATTCTGTCTTCCTGAATTATTTCTGAAGATATTAGATCTTCTCAAATTGTTCATCTTCCCCAGAAATGACAGCTCGCAGGCACCTGGGAATAAATGGTGCCTTGGAACAATTTCATTGTTTCTATTCCAGGCAACAGGAATTCCTCAGATCTTGACATCAGTCCCCAAACCCCGGCGTGTTAGCATAACCTCCAGACAGCTATGAGTTTCTTGACCCAGAAAAAGGATGGGATTTATTATGAACCCTGGGAGACCGGTGTCCTTGCGGCTCGTGTACCCTAATGGTGTGCAGCGTATTGTGTGCTCCTCTGGCTGGAATTTTCTTGTCGAAACAGCTCTCTGTCAGAAAATGCCACTTCCACGAAATGGGCTTTTGTGTGTGAAATCAAATCAATGTTGATTAATTTTCATTTTGGAAAAGAGGAAAAAAAAAAACCAAAACCCTTGTTAAAAATGTCAAGATGCCTTCTCTTTTCATTCTCGCAAGAAGGGCTTCAATTCTTTATCTCTTAATGACCTTTTGTTTAAAGCCTTTGTGTTTTATAAGAAGTATTCAAAAGGGATGAAGCAAAATGAAGTGTTAAATATCTTTTGAAGCAAAATTTATCCACTTCCGTGAACTTTTTTTTTGTAGTATTAGTGTTATTATTTAAAGTGACGCAGGGATCGCACTTCTTTTCTCTCTGATTTTTTGCCTTTTTGTCCTAAGCTGAGCTTACTTTCCGAGGCTCCTGGCTCTGCCGTGGCTGAGACGTGCCAGCCTCTGCCGCTGCGCTGTGCCGCGGGGACAGCCCTCACCGCTCACATCCTCCAGTCTCGGGGTGATGGTGCTGGAGCCGAGCGTAGGGGCCAACCCTTGTGGCCCCGCTCGGGGCTGACGCCTCTCCTGGCGGCATCGCGGCCGCCGTGGTGACCTGCAGGCGCGTCCCCTCTCGGCTCCCGGAGCTGCTACGTGTGTTTTTTTGTCAGCTCGGGCTCCCTTGCTGCACCAAAGCGGGATGACGGCATCCCAGAGCTGCGGCTCGAGCCAACGTGCAGGCACGGCCACGGCTCTGCTGTCAAACCCCTTCGGTCCGCAGAGGGCTCAGCCATCCCGAGGAGCTCTTAGCTCTGACTCCCTGGCAGTCCATCTCCTCCCTGACCGCTGCTACCTTCACGGGGACGTTATCTCATGCTGAGTGCAGCATTCCCTGGCAAGTCTACCTCAGCAAAAAGCTTAAAAAAAAAAAAAAATTTGCCTCAGTCGCTCATTACTTTTTTAATGAGCGCCTCTCATTTGGCTGGCTAAATTGGACCAGCGTCTAGCGCAAAGAATCCTCCTTTTCTGCAAGCCAGGGGTGATGTGTCAGTGTGCGGGTAGGACACCGAGCTCGCTCACCTCATCCTCGGGGTCCTGCCTTCGTGGAGAGACGCAGGGCAGCGGGATGGCGTGATGGAGGACGTGTTCCCAGAGAGAAGGCGTTTGCGCTTGGGCAAAGGGAGTGTGAATCATGGTGGAGCGTAGTGAGCCCTGGTTGTGTAGCACCCGTGGCGTGTCCTGTGCAGGCTTCACAGAATCACAGACTGGCTGGGGTTGGAAGGGCCCTCTGGAGATCATCTAGTCCAACCCCCTGCCAGGGCAGGGTGACCCAGAGCAGGTGGCACCGGAACGTGTCCAGGCGGGTTTGGAATGTCTCCAGAGACGGAGACTCACCCACCTCTCTGGGCAGCCTGTGCCAGGGCTCTGCCACCCTCAGGGTAAAGAAGTTCCTCCTCATGTTGAGATGGAACTTCCTATGGTCAAGTTTGTGCCTGTTACCTCTTGTCCTGTCACCAGGCACCACTGAAAAGAGCCCGGCCCCATCCTCCTGACACCCCCCCTTTAGGTATTTATAAGCATTGATAAGATCCCCCCTCAGTGGTCTTTTTTCCAGACTAAAAAGACCCAAGTCCCTCGGCTTTTCTTTGTAAGAGAGCTGCTCCAGTCCCCTCAGCTGCAGGCTGGAAAGGCAGGTGAGGAATGCAGGGTGCTCCAGGCAGGAGAAGGTGACACCAACACTCAGTCAGTTGGGGCAAAACTTTCATCGCTCCGGTAGCTTATTTTTAGAGCTGGTCCACGTTGTTTCACACACATTAAGGGTTTTTGTTTGGGGTTGTTTTTTTTTTTTTTTTTTCCAATCCTTGGAAAAGGGTTTTTTGACCTACATAAAAAGGTTTGCATAAAGCTTTTGCATCCTTCAAAATCACTTGTAAAACTTTAAAAAAAAAAAAAGAAAAAGAAAAAAAGTTGTTTCAAGTTACTTGAAACTAATGGGAAAAAGTTCTCTCTGATTTTGTTAGTTTTCCTTCCCTCGTTTCCTTTTTTTTTTAACTCTAAGTAAAAAGCAGGGTAGCGGGAGAGAAAGGAGTCATTAAAGAAAACTGAAGATTTCTACTTGAAAGAACTAGAGTTGAACTGGAAAATGTTCTTTCAACTTAAGGCAAAAAAAAAAATCAGGAAAAAAGTTTTGGCTGAAGGGTAAATGTAAATGTTTCTAGTGAAAATGTTCTGAGGGGAGAGCGGTTATTTTGGAGCATTTCTCTTCCCCGTCCCCATGGGATGCCCTTCGTTGTACGCTGAAAAATGTGAGCAGCACAGATGACAGCCAGGGAACGTTTGGGTTCCTCCTTGGGACTGTGACTTTCCTGCTGTTGCGTGGGGAAACAAACTCTGGATGAGGGACGCGGAGTTAGCAGGGATTTGCTCCCAGGCTAATGGACCCACACAGGTGGTTTTAACCTCCAGAGCTGGAATTTCGCCCATTGGCAGGGCACGAGTGCTTTCTCTCACGGTTAATGAAATCTCCTGTCTTAATTGAGGCTACGAGGGACAGTTTCAAAGTCATCGAGCCTTTATTAAATCTGCATCTCTCTCTGTTGCGCGGCGCAGAGCTCTCCGTGCACGCGTCGCGTTTTGTTTTCCTGGCACTGCATCCCTCTTGCCTTCCGACACATACGTCTCTCGCTGGAATTTCTTCTCCCAGCCTCCAGCACTCCAAGAGCCGAGCGACGTTCCTCTGCCTCCAACAAGTAGGCGCTGAGCCTGAGAGGCGCATTAGCTGCCTGACCTGGTTCCAGCCAGGTGTGAAAAGATGCAGTGGCTCTGGCTCCGCTCCACCTTTTCCGACCATGTGAGGAGAGGCAGAAGGCTTCTCCTCTCTCCACCAGTTCGCATCATTCAAGTCTACTTTAAAAAAAAAGCCACCATAACAAAACAGGATAGGAGTGGCGAGAGGATAGACAGAGCCAATCACGGGGAAAGCTGAGCAGATTAAAAGGCATTTGCTGGGCTTTCTGTACTAGAAATGAAAGAAAAACCCTTCAATTAGCCATCTGCCCGAGGAGCTGAGCAGGAAGGGATAAAAGCTGAGATGCTTTTGCAGGAGCAAAGGGAAATCGCCAGCCATGAGACGGTTCCTGGGCTCCGAGTCAGGCGGCGGCATCAGCGGGGTGTTCAGGCTGTGGTGCTGCAAAGGGGGGACCTTCCCTTGGAGGGCTGCCAGGAGGCTCCGTCCTGCTTCCCTGCCTTCTCCTGCCGCTCTCCTCCTCTATCGGAGCTGGTGAGGGGTCTGGAGGACAAGTCCTGTGAGGAGCGGCTGAGGGAGCTGGGGACGTTCAGCCTGGAGAAAAGGGGGCTGAGGGGAGACCTTCTCGCTCTCTGCAGCTCCCTGAAAGGAGGGGGCAGCCAGGGGGGGTCGGTCTCTGCTCCCAAGGAACAGGCCATGGGACAAGAGGAAACAGCCTCAAGTTGCCCCAGGGGAGGTTTAGGATGGATATTAGGAAAAATTTCTTCACCGAAAGGGTTGCCAAACATTGGAACAGGCTGCCCAGGGAAGTGGTGGAGTCGCCATCCCTGGAGGGGTTTAAAAGATGGGTAGACGTGTCGCTTAGGGATATGGTTTAGTGGTGATTTTGGCAGTGTCGGGTTGATATATATTGATGGTTAGACGCCATGATCTGAAAGGTCCCTTCCAACGTAGATGATTCTATGATTCTATGGTTCTCCTGCTTCTCGGGGACAACCTGCTTCCGCAGTCCTAAATTTGTGTGCAGGGCATGGGCGCTTCACCTTGGCAAGGGCTGGCGCTGAAGGCCTGGAGCAATGAGCTCGCTGGTGTGCTCAGGGACGTAGTTACATCTCACAATCCTTGTCCTCCAAAGGCCACAGACACCAAGGGCCTCCTGCTCCCATACCTGCGGGTCCCACATATCAGCACACCCAACCCCCTGGCGAGGGCTTTGGGTGACTTGTCACCGTTTTGCGAAGCCAACTGGGCACCTGGGAAGGGAAGAGGCAGCTGTTCTGCCTCCCCAGGCGTCGAGCATCCGCTCCTTGCACACACACACACGGGCTCCCTTTACCTAACAAACAATTATTTAGCAAAGTATGCAAATAGTATAATTACTGTTATTTGTTTAGCTGTTATAAGTGTTTGAAATGTAAATGTCAACTTTGGGATTTTTGCAGGGTACGTGTGTGTTGTTGTTGGCTTTCTCTCTCTGGCGTGTGCTCTCCCCGGATTGCAATTTGATGAATCTCTCCTTGTCCTAGAAAAAAAAGCTAATGTGATTTCTCTGCGATTACAGCAGAAGATGCCGAAGTGGGGATTACTCACAGTAGCTCCTCTTACTTAGCAGATCTGAGTGGGAGGCAGGATTCATTACACCGTGCAGAGAAACAAAGAGGAAATGTCTTTCAGCCGCCTGCTCGTGTCTGCCGCGGCAGCATCCTCGCCGGTGCCAGGGCTTCCCTCCCTGGAAGGCAGAGGGTCAGGCAGGGCAGCGACAGCGGTGTCGGGACCTTGGCTCACGGGACCTCTTCCCCGTCTGACACAGCTCCTCCATGCACAGGAGGAGCAGCGAGTCTGAACTCTGGTTTTCTCGGAGGTATTTTTTTGTCTCTGCAGGAGGCTGGAGAAATTAGAACTCACATTACAGCCACCCTGGTATGGATCTACCCCACCAGCATGCTCAAAGCAGAGCCCTGGTACTCAGTACAGTGATGTTTTCCAAGGGTATGTCCCACTGCCGCCCATCCTGGCTGGCATTTGGTATAGATTGAGCTCTGAGGAGATGGTCCTTGGCAGATCACAGCCTGTAGTTCAGGCAATCAGTCCAAGGCTTGTTACCATCGCCCACGTAGGACTTAAGGAGTCAGTCCATGCTCTAGATGCTGTTGAGTGGCTTTTGCAGACCAGTCTCGGCAGCTGGTCCGTGCTGGGAAGGCTGTTACAGGCAGGGCAGGGCTGCTGTAACTGCAGCTCCTCTACTGATGTTTCACAGCATCCCATCCCGCTGGGGACAACCCAACCGTGCTTGGGCTTAAGAGCTTTCTCAGATGCACAGCTCCAAGATGAATCCAGTTGGATTCATCAGCTGGCAGCAAGCCTGGCACCAGCTTTCCGTTCAGTTGGCTCAAAATCCAGCTCAGGAGTTGGCGTGAAAATGGAAAGGCTGCATCGCTCCCGTATCCCACCCTCCATCCCCTTCATGGCCCCTGCCCATGCGGCATGCCGGCACGCGGAGCTCATGGTTTTCATGTGAATCCCAGGGTGGGAGAGGGATAAGAGGTTTTCAACTCCGGTGTGAACCAGGGGAACTGGGAAGAGCGAGGTGGTAAACGCAACTAACGGCTCGGCTCCCGGAGGAGCAGGGGGAGCTTCACACCCAGCCAAGCACAGAGATGAGCCCCAGAGCGTGGTGCACAGCCAGGGCGCTCGCTGCTTGTGGCAGGAGGGGGGTCAGGACTTGTCCACATGCAGACGCTGCCGTTGAACCAGATGAGACCATGCCCAGCATGGATCCAAGTCTGTTGGGATTCCAGCTGAGGATGGGTTGGGGAGTAAGCCCTTGCAGGGCGGTGGTGAAGCACAAGCTGGGCCCTGTGGCGTGGCTGCGGTACGGCGAGAAGATGCTGAACCGGGCTTTTCTGCTGCTTGAGGTTTCCCCGCAGCTCTCTGGCAGGGCACAAGCTGCTGGCACGGGAGGACTTTGGCGTGCTGGCTACATGCTAGGAGTTGGTGCGTGGCTCAGGCACATTCTCCCCCTAAACGGGGCTGTCCATGCTCTCTGGACTGCCTTGTTAGTGCCCTGCTGTCGGTGCAGGTACCTACAGCCATGAGCGGTGCCGCTGGCCCCGGGACAGTTGCACCAGACAGTCGGGCCGTGGGGCGGAACCAGCGAAGCCGCTTGTTTCTTAATTGCAAAGACAGGAATCCGATGACCTTTGGCAGATTTCATAGCCCAGCAGGCTCGTGTAATTGAAGCTGCTGCTGATTTGTCATGGCTTTAGGCTCTCCCTATCTATTTCATTCCCGCTTGCTCCCTCAGACTCTCTTATTCCCTATTTCTCTCTCCTTCTTCGTGATCTCATTATCTCTGTGCCTTTCTCTTTTACTCTCTTCAACCGTAGCGCTTCCCGACATGAGGAGGTACCTCAGGATGTATTCATCTTCAAGGGATTTATCTTTTGTCTCTCAAACTATTTTCTCCGCTTCACATCCATTATCCAAGAAAAACCCTGTCTTCCCATGACCAGGAGACCCGCACCCACCAGCAAATTCCAGCCCGTTCCCAGAGTAATCATAAATAACGCATTGCTGTGGTCAATACCCCCAAAGCATCCATGAGCTCCAAATCCCAACTTCCCACTCCCATCAGGTGAAGGTTGAAGCGACATTATCATTTTTATTTAAATTCCCTCGTAGGTGGCAGGTTCAATGCTATTAACATATTTCAATTCAAGCCATTCTTATTTTAATTGGCCTTAAGTAATTAGTTCTAATTCATCGCCATTTTTTGCTCTGCATATTTTGGGTTATTTACTTCCCTTGCTAAGTAACAATTTGATGTAATTATGTGCTACTCATTCTTTCTATTTACATATGCTCAGTCACTCAGATTTCCTCGTTGAAATTTCAACAGATCCTTTGAATTCCCTCTTGAATTGTTTTCTGAGCTGTCAGCGGTGTGGAAATTGTGGGGTGGAAAGAGAATTGATCCTCTTTCTTCTCTGGACATCCCCGGTGCCAGCGGCAGTGACAGCGCATGTGAGCACCTGGGCTGGCAGTGGCTGCTCTTGGCAGGGAAGGTCCATTGCCAGGCTTTGTTCCTGGGACTCTGGATTCCCATATGAAAAGAGTTTGGGGACCACATCCAACTCTCTCTGTCTTCCTCTCGGGCTGCTTTAGCCCCGACGCCAAAGGGACCAGTCGCTGTTGCTGCTTCCCTTCATTTTCTTTGTGCAGCCAAGGATGCTTTGGCTTTCCAGAATGGCAATGGCCTGGCTTTCCAGAAGTGCAGCACCTCCGGTGCTCAAAAACTGTGCGCCCTTTAAAATGCTGTGGGTTTTTAGATGTTTTGAGCACTTTGAACAAATTTGCCGCATTTATATATGGCAGTTTCTTCTCTGGAAAGTACTTTTATCTCAGCAGCCATTTTCCTAAATCCTCTCAAGGACCATATCCTTGTCTTCATCTTCTTTCCTCAAGGATTGCCCTTCTCTTAGCACCTTCTCCATAGCTGAGATTCTCAGAGGATCGTGGTTTATCCATCTGAGGCTATTTGCTGATCGGCTGCTCTGAATCCATTCTTTTTCACTCCCTCAAAACTTGATTCTGAGAGGCCTTAACATGACTTCCTGCAAAAACGTGGATTTCATGCTCACATGGAGCGTGTGCCTACCTGTGCGTATACGCCTAGCAACTTTTAAGTGCATTATCCAACTCCAGCTGAATTTAATAGAGGGTAGCAGTCTCAAAAATAGCAAGTTCCCTCAAGGTTTGAGCAGACAGGCAGAGGTAGAAGAGAGATGCCCTACTTCTACTGAGGAAAAAGCTGCCATGTTGTGCTGAGCCTTTATTTGATGCTGGCGAATCCATTTGGGAGAGAGAGCACGTCTCGGCACCCCACCCACAGGAAGGACTTCAATCAGCAAGCGCACCTTCTCGGGCGCCCGAGTCAATCAGGCTCAAAGAAAGTAGGATTTCGTAGTTCTGGTGCTCATGGAACTACTTGGGTGTTTTTTTTTCAAGTAGCTTTTTCACTAAAATCTTATCAACGCTTTGAATCCATGTACCATTAGCAAACGCTGCTTGCTTCATGAATATGCACGTTCACAATGTGTAGCATTGGCTTAACCGCTCCCATTGAAGTTGATAATAAAACTCCTGCTGACTTCAAAGAGAACAGAGTCAGGCAATGCTGAGTGCTTTGGAAAATCCCACCCCTAGTTGTTATTTTATTTTTAACACATCTACTCAGGAGCTGTGGGATGGGACTAAATACTCAAGAATGAGTACAGAGGAAAAAAAGAAAAGATCAAACAGCCGAAAATGAAAATCCAGATTCTGAAGTAAATATTTAACGACCTGTCCTTAGATCTAAGACTCACAGCGGGATCGGTCCTCCTTTTGTGTGAGGAAGGGTCACAGACTGCTGCCTCGAAGCATGAGAGAGTTGCTACGCACCTCACAGTGGCCTCCATCCGTGATCTTCTCGTGGAGGCCATTGGTGGAAGTTTAGATCTGAACAACACAAAGCTTGGGACCTTCAAACTGTATCAAGGCTACTCGTGCTTGGAGTTGGAGTGGAACTGATTTCTTAAATTCTAATCCTACACTTGGTTTTCCATGACTAGGAGAGGCCAGAGAGGGACTGGTCCCCTCTGCAGGCACCAGGACAAGGCAAAGACCCAAAGCATCCCATGAGTTACCACTCTGCAAACCCGCAGTCTATAAATTTCTTCAATCTCGTCTTAAATGATCCATTCCTCCACTCCTCTCTTGTGTGTTGTGCAGGAAAAAGGCACTGCAGAGTTTTACAGCTCTTCCACCTGTTTTCAGGTGAATTTTGTTCTCGGGTCTCCGTTTTCCCCATACTTGGTGCCATAGCTTCACACTGCCATGGGAAGGTGAAGGATCCCTACTACCACCCAATTTAGCAGAACACTACGCATCCAACTGACTTCAGGGGGCCATAAACTGCTTACAATTGTAAGACGAGTGATTTCAACTGGGCAGAACTCCCTCAAAGTAAGCACGTATTTACCTGTTTTGCTGAATCAGGGCATGTTCTCCTTACAGGGACTTTGTGTTTTAGCATCAGCTATTTTGGTATCTTCTTCTCCTAAGATTATTTCCAGTGGAAAGAACACAGTATTTTTCATTCCAGCAGTATTTTTGGTAACAGTTACTATTTCCTGACAATATGTCTGTATTTTAGGACAAAACCAAATTACATGTTGGAAGCTCCTTTTCCCACTGCAGTTTCTCCAGCACTACTCATGAGCCAGTAACATCAACACCATAATCTGGAAGAGGCACAATAGACTCTATATTAAGTTTTATACAGACTTGCCATCAAATTACATGCAATAGCTACTTGATCATGTTTTTATCAATCCGTTTTTGCCTGTCCATTTGAAAAGCAATTGCTTTTATCTTGATGGCTTATTTTTTAATTCAGACCGTGCAAGGGTTTCACCTGGAGTTTTTGCCTGATGACAGCAGAATTCTCCTGTTCATCTGATTTTGCTGTTGCGTAGTTGTGTGATAGGGGGTACAGGCAAAAAGGACCCTCTTGCTGTAACTCATTTTAATTGTTTTTCTGATTTTTGTCTTTTATTATCTGTTCCTTAAGGGGAAGTCTATAAAAATCTTGACAGCAGTTAGAACTTGATGCTGTAAAACAGTCATGCAAAAAACAGTGACAGATATTTTCTTTGTTTGCTCTCCTGCCTGCTGCTATGCTCCAGAAGGCACTAAATTTACCATCAAACTTCTGCAGAGGTAGAACCTGGCTTTTCAGCTCAGTAGATCATAGGTAAAATCCTACTCCCTCACTGGACCATATCATCGTTATTACAATACAAATCCTAAGTACTTTGTGTGATCTTCTGGGCTATTTTCCTAGTAATCAAGTGCTTTAGGAGAAAACAGGAGGATCGTAATTGTGGAAAATTGTATTATGTTGCATTTTTTGCCTGTTCCCTGAGATCAAACGGGTTAATTTTCCCCTGCTCTACACCTTGTACAAACTTTGTATCAGAACAATTAACTCAATTTGGTTTTATATATATATAAATATATATACAATACATGTATAGATGTATTTTATATATTGTATTTTTATTGTATATACAGAATAAGGTGTTATCTTATGGTGTTATCTTAGAGTATAGATTTTTCTTGATGGTTGATTCCTTAAACGTGGTCGTGAAAAGACCCACAGAAGTTGAAAGAATTTCCAGTTTGGATTCAATGCAAATTATTCCTAACTTCCATCCCGGATATCTGCTGTTCTTCTGGTCAGTACTTTTACTTGAAGCTTAATACTAGTTTGCTCTAAAAACAGTTGTGAAGAACTATACTTGACTCAATAGGTTTTATTATTAAAAAAGGCCTGTGAAGTTATGGTTGTACTTATTTCTAAGTGCCAAACGAGATCCGGGATACTTGCAGAGGTAACACGCAGAATGAGTAGAAATCAGGGAGAAATGAGTTCATCCACATGTTGCATTATCTACCTCGTTGGAACCTGCATACTTTGTCCTAGATTGCAGTTTCATTCTGAAACGGATATAAAAGCACCTTATGGGATGAAACTTTTAGGTATATTAAACCCATCCCGTGATGTTTATTTTTGTACGTGGACAAGAGATTACAGCTTTTGTTTTCAGCTTCCAAAGTCATCAGCAAAAGCAATCATGACTTTTTTGAATACTTACTTTGTAGTCTGGTATCTGTCCTACACTAGTTAATTCATGTAAATCTGAAGAAATGGTTGCAGGCAGGATGGCATCAGAAATATGGAAATATAGCATCTGGGTAGAAAGGGTTTTGCAACATTTCCATTGAAATTATTTTTTTTCTGCCAGATGAACAGATGCAGTGACAACAGACAGTCTTACCTGCAGCCTTTCTTTTGGGGAGATTAAATGAGTGAGTAGCGTATCAAAACATTATTTCGTTTGATTAAATAGAAGATACTTATAGCATTTCTAAATATAGACCAAATGGAGACAAAAAAGGGAATGTTCACGAGGAATGGCCACTCTACACAGTCAGATGCCTTTTCTGTACCCAAAAGTATTTTTAAATTTCCGTTTCTTCACTTAGGTTGGGCGAATGCAGTTCACTGTGCGCCGAGGGTGTTTAACAGACTACAGTCCCGATGCTCATATTTTGGGCTGATTCTGTGGGCTGAAGACAAGTTTGCTTATAGATTTCCCTTTGTTTCCCATTAGAATAGCAACAACATACTTCACAGCTTTCAAGAATCTGCCTTTTCCTTATGTTTCGATACAAGTTCTGGAATAGGTACCTGGAAAGCCTGAAAATTTAGCAATGATAGAAGAATTTGTGTCTTGCAGGAAATTAGAAGATTTTGACATTTGTTTGCATTCTGAATAGAACATTAAGTTAATATATGTTTCAGGTTAATTTTAATGTCATTTAGATGTGAATGCTTGAAGATTTTATTATGTGATAAAAATAGAAATGAAAAATTCTCCCGAAGTCTTGAAATGAAATGTTTGATTTATCAAAACAGTTCCAATTATTTTAAAATGTCATTTTACCAGAAGTTGTTCATGGCAGGAAAAGTTTCAGTTTTGCTGAAATGCAACTTTCTGGTGGGAAAGCGAGCTGACGTCTCCCCAGGACTGCCTGCTGGAGAGCCAGCTGGTCACAGCCTTTGCCCGGAATTAAGTGGGTTTTAGCCCTTTGACCATTGGTATGATATTGTAGTGTTGGGCTTTTTGGGTTTTGTCTTTTTCCTGACTGAGCTACATCTTCTTATTAAAATAATTTTGCATTTGTTCTGAAAAATTTACATATTTTTCTACATATATATAAACTCTCTTCTAAGAAGGCAAGCCAAACTCTTTTATCTTACTGTCCCTTTCATGGAAGTCTCTTTTGGCCATTTTTATTTGTGATTTTGCCTTTTCCCTTGATTATGTATAGAGATTTCGTTAGACTTTTTAGTATTCTGTCTTGCTTTTGGTTTACAGTGTTCGTCTTTGGAGCCTGAAGTCTTTGTATTTCTTTATCAAGGGAGGCAGGCTTTTTTGTAACTATGTTTTCTTTACATTGTTAGCAATTCCAAGAATTTTCCTGAAGTAAGAGCTTTCGCTGCTTCTTGTAAGATACCATCATGAGTAATCCTGAGTCATTTAATTTTACATATTCGAAAATATCTTTTCTGAGATGGTCATACTGACATTTGTGTTCTCCGTCAACATAGTATTTAATACCGAGTCTAATGCTGTGTTTTCCCTGCTTTCCAGTGAACAATCTGAACCAAAATTATACCGTTATCTGAATGTTTTTGATCAAATACCTAAATGCTAGTATGGAAGATGAAGGTTGAAAGGTCAGGTTGGACGGGGCTCTGAGCAACCTGATCTAGTTGAAGATGTCCCTGCTCGTTGCAGGGGCGTTGGACTAGATGGCCTTTAAAGGTCCCTTCCAACTCAAACTATCCTATGATTCTATCATTATTGACTTTTCAGTTAAATGATGTAGCCTTCTGCAGAAATCAATTTTCCTTATATATTCACCAGCTATATTTAAGAACTAGCATTTGGCTAGCACTTTTCACGATTTAAAATAGAAAAAAATCTCTCATGCAGTGTCTTTCCTTAAGAGATCTCCAACGCTTCACAGTCAGATTAGCCTATTTTTCAATACAGGAAAGTTGAGGCACAACTGTAGAACCTTGTCCCAAGTCACTCAATGGCTGAAGCAAGCAGAAAAGGAGAAACCAAACCATTAGTGCTGTATCCGTCCTGCTTGGCTGTCATTCCGTTAAGTGAATCTGTTCCATTCATAGGAGTCTAATTTATATCGCTAGGCTCCAAGAAGTGTGTGTGCCGGGCATGCGTGTATGTTCCTAGACAGATGGATAGATGCACAGTTTACATGTCTACGTTACTTTTGGTATCACACCGTGAGCTGAAGTCTTGCTCAACCCTCTCTTGAGCACATTCCCATGAGTACCGTGAACATCCCCTTAAATAAGTATGTGTGGCAAATGTAAATTTTAGGATCACTTAAAGAACCACTGTCAAAAGTGTTAGCAAAGCGATTTTAATACGATCTTTCAAAAGTGCAACTTAAAGTTTGATGGCAAGATTTGCTCTGTTAATTACTGCATGGGAAAACATACAAAGGAAAACTGAATTACACTCGAGTTAGAATGATTCACAGAGAGACCGAGGACACAAAGGGTAAGGGAGGCCCTCCCCTTGAGTCACCGGGTTCAGAATGGACCCCCTTGCTTTCTGAACTCCTAAACTCAGAGTCTGGGTGTGGCTGGATCCAGACTTAGTCCCAGACTTGGTCATTAGCATCAATTCAGAATGCAATCAGTGTTACTGAGGCAAAATCAAAGTTATCATACTACAGGGTTACATGCAATACAGGTCGCTTTCCAAAGACCTGCTGTTGGTAAAAGGTCTCTCTACCTCGAGGATCTACCTTGAGAGATGTCCCAGCTCAAGGGGAGATCACCACCATGCAGCCACGCTGCCTAGCTGGGAGAGCTCAAAGGCGGCTCACTTAGGCTGTTGTATTTGTGGGATAAAGTCATTGGCACATAGTCAAATTACGTGCAATAGAAAAGGTATGCATGAGACTCCTTGTACCCACAACTTTCTTTGTTCCGTGATAAAAGAGTTTTGGAAAAGCCACCTGTTCTTTATGCGTTAAGCTCATGATCGATGTTCCAAACTCATCTATACTGTTGTTTACTGTGTCCTTTGTGGGTTTTCGGAGAACAGATTGAGCTAGAGGAATTCTTGGCCTGGCTACAGCTCAGACCTTTACCTCCTTTGGAGCCAGTACCAAATTGCTGCTAGTTTGATTAAGGGGTTAAGCACATCCGTCACAGTGTGATCCATCTTGATCTTCCAGATGAGTCAGGAAGAACCACTGTTGTTTGTTTCTGACAGGTGTAAGCCAATTGGTATAGGGAACTGAAGTCTCCAAGGCATTTCCTTGGCCCCCAAGGGACCCCTTGGCTTCTAGCCATTGGCATTTTGCCATCAGCTGCATTCTGTGTCTGGCAGTACTATGCCCCAGGAAAGAGCACAAATCTTTCTCCTCATGAATTAAAGCCCACAACTCTGGGTAGTTAAAAATCCTCCACCTTTTTCTTTAGCCTCATGAGCTTTATTAGCACTCTTCCTGCATGTTTTTTGGCTTTGGAGAAGGGTCCTGATGTGCTTTTTGTAATTTAGCTGGTCCCCTCAGAACAGGTTGCAAACATTTTGTTTGGAAAGCTATTTATGGATGGCAGTCTGGCCTTCCTCTGCTAGCTTCTTCTTCCGCTTATTTCCCTGTTTCTGTTTGATTTTCTCATGTTGATCTTTGAAGTTGCAATGTCTGGTTTTCCTGTAGAGTTCCTGGATCTCCAGTGCTGGGCTTTGCGCAGATAACTTGGCCCATGTTGTATTGCAGGAGTGGAGGCTGGAGAGGTTTGGGCGTGATGGCTCTGAGAGGTGTGTAGATCTTGCTTTCCTGCGATTTGAAATTGGCCCCCACTGAAGTCATGGCAATAACAATCTCATTGGTTTCTGGAGGAATCGTAGCAAGAAGCCCCCTAGAAGACAGTGGGATTATTTTTGCAGTGTCGGTCATTAGCACTGGTGGCAAAACCGAGACATAGAGCCTTTCGTATACAGAATAGCTCTCAAGGTGGCAACCAAACCCTTAAAATTGCAAGACGTGGCTGCTCAAAACTGGGAAGATGGGTACAAGAATACAGCTGATTTTTCAGAACTAAATAATTGATTTTTGGATGATTGGGGTCGTTAATCTCAGGAAAGCCCAAGATCAGTAAATGTCTTGATCTTTTTGAAAGGCTACGCTCAATTGAGAGGCCGGTCCCTGCTTTCCTCTCAGGATTGCAAAATTACAACTTTCAGGCCACGCTTTGGAAGGGGTTGGATGTAACCTGTGCCTTTTGCGTGACATAAATGAATTAGATGAGATGATCCGGCACCAGAATGCCCTTATGTCTCCGTTAAAGATTGAGATCGCCACCGTGTGAGCCTATGAGGAGGAGAGAGGATTTGTCCTCATCCATCTCCTGCCTTTGGAGAGCACTGCTTCTCTTGTGTCTTCTCACTGTAGGTGTTGTCCAAGGGCTCCCACCCTACCATTTGTATGACACTGTATTTTCACCACTTGGGTTGCTCTCACCAGTTGAGCACTGCCTATTTTAGCAATATAAAGGTTAAGTGTTTAGGCTAAGTTCATCATCTAGACTCCTCCACCGTTGGTGGAGAAAGTTCAACACCTCCAGAATGTAATTCATCCCATCCAAAAATAGATGTCTAAGACAGGAAGAATGAATCATTCTCTGGGGGTTGGTGCGCATCTCTCTGTTCACTGATGATAAAAGAAGTCTAGACAATTACCTTAACCTAGACATCCAGCTTTAAGACACCTTCAGCTGTGTGAGATCTAGCTATGCTTTCAGGTCCCTAAAGACAGATTTCAAAACCCCTGTTCAAATGCGAAGTAGCTTTCTGATTTCCCTGCAGCTTTCAAGCTGAAGTCACTTTTGACAATCAGACTTCTTCTGTCTCAGTGAGACACATATGGCAGTTTTACCATAACTGAATAGCTTTTTAATGAAAGGGTTCTTACCCTCAGTCCCATCTGGGAATTATCCATGAGAAGTTGATGATGGTTTGAGGAATATTTCTTTCTGTTACTTGCTGAATCATTGCCACCATTAAATATTGCTGCATAATTTCCTCACAAGGAGTCTGTTCCATGTAGATAATATTCAAAATGTGGTCCCCATTGGTTACTTTGATTGAACATATGCCACAGAGCTTGTCCTCCATGAGCAAGACCACAACTCTTCAGCTGGTTGGTTGCAAACACATTTGTGAGTTCATTTCTCATGGTCTGAAATTCATCTCTCATCCTTGCTTTCCTATGAGCTCATTTGTTAAAGCATTTGGGGAAAGGCAGACAGGGAAAGGCAAGGGATGACTGCAGAAGGAAAGGGAGAAGGTGACAGAGTAACAAGACCATAAGGAGTTGCAGTGCATCCATGGAGACCCAGAGAAGGAGGCTGCAGTAGAAACAAATGAGAGGAGCTAAAACCTCTCACATTGCACGGGCAAAGAGCTGCCGGATCCACTGTTGCAGTTGCGAACTGCCCACCTCGCCCCATGGAGACGAGTGTTGCAGGAGCAAAGACCAGCAAAGCAGCCTGGGGCACTTGAACATCGGCCGCTCCCCTTTCCAGCCCACGTCTTAGAGCAGAGCCACCTGCAGCTGGTGTTTCCATGAAGAGACCGGACAGCGATCGGAGGCAAGCACAGCCCAACTGCTGTCCCAGGTGGATGGCCTTCCTCCCAGGGTGGTGATATCGGTTCCTGTTTGGTTGCAGAGCAGATAGGTGAGGACGATGATGTCTCCAGTGGGACAACGTGGTTCACCAACAGAGGTGGGCAGCCGTGTTGCTCCGCAGGCAGGGTGGACTGTTGGAGGGGGGACAGTCTGTATGTCTAAAGCTTCCGTCCCAGGCAAGTTAGAAGGAGAAGAGACTACTCACCTTTGGTAGTTCTGCAGAGAACATCTTGGTTTGCCTTGAAATACATGAAGATTTAAGTCCTTTGATTTTTGCTTTGAGATTATTTTTTGCCCTTCTCTTTTTAAAAAATTCAACTCAATATGGAAGCTTAGTATTCAAGGAAAATACTGAAACATTTTAACCGTTATGCCTTACTGAAAACATTCCTTTTTTCAAGATGCCTTTTGTGTCTCTTTTGGGAGAGGGCAGTAACTTTGGATGGGGTTTTTTTGGCATGTGTATGTGAATTTTCTAGTTGCCAGAAAAAATAATTTGCCCAGTGATGTTACAGGTGTCTCCTTGCCTCCCCTGCCAAGACATCTGCCCACTGCTGCCTGCCGGAGCCCTCGGTGCAGTCCGAGCCGAAGCGATGGATGTGTTTCTCTCCGGGAGTTCCCTCCTTCAGTCCTCGCCGTGTCAGCTCTGAACGCAGCCTGCCAAGATTCAAGCAAATACTCAAGAAAAGGTTGAGGTATTCACCGAGCTCGAACTATTGTACAAGAAATACCCTGAAGCAAAAACAGAGCAGTGAGACACCATCACACGGAGTCGCTTCCCCCACCCCGGCAGGCACCATGCCGTACCAGACAAACTCCTCCAGATAGGATCCAGGCAGAGATGTTTGCTTAACACAGCAGCTCTTTGAAAAGGCAAATAAATGGACAGTGAAGCTACACAGACATGTCACTGTGCAGCGATTTCCGTTTAGCATTTACGTTTAGTGCCAGGAAACCCTGACTCATGAATATGAAATCAGAAGGAAAGGAAGAAAGCAGTTGTTCATTATTAGAGCTTCGAATTGGGCATGTGGTGGAAATTAGCATTAAAAAACACATAGATTAAAAAGAGGGGCTGGCTCTCATGGCCCAGGAGGCTTGAAGACCCCACCTCTGCAACCAGGGGACGTGCTTTCTTGGGGCGCTGTCTGCTAGCAGGCTTTGCCTATGGGGTGTCACTGCTGGAGAAGGGCCCTGAAGCTCAGGGTTACCCATGATGAAGTTCTTGCTTGCGTAGAGGCGGGGGAAAGCAGATCCTGAATATTCTTGGAAATCCTCCAAAATTACACTGAGGCAATGGTGAGCAAAAGCAGGAAGAATAATTATCAGAAATAAGAGAAATAATCGAGAGCAACCTTCCAGGGAAAGGAACAACCTCAGACAGAAATCCTGAGGTCTGAGAAAAGCTCAGATTTAACTGAGATGCAACATGAAGGACCCCACAGCCCTGAGCCTTCTGCAGGTGGGATGCCCATGTCTGCCCTGTACCTGTGCTCCAGAGCTGAGAAGAGCCACTGTGAGCCTGGTGCAAGGCTGGCTCCCTTTAACACAAGCTGGTTTTCTTCCAGCCATGAAAGTGGGACACCATCCTTCTTTCTGTACCTATTTCCTCTTGCAAAAGATGAGCTCGTTCTGCCTGGAGCCCCCAGTGCGAGGGCCCCAAAGTGGGATGTGGGTCAGAAGAGTGGATGCTCTCACAGCAAATATTTTTGATGGTACCAGAAAGGAAGAAGCAAGTAGAGACGTTGCTGCAGGGATTGATTTCCAAAGCAGCTCTTTTCATATAACCCTGGGAGCAGCTCAAGGCAGGGAGGAAGCATGCCATCCCCGCTATTGTCTTCATCTGAAGCCGCCCAGCTGTGCTGTATAAGTACCCCTCGATTTCCTTGCGTCTTGGTAATTCCAGCACCCTTAAAATATCATGAGAGCTAATCTAACAGCATGGGGCACAGCACTCGCAGCAACAGCACAACATTTGGCAGATACTCCAGGCCTGGAGCATGCGAGGTGCCACGATGGTGGCCACAGGGTGGGCTGGGCAGGAGGTTGGATGATGGGTTGGGTGGACAAGTGGGTGTGCATGGGACCGGCCAGCTCTGCTTCTCACCCAAGTGCCCCCATGCCACTGCTGCCCTTGGATGATGGGTTGGGTGGACAAGTGGGTGTCCATGGGACCAGGCAGCTCTGATCCTCACCCAAGTGTCCCCATGCCACTGCTGCCCTCGGTGACAACACTTGACCGTGGCTGTTTTGCAGACCCAAGCTTTGCCTGGCAGGGCTTTTCTCCGCCCCGCGTTGGCTATGACAGCTTCAGAGAGTTGTTAGCAAGCGCGGCGCACTTGATGTGAATAATTAAAATACCTGCTGTGCTTTTAAATAGTTCCGAGCCAGCCTTGGAGCTGTGTGTGTGAGCGATGGCTGCTGTCTTTGGAGGAGGCCTAAGGAAAGCGGAGGGAGGAGGGCTGACATCCAGTGGGAAATTAAGGGCTGGATGCTCCTTCTGGCAGGAGGAGGGATGCTGCTGGCAGCTCCCATAGGGATGCGGCAGTCCCTACCCCCGAGTAGAGACCGGTGGCTGACGCAGCTCTCCTTGCTGATGAACGGGCATCTCGGTGCAAAACTCTCCAAAGTCTCCTCTCTGCCAAAGGTTTGAGATGCGGCTGAGCTCAGCACCCGTCCTTCCAGCCGCCCCAGGGCTCTCACGCTCCTTGGGCTCTCCCAACCCACAGGGTGAGGATGTGGGGTGAGGGGACCGGGGCAGCACTGCAGTTTTGGGGGCAGCAAGTCGCTCCGTCGGCGTGGGGCACCTCTCCTGGGCACGCACAGGCGGCGTCTGGGGAGGATGTGCTGTCTTCTCCAAAGATGCTGTTTCCCCAAGATATCAATTAGACACCGAAATGAAAACAGTTTCCGCATGAACAATTAACAAAGAGTTTCCCGCAGTCTCCCAGCAGCCGGACTCCCTCTGTTCCTGCGATGTTGTCGCTACCCCCAGCTGCCTCCCAGTTTTTCTCACAATAGCACTGAAGGGCCTCGTCCCCCACCGCTCTGAGAAGCTTCATGCAACGGGGGAAGATATCAAACACCACGTCGGTGTCAGTGCCGCTGGAGCGTGGAGCTGGGAAGCTGTAAATCATCTCTTCTTGTGAAAAAAATGGGTTTCTAGGCAGGGGATGGAGGGAAAAATGACATTTCCCATGAGTTAGTTTCAGATTGAATTAAACAATCGGTTGACCATAGATATATATTTTTTTTTCTATATATATTTTACCGTGGAGAGACTGGGCAATTCCAATTTGGGGTCACTGTGCAGTGATTTTTTTTCCTCCATTTTTTTCAGTTCAGCCAATGATCCAAAAAATCGGTTATTTTCACAGCTTTGCCATAAATACCTCCAGGGCAGGAGAAAGCAGAGTTTCTAGTAGAAACAGGAAAAAAAAAGGCTGTTTGGGGACTGGGGCACAGCACAGTGAGGAAGGAGGGAGGGAAGGAGAGGTGTGCGCCGGCGGCTTTGCAGCAGCAAGCGAAAAGCATCCTGATGTTTGGTCCTTTGCCCGGTCTCACGTGGGGAGCGGGAGCTGCCTCCTGCCCCCCTCACCCGTGGCCCTTCGCCCACGAAAGGCGAGGACTCCCGAGCTGAAGATCAACAAATTAGTCGTCTTCTCCCCCTGTTGCAGAATGCTATCCATCTAAAGATTTCCTTTAATTTAGAGCTGTGTAGAGTTTGAAAAGCCCTTCAAGTTCACTTGGGCTGATGAATTGGTAATTGAGTGTACCTGGATGTTGGTGCCGTCTTTGCCTCTCTCTGCATTTGTATCAGTCCGTGTTTGTTTTCCCGAGCTGTAAATCACTCGGAGCTTGGAGAGGCTTTTATCAAATCCTGCTAGGAGCCAGTCGCTTTCCCTTTCACAAACACATTGCTAATGCCACGTGGAACCCACTGGCTTTGCTGCTCATTTAAAAACAATGAGGATGTTATTAAATGGGAAAAAAAAAATTCCTTAGCAACAGGGGGAAGGAGGAGGAACAGAATTGCTCCTGTCTCTCCGGTGCTTGCTCCTTCGGTCTAATATCTGTCCCATTGATCTCCTAATATGCTCTGCTTTGAAACCCTGATGTATTGCCCCGCGGTCTCTTATCTCCCTGCGTGTCTCAGTCCGTTAGAGCACACATTGTTCTCGGCTTCATTAGCAGCCAGGTGGGTCAGCTGCTGGCCCTTGGTCCAGCCTCCTGCCAGCAGCGTGCCACCTCCCGGGCTACAAACCAGTGCCCCTTCCTCTGCAGGATCTGGCCCGCCTTGGCCAGCGCTGGGCATGGAGAGTTAAGCACGTGGTTTAAGGGAGTCACGTTCTTCACCTTAAGGTCTCCAGCTTCTCCAACGTGCCATTGGTGTCCACCTCTCCAGCGGCCTCTGAAGATACCTGGCCCTCTCCATCAGCTGTAGAGGGACCTTAGCTGTCTCTGTTCCCGCATTACCTGTATCCATGGCTGGTATTTGGGCCAGTGAATGTGCTGTAACGCTGACAGGTTTGGCAAAAGGGAATTTCAGAAGAGGGAGGTAACAGTCCTGATTTGCAGTTCTTGGAGCCGCTCCGGTCCCTCACCCAATGGGAGAAACAGACAGCACCACGTGGCCAGCGTAAGCCATGAGTGCAGCCTACCTTTGGAATATAGATTGATTTCAATGAACTGTTACACTGCTATTTGCTTAGGGGGGAAAAATGGCAAGTTAATTCCATTAACAAAGAAATGTGAGAACTTTGCAATCTGCGCCTGAGCACTTTGTGAGCATAAAACGAGGTGAAGTTTGCCAAACAGATTATTCATTACGAATTGTTCATTCAGCTCTAATTGCTTGGGTCTAGCTGTTGTTAGAAGGACTGCGTGACGCCTTTGTAGTATGCAGTTAAGGTCAGAAAAGCGTCGGTAGAAACGACTTCATGTTAAGTCAGGCTTTTCCTTGGGTGTATTGGTACTCTACCCGCTTAGCTTAGCAAGAGAAGTAAATGATGCTGCCTAGATTCTTGTCGTCACTGTGCAGCCCAGATAGCTAATGGAGAGTGAGTTGTGCTTTATTGACTCCCACTTTCTCCCTAGAAGGAATAATTAAATTCACCTGCAGAACCCCCATCTTCTCATGCATGGCAGCGTGCAACTTCCCTGCATCTTGGCTAACTAGATTAGAGATTACGCATGCCAGAATCACTGATGAGAAAGCACAAGCTAGAAAGAATCTGGCTTGGCTTTCAGATCCCAGGTGGTATTTGCAGGACTTAGGCTTAGAAAAAGCATCACTTTTTTTTTGCTTCTAATCTGACAAACTTTGTCTGTAAACCCAGAGGAACAAGCAACAGGGAGCCCCACCGTCTGTCTTTCAACAGCGTTTTCTGAAATGGAGCTACACTTTAAAGTCTCGCCAGATCAGCCTTTCACTTCACAGAATCTGTGCCCGTCTCTAAAATACTGGGTTATTTTTTCTTACCCCCATAATATTCTCATCTGACATTCACTCTCCTGGAAATCACCCATCCAACACTCGCCTACCTGCATTCAAATACCTGTCATTGTTCTTGTGCTACTGTCCTTCTCCTTCCAATTTAGAGATTATGTTTTATAACTGACCTCCAACTACCTATTGCCTCCTGGTGACACTTGTCACCCTTGTCTACCTGATTGATTAGTCTATTATGCTCTCCGCTCTCCTGATGACTTACAGATTGCCCGGTATCTGTCACGCGCTCGCTTTTTTTGTGTAATATTTATTCTTGGAGTTTTGCAATGCCCTCCGGCTGCCATTCTCTCTCCCCGTCCTCTCTCACAAATGCCTAGTTTGCGAAAAGGAGAAGAAAGCTTTTGCAAAAAAAAAAAAAAAAATCCTACCTGCTGTGAGTTCACACACACGCTGGTTGAAATCCACGTTTAAGATGCTGTTGTTTTCAATGGGGCTCTTTGTTTTCTTTGCACTATTTGGAGGTGATAAAATGTCACCAGATCAGACTGCATCAGTGACACGGCTGGGAAGGCAGCTTCCTCCGGAAAATCTCCTCACCTGCGTAAGTCAAAGAAACCGCGACAGAGCAGGGAGCAATATTGTGTTTAAAGATGCGTGTAGGTAGGAGGGTTCTGCCTCCACCGGAGGAGAGGTCTGGGACGTGTCCCAGATCCATCTATCTCCCTGCGCTTGTCAGAGGTTGTCCAGCTCTCTCATATTGTTCCAGGCTTGTCCCAGCTCTGTCCATCACTCTGACGTTTAATTAACTGCCCTGTTCTCCTGGATGTTGCACTGGATTTGCGTTGTCTTTCTGAAATACTCATGGTCATGTCTGAATATTACTAACAGGAGGAATAATAAAATGGTTGTCACTAATATCGCTATTATTGTTATTATGTTGATAATAATAAAACAAGACATTGAATATCACGAAGATGAGTAGTGCTACGATTAGTGTCACTTCTTCTTGCTATATGGGTTGTCTCGCATCGCAGGTGAGCAGGAGCTTGACAGCAGTGGTGAGCGCAGAGAGCCCTGGCCAGCCAGGCATCCACAACTAAAAGAAGAACAGAGGAGGGGTTGGAAGGGACCAACGAGGACAATAAAATCACAATTAAGATTTAAAAACACATTTGCACGACCAATCCCCAGGTGTAAGGAGGATTATTAAGCTTATTAAAATCTGTCCCTGCTGGGTGGCTGGTGCTGGTGGTGGCAGTGGCTCCTCACTCCTGCAGGAGCTCTGCTTTGATGTCCGTCTTGTACCGTCTGCCCTGTGCGTGCCCAGAGCTATCCATCTTTCCTGCATCTCTTTCATTCCCCGTCTGGCATTTGTCCCGTTCTTCTTACTTCAGTCCCAGGTCCCCTTCCAGTGTTTCTTACAGTCCCTCCTCCACTGGCGGGTGGATTTCTTTTCCCTTTGAGTTACCGTGTTGAGCAGATGATCTCATTTCGCACTTCCCCTTGGTCCTCTTCCCGTTGACCTCCAGACTCCGAGTCTGTGTCTGATCCATGACCCAAGTAGCTGTGCTGTCCCTGGGATGGCTGTGTGTTAACCAAGCCATCAGTCCGTCGTTGATACCCCCTGATGAAACTCCCTCTTATGTTTTCTTTTTCTTGCTTGCAGTTCAAATACTGGGCTTGGTGACCATCGTGTGGGATGCCGAATGCTGTGTCTGCGTGCCTCCCAGCCCCTGCAGACAACAACTAGGAGACGTTCATGACTGTAGCAGGAACCAGCAGCGACACACGGACGCAAAGGTAAGGGGTGACCTTTTCAATTGCATCTCCGGAGTGCGAGAAGTAGCTGGTGTGAGACAGCTGGCCATGGGAGAGAGCCAAGAGCGGTCACATAGATGGAGCAAGTCTCTCTGGAGAGGGTTCAAGAACCTGGAAATCCTCCCCAGGAGTGGATCACGAAGGGGATCCTCATGGCATTCATTTCCGAGGGGGAACAGGCTGGTGCAGTCATGGACAGTGATCCAGGGTTGTCTTCCTCACGTTGCTGTTCTTGGGGTGATTTCTGGTGGGCCTCTTCTCTGAGTGCTGGCCAAGCATGGACCTTCGTGGGGAAACCCCGAATGGCTGAGCTGCGGCTGCTGCACTCCTGAAAGTGTGGTAGCAGTGAAAGTTATCATGGTTGTAATTCTTATTTTTATTTTTCAAGACTCAGTTCACATTCTCCTGTTAAGATTTAAGGAATATGGAAAAAGTGCATCTTTTTTCCCCCAGATGAAAAGTGCAATGTGTGCCTCCATCCCGACTTCTACAAAATTGTGTTTCACAAAGCAGAAAGAGAACATCAGGCTCATGTTGGTGCTGTAATTTGGTTTTCTAAGACTGGAGTTTTCCATGTGTTTCCTGTTTGAAATGACTAGCTGTGCTGGGCACTCAGGAATTTTCTCCGTCTTTCTCTTCTCCACCTTGACATTATGAAAAGGGTTTTCATCAATCCTTCGAAAGAAAGAGATAACTTTTGTATAAAAGTGCACAGTCAACAGCGTTGAGTTTTTTGGGTAGTGTATAATTTTTTTTTTACACTGTTATTATTTAAAATGTGCTTTTTAAGAGGACAAAAGGGAATAGTTTAATGGAAACAAATTTCTATAGCAAAATGTGTAGCTGGATAAAAAAAGATTATTTCTGTTATTACTTGGGTAGACAAGTGAATTTGGAATTTGAGTACAAAAGGTGTTTAAAAGTGTGCTTAAACTTCTCTTCAGTGTGCTGTTGAGATTGAAAAGAGTAATTTTTGGAGAAAAACTTTTCTGAGAGCCTCCATTTCCAGCATTGTCAAGTCTATAGCAGTGGCCCTTTCCCACAGCTATTATCACGGTTTCACCTTTTTTTCTTCCACCTCATTTGTCCTTTTTTTGAAGAAAATGTAGTGCTGGTGAAAGGTGTGCAGGTCCGCGGGCTGGAGCTGGTCTGGAAGGGAGGAACAATGGTGTTGGAGAAGCGTGGGCATCTCTGAAGGCCAGATGGGACCAAGAGGAGACAGTCCCTGACGGGAGGGAGGAAAGATGGACAGCCTGGCCTGGGGGTACTCATTTTGAAAGCATCTACAAGTCTATAGCTCTTAAGACCCCCTTTCCAAAGTGACTTTTAACCAATTAGGAATGTAAGCATCATTGAAGATAAGCAGAGCTTAGGTGCTCGGGTCCCTCCAGGCAGACACAAATATCTCAGCAATGCAGGCAGATAGACAGCGTTGCCTGTCCTGATGGATCCAGACCCAGAGCCAGGCAATGAATTAGAAATATAAGTGCCAAAACAGCAGGCTTGGGACGCAAAGTATAAAAGACGGTTGTGTTATTTGAGCTGATAAGCCCTGTCTTGAAGATGCCTGCATCAAAGGCTCCTGCAGGGTTTTCACAATTGAATGTTATACCATCCAGCACTGAGCTACCAGAGATGTAAAATGGGACTTGCAGAGAAAGCTTCATGCTTGCCACAAAGGAGCAGAATAAGAGTTTGTTTTGAGAACTGTTAGTCTGAATAATGTGGGATTGGTCTCTGTGGACACTATGAGATATTGCTCCCCGCAGAACAATGATTGCCATTAATGCCTCGGCTCCCTGCCTCCTTCCTCCTCCTTCTCCCCAGCCTCTACAAGGGCTGGGTCAGATGCTGCCCAGACAGCACGAACAATGTTTCCCCCTTCTTTGGTAATTATTGTCCCTTCTGTTCATTTCTCAGAAGCCTTTTCACAAGCAAGAGGTGTTTTCAAGGGTTGCAAGCATTCATCTCAGTGTACATTTTCATGGCTATTCTCCTTGGAAGAGCTGGAGAGCTAATTTACTTTGCAGACCGAATGAAAGGAGCTTATGAAGGTAGCCTGTACAGCACTGGGCGGGGGAGGGGGTGGTCAGGGAGCTGGAGAGGAGAGTCCTCTGAGATTGCCACTGAATTTTTTGCAGAAACTGAAAAGTAGGTGTTGCTGTTTAGTTTGGCGCCATTCTTCTTTATGTCGTGTAGGCTCCCTTGCAAAACAGCCAATGCTGAGATCTTCTGCACCATCCCATCACTGGTCTAGCCACGAAGGCAGTAACGTTTGCAGGGAAGCATAACATCTTTGGATTGGCAAAGGTAGCCGTGCTGGCAGCACTGGATGGCTCATTCGGGGACCAGATGCCTCTGGTGAAGGTCCACATGATGGGGAGCCCCACCAGCCCATCCCTGATGTGGGCAGGTAGCCGGCAACACCCAACTGCATGGACCCTTCTCCAAGCGGCTCTATGCAATGAGCAGATGACTGGAAATCATCTCCTGGGCAATTCACTTCATTCATCAATTAAATTGTTTGCTGTGAACAGTTTGGGCCCATCCAGCTCCAGGATTTCAGCCTCGTAATTTTGCTGGCAGAGGACAACGGCGCCATGTCCGTGAAATCTGCCTGCCAACTGCTTCCCCTGCTAAGCATTTTCTAGGCTAACGATCCCAAAAACCTTGCCAGCAGCCCCGGCTCTGTCCCTTTCAGGGCAAGCCACTCATTTAAACGTGAGCACCTCTAAATGGCTCCATCTGCTAAGTGACGTTAGTAAAGAAAAGGTTGTAGCAGGAGTTACTGCCATGTCCTCGGGTTGTAACCCTGTTATAAAATGGGCTGGAAGAACAAGGGGACCGCGAGGAGCTGAGGTTCAAAACCACCTGGGTGACTGTCAGCTTGATTTATTTTCCTGCCCATTAGATAAATTAGAAAACTGGCAAAAGAAATCACTGCCCGCTCTCAGCTGCTTGGTAACCTGCCACGTGGCACGAGATGCCGGCCGCGGGGAGACGCGGCTCCTTCCCACCTCCCCGGCCCCTCTCCCCCGGCCACCCCAGTGCCGGGGCAGGAGGGCAGGGACGTGGCATGGGACTTGGGGCTGCCGGTGCCACGCATCTCCTCGGCGGTCCTGTCATCCTAAACCACCTCATCAACCCATCTGGCCGACCGCTGCCAACCGCTAGAGTTTCGCTTTTCTCTAATACTGTTGGTTTTTGAATAGGAGCACTTTTCTAGGTGAAAAACAGCAGTTTTCTGAAAACAGCAATATTCTGAAAACGGAATACTAGCTTTCACCTCAGAACCGCTTGTTACCTTCATTTCACAAATCAGACAAACTAAAGCAAAATAACCCGGTTTGTGGCAGTATTGTCGGCCAGGACCTGCTACCCTTCAGAGATGCTGGTCAACATTTCAGTCTTTGGTATTTGGGTGACTTGTGATCAATCTGCCTCCAGCAGCCTCCGTTCTTGCTTATGAACCAGGCTACTTTCTGTCTGTCAGAAGGATGGAGCTTAATGGTCAGACTTGCTTTAAATCCCTGGGAAAAATTCACTGTCCGGGAGGTCAGAGTGCAGTTACAGTGTTTTCCGACCTAAAAACTCAATGAAATCTTCAGACTACATAACCAAATGTTAAATTTGGATCTTTTAAGCCATCTTCATGGCTTAAACATTTAGCTGCCTCTGCTGCACTTCCATAGCATGAAATGAGGCCACTGTTATACACGTAGTATTTACATACGAGGAAAAGCTTCCAGCCAGGATGAGCTGTTAAGAGACTGCAATGCATTTCTCAGCAAACATGGAGGAATCCCTGCTGCAAAGACGTGCCGAAACCAGGCGAGAAACAGGGCAGGGACCTCCTGGGGATGGAGAGCGAGCAGCATGGCACCCCGGGGTCCCAGAACCCCCGTGCCTGTGCAAGGAGGTAGGGCAATATCTGCCCCACAGACCGTGGTCAGAGCAGATTTTCGCTTCTCTCCGGGCCCCTCCTTCTGCCCGTGGGACTTTTCCACTGCCTGCACAGGGTCCTTGTCACCCAGCAAGTGCCGGAACGCGTGTGTCCCCATGGTGCAGCCTCCCACCAGGTGTGCGCCCATGTGTGCAAGCGCGTCTGGGCAGCACGGGGCGGAGGAGACGGGGCTAATTCCTTCCTGAGACTCCCAAGGAATCGGCTTACGGCCCGAAGCTCCGATTACTCTTATCTTAGCCTGCATGATGGTAGCCACATCCTGAAATTACCCGGCTTTTTTTCAAAATCCAGGGGCTGGTTCGGACTCACCTGACCAACGTGAGCAAATTCCAGCTCCGCTTTCACCTCCAGCGGCTGTGGGGGTCTGCGAGTCCGTACAGCCCCAGGGCTGAACTTGGGAGAAGAGGTTTTAAACCTCAGATGCACCCGATGGGAAGTGCCTGGGTGCGATGCCCGATCCCACCTGCCAGACCTGATGGAGCCCGGGGCACCGTCAGCCCCTTTCCAGCCGCCGCGCTGGAGCTGAGGGCTCAGGACTCACCTGCTGGGATCCTGGCAGGTAACGTGCCTCTGAAACGGCCGGCAAAGGATAGATGCTGTCAAGTAAAACACGGAGTGAAATGTTTGGCTGATGGGATTAAACTGCGAATCCCACCCGTCTGTGGTGTGAGATGCGGCGTCACCCGCTCCCACCCGCCGCCGCTCCCTGTCTCCCACCGCTCACCCTGCTCGGAAATTAAAGTGGGGAAATCAAAGTCCTTCTCTCCCTGCTCCTGCTGTGCCTCTCAGCCACTGACATTAACACCGAAATGGCTGACATTAGCTTTGAATGGATTTTAATAACCCCCTTGGGAGCTGGAATTACCCACGCGGTGTGAGGTCCGGTGTGCGTTTAGAGACCTGGCAATGAGCATCGGGGGCTGCATCAGCTCCCCAGGCTGTGGACGCAGGGCCAGACCCACTCAAGAAGCTGCGGTGGCTTCGGCCCCTGGCCAAAGGGACCCTGACAGCTGCCTGGCTCCTGGAGAGCCACTTCGCTGTCACCTGCAATTGTCCTGCCACCAGCAGGTCTGCAAGAGGCTTGGGAGCTTCCCAACACTGGGGATGCTAGTCCAGGTGGCCACCTCCATGGGATGTTCTCCTCTCTAGGGCAGGGTGTGGGCTGCTGTGGGCTGGTGGGGACCCCCCCGATGCCATGAATGAGAGCGGCCCCAGCCCCTACCAGCATGTGGCATAAAATAGCAGCCTTGGTTTAGCAGAGCCCTGTGGATGGGATGCTAAATGAGATCATGGCGGGCCCAGCTGAGACTCCGGACTAGCGTATGAAAATCTAGCAAGAAGATTAAAAGGTGTTCCCAGGCAGAAGAGGGTATTTATTTCTTTCTTTGCATCTGAGATGTGTGTGGCGTGGGAGTCACAGGGACGGTGACCTCCCCTGAGCACCTGCACGTGGGCAGCACCGTGTCCCCGCAGGGGCTGATCTTGGGGACAAGGCACCGGCCAGAAAAGCTCCTTCTGAGATGCAGGCGGACACATCCTGTTTCCCCTCCCGCGCCAGGGAAGGGCATCCCGCCCGGGCTGGGCATCTTCACCGCCAGCCCTGCTCCATGAAGGAAAACCCCCACATTTTCCTCCTCTTTTACAAGAGGAAAAGCCAAGAATGATTGTCAGGTGATTCCCATTTCTTCTGGAAGATGAAGGGTTTGGAAACATGCTCTCAAGTCACTTTTCCTCAATCGAAGATCCCAAAATCTGACTGAGCAATGCAGCTTCCCTGGCCATTTACAAAATCTCAGCACCATTTGGGTGAGGAACGATGGTTTCTAATCGCCATCCAAATCCACGTGTATTTCCAGTATGGAAACGGGAACATCCACAGGGATATGGACATTGGCTCACAGCTGGGGTGGGTGGGCCAGCAGTTTCTCCAAGTCAGGCTCAATGAGGGCTGTGAAACCACCAGGCACTTTGAAGAACTGAGGACTGAAAACAACCCCTTAAAAAAAAGTCCGTGGTAATGATTGAATTATATTTAAGAGGCTCATTCGTACTAAGTAAATGCAAATAGTTTACATGGAAAATATTTCCCATTAAGCTCATTTCTACATCAAATGCTAACAGATTGAGATTATGACTCTAATGATTATTTTTATTGCTGGTTTGCATTTAAATGGCATGAATTTCCCCCTACTGTTCTCTCTTTGGGTTAAATCAATAAAACCTATTAAGAAGGTTCGTCTTCCTCTAAGATTCCTCCCTCTCTTCTTTCTGTCTCATCTCCACCAGTGCCCTTTTTATCCACCCACCACCAGAGATTTTTCAGAGCTGCCTCCACGGTGTTGGTGCCGAGGATTTGAAAATCCCCTTTGGCAGAGCAGAGTGAATCCGGTCTTTGCCGAGACGGGGGACTACAGAGGAACTCAAGTGCTGTTTCCCTTCCTCAACGTGGGCCATGTTGCAAGGAGATGCCGTTGGAGACAGCTCTTCTCTCCTCTTAGCCTCTCCCCTCCTGTTTTCACGGAGAAGCTGTAGCTATCTGTATACCGATACCTCCTCAGCCATGGATGCTCTTGTCGTGCTCCTTCAAACAGTGGCTGTGGCTTCACCAAGCAGGTGCTGGATTTCTGTTTGGAGAGGAGTTATCCTGGTATATACACAGCGAAAGCCATTAAGACGCTGACCTTTAAATTGGGCTTCTTCCTGCTCGTGTAGGGAGGAGGTGGGTTGAGTGCCCAAATCTTATTCATTTTAATGACAAATCCCTCACATGGAGGCTTTGAAACGCTCGGCTTAAATGCAATTCGCCTCCCTCTGCTGCAGCTTGGCTTTACTGTGTCTCTGCTTCCTCTGCATAGTGACAGACCTTACAGATTTGCTCCATAACCGTGTGCCCAGGTACCGGCGTGTATGGATTTATGAGCTTAGGGCAGTGCTAGCGCAGGGATCTCCGTGCTTCTTAATCACTATCGCTGACCTTTCTTTCCTCCATTACTCTCAGCATCACTTTTTTCTAACTTAATTTGCATAGGTTTCATGTTATCCATGTTTTTGCTTTGTCCCTGTTATCCCATTACCCTGGATAATCAAAGTTGGCTGTAATAGAAACCACAGAAACAATTTGCTTACCCTCCTGTTACAAGATATTCCCTCTACTAAGTCTGAGAATACCTGTAGTTCTGTGGTAATGCTAATTAACTGTGCATACGTATAGAAAGTAAAGCAAACGGCACCGGGATCCTTTGGGATGGTGGGGATTAAAGGAAGATAAGATATTATTCTCCTCTTTCTCTGTGCTTCAGTGTCCCTGCCCTCAATGGAAATTGCGCTGCGCTTATAGAATAGAATGTAATCCATGGTGGGGGGAGTCACTGACTCTGCAGAGAGGGGGAGTTGGAAGGAGCAGATTTAACTGCTAGCAAACCCCTGTGAAAGTGATGATCCTGCTGGATGTCTTGCTCCTTGTCCCTGTTCCCAGAGTGGGTATGGATGGGGCAATCTTTAACCGGTGCTGGTCCCCAGGCCTCAGAGCCTGGTGGTGCTGAGTAGGGTTGTACAGAGGCACTGATTCCTTGGGGCTGCAGTTGGCCCCAGGGCTGGGCTCCCCCGTCGTGTGGCTGGAAGGGCTCCTGGCCAGCCTCAAGGGCTGGTTGGAATAGTGGCTGTAGATGTGAATGCCCCTTGCAATGGAGGGTACCTGCTGTTGGCTGTTGCATCCATCAGGATGCTCCCGTATCCTTCCCACATCTTGGGCAGCTGACACAGCGGCAGTTTCAGAGCAGGCCAAAGTCCTGGGGAAAATAAGGAAGATGGTAACGAGAGAAGGAAAATCGTCAGGAGATGGGAGATGCAGTGGCAGGACGGGTTGCTGATACCATCCCAGCCACCCCTCTTCCTTCTGCGCTGCATAGTGTCACAGGCTCAGGCTCACCACAGCCCATCCAGGAGGATATTTGGGTCAATCTCCCACTATTTGCCTGCAACATCCTCTAAAAGTCTCGTATGAGGCTTTCTGCTGAGTGTCAGCCCAAAGAAGAGTGGCTTACGCAGCCAGGCGCGCGTGGAGGACTGTCAGAGCTCTCCACGCAGGAGAAATCCCACTCAAGTCCACCCACCAGCTCCTCGCCAAGCTCCCCAGCTCCTCTGCCACCAGCACGGACAGACACCCTCAACGCACCCCAGCGGAGCATCTGGGACTGGCCCTGGAGCCACGGGCACAGATTTGCTGTGTCCCTGGGTCTGGACCCCACGCTCCTGCCACCCCCCGGGGTGAAAGCTCCGGGAGGATGCCCCAGCTCTCCCCCCACCCCCGAAATTGTGAGGAAGCTGTTATTTATCTGCGCTCTGATAATCGGCGTACCTTTGATGCAATACTCATGTTTGGGATTTTACCACGTCTCTCATCCTCCAGGTCTGTCAGGGAGCTTTACGCAGCCATGACTCAGAGAGAGGCGTCAGTGGAGAGAGTCTGTAGATACAGCCAGCAGCTGTCATGTGGAGGGTATAAATAATGTATATGCACGTATATATGCATGACCTACGAGCTCGGGACCTTCCTTTCCTGAATGGTATCAACCCCTTTAAAGGATCCCTGCATCACGGGGGTGCCAGAGGGCTCAGATGCACAGGCATCCCCCACATCTGTCCCAGGTATATGGGGAAGGGCAGTGAAATGACCGATAGGGATGAGGGTCTCCATGCTGCTCGTCCCTCCTTGCCTCCTTGGAGCAATGTAACAACTCCCTTCATGTCGCTGAAACCTTCACTGCTTATGGCTCACCGTTATTTCTGTGTGGTTTTAAGACTATAGGTACCGAAGTGCCTTGCTCTGCCTGATGGTCAATAAGATGCTTTGAAACTGTGCCCAGGTTATTCACCCCTTGTAGCAGCCCAGGTGCGGGTTCTTGGTACAGGGAGCTGCAAAGGGCTTTTAAGGTGCTTGGGTGCCAGCCAGAGAGATTTGCTGGTGTGGCCAGGGCCCAGCCGGCTGCACACCGAGGGGCCGAACGGAGCCGTGCTCAGAATTTGCGCTGCAAAGATGCAGGTGTGTCATCCCAGCAGAGAGCTCGGGCCTGAAATACCTGAATCTCAGCAGGAGAAGTGGGGAGGCTCAGATTGGAGAGCTGGCTGATGTCAGCCCCGAAATCAAGCCCCTTGTCTTATTGCCAGTCATCCAAAACATTTAGGTTCTAATCAGGCAGCGTAAGCTTTAATTGTAAGGCTGGGTTTAAAAATGAAAAAGGAACATGAGTTTGAATCGTAGGAAGGAATGCTTGGGATTGGAGATGGGACAGTGTATCACTGTGGGCGGTGGGGAATTTCTTGTTGATTTGACATAGCTGAAGCAAGGGTAAACTTCCTCTTAACTTCCCTGAGAGAGTTCATAATGATCTGACCCTTAAAATTAAAGACCTGGAGTTAAGCAGCTGGGCTACCGACTCCAGCGCAGCCTCCGCCGGCGCAGCTCAAGCAGCACGCTGAAATAGCCAGCAGCTTTCGGCAGCGATTGCACTCCGCGCTGTTCTGTCTCTTCAACTCCTGACATCATTTTGGGGGGGGGGGGCGGGGGGAAGGGAAGAAAAAAAGGCAAAGGTTGAATTCAAGGGCCTTGTTTCTCAGCGGTTCAAAGGATACAACAGCCTGGATTTTAATTGGCATTGAGTTCTCCGACTGGTCCCGAAGAGCGACACCCAGGTGGAGCCAAGGCGGGAGGGCTGTTTGAAGCGCTGGGTGCCTGCCACCCATCTGCGGGTCCTCGGAGGTCTCCTCTCCAGCGTAGCAGAGGAGCCTTGCTTCATTTCTGATCATTAATGCAACAGTCTCTTCTGTGGTTTCCTTCCCCTGATCCTCTCTGTGCACAGTCTGAGGGGAGCCAAATATCGAGTGGTTTGTGCTGGAGATCACAGGGCAAAGATAATGAAGCTGTTTTCTTACCCTCTGCGTTCCCTGACGGTGCGGCTCAGCCTGGGCTCACGCCTCTGCCCAGCGCGGGTCCCGAGCCCGCAGGAGGCGGTGGGAGGCAGATGCTCTGGCAGCGAGGGCTGCGTGCCCCTGTGGAGAGAAGCGGGAATAGCTCAGGTTGTGGCCACCTGCAGTTTAACCCCAACACCTCGGCCAAATGGAAGTCATGAGCGCTGAAATGCTCCGGTCTGTGGAGGGCGGGAAGCTCCTGGGATGGAGGGGGTATCACCGGGGCCTGTGAGCTCCTCCAGCAGCCGAGGGGGGCCCTGGGACGTCAGGTCCCAGCCGGTGACAGTCCCCACCCTCCGATGAGGGTCACAGGGAGACTGTGGCACCGCGCAGTGATGCGTGAAGCACGGGCTTATTTCAAGCACAGGTCGGGCAAGGAGCAGAGGGGCCCACTTCAATGAGCATAGGCACCTTCTACCTCAACGGGGCTTGGGGCTTTCACATCCCTTCTTGACTGAGATCTAACAGCAGCATCTTTCCCAGCTCCCTTCTCCTCTGCCCGGGAGCAGGAAGGCTCTCAGGACAGCAGCTCCAGCTGATGATTTCATTAATGCTTAGAGTGGGGTCCCACCTGCTCCTCTCTGCAGGTTCAGCATCGCTCCCATCCCTCTAGTTACCTGCTTCCTGAGCTGGGTCATGCCTCTGCATCCTGCAGGTCTCCTTGTCCCTCTGTCTTTCCTGCTCATCTATGATTTGACCCCGGGAGAGCACTTTTACACATGCCCTCTGCTCTGTGCGCATTGTGCTCCGTGCAGGTACCTGCTTTGCCCCAGGAGCCTTTATCGTTCCCCCCAGCACAGTCTCAATAGTTCCTGTGCAAGACAAAAACCTCGGGAAAGCATTGTCAGCCTGCCTGGCCCGAGCCAAGCTGTAGCTATCAGTCCCGAAAGCCCAGTGGGGTGGTTATAGTTATTGCTAGGAAGCTTTATATTTACCGCGACCTTTCTGACATTACAGTAAATGCATTTCAGAGCCCAAGAAGTGTAAAAATAAACTGCAAGGAAATCAAGACAGCTAATTAGCCAAAGGTTACTGCTGGGCTCCATGACTGTCAGCCCTTTTGAAGTTCTCCTTCACACAGGCAGATGTGTGTGCAATGCCGCTGCTCCTTTGAATAAATGTCTTGGTTTCCAGAGTGGCTTCATAGCTGGATGTGACTAAACGCATGTGAGGCCTGTCACAGCAAGCCTGGGCAGGATGTTCACGTTCTTTAACCTCGCACTTCTCCAGCGCTGAAGAGCATCTCTTCTCGTGGAGTGGCTGATCAGCATCGTGCTACCTCCCAGCACCTCGGGAGCGGGGGTGAGCTGGGAGGTGAGGCCGTTCTGCAATCAACCCTCCATCCTGGAGATGCTGCTTCTCCTCTGGTGTCCCTGATCTCTGCACTGTGGTCACAGTGGAGGAGATTGTTGGTCCGCCAGCTCTGGCAGGGCTGAGGGCTGCACCGGTCATCCAGGGTTTGGATGGTGCCATTGGTGTGCTGCTCCTTGGGGACGAAGAGCCTGGAGAGTTCTGGAGCACATCCCCCAGCACATCACGGTCTCACCCCGCATGTCGCTTGTTCCTCAGGATCCCATAATTTCCTGAGGATAAGCACCTTGCGTGGAGTTGCAGGTACCACCACAAGAGGAAGGGGAGTGGGGGCTGTAGCTGAGCCGGGGGTCGAGACGGGGGGTGCGGTTGCCATGCCAAGAGAAGCTGAGCAGGTCATGATGGAAGCCTAGGTGGACTAGAGGGGTGTTTTGTTCATATTTGGGCAGGAGAGCTCTGGGGCAGCGAAGGACCCCCCGGGACTTTGAGCCTTGTCCCTTCAGCCCAGCATCCCCCGGCCCTGAGATGTGGGAGCTTCCTCTTCCCGTGCTCTGAACTGCTCCACACAGGGACTGGGGAGAGTTTGGTCACAATGACCTTATAGGTAACACCAGCATCATCTGTGCTGCCCTCTCCCTTCTCTTCTTGGGTTTTCCTCCTTCCCTTTTGAACTCCATTTCCCCTTGGAAAACCCTCTTGCAGCTCCCTCTTCCCTCTCTGCAGATTTCTCCTCTTTCCCCCTTTCCTCCTGATGCTTCCCTCCCTCCCGCCTGTGGCTCGTGCCGTGTTTTTGCTCGGCATCGCTCCTCCTGGAACGTTAATTTGCTGCTCGTTTCCTCACAGACTTTACACCACGAGCTGGGGCTTTGTGTGCATGTGTGTGTGTGATTCAATTAAACAAAACACAATAAAATCAGGGAAAACAGAGAGAGACGCAGACAGACAGCAATTCCCTGCTCTCCGAGGGCTAAGCCTGTCTGCCTGTGAGCTCAGCCCCGGCATGGCTTTCTCCTGTCGCCACGTGGGTTTGCTTGTAGTAACCCTCCGGATCTCGTGCTTGGGGTTTCCATCCCTCCACCGGGACCCTGGGACGGCAGCTACTTCTGCTCTGCTGTCAGGATCCAGGGCTGCTCCATCAGATGAGAGGTGAGCCTCGAAGGAGCTGGCTGTTCACTTCAAATAAGCCCTGAAATGCTGAGGCATCTCCAAATGCTCAGCCTCCTCCATCCCTCCTTTCCCTCTGCACAGCTCCCTCCCTGCAGCCCTGGAGACCCTCCAAGCCTCCCCTTTCCCTCTTCTGAGCCAGCAACTTCCCTGCTCCCCGTCCTGCCCTACCCGTGTCCCTTCTTACCCTCCTGGTAGCAGATTTCCGCCCCCTTCTAGGACCAAGCTTTCTCCCAAATTACACATTTTCCTTGCAGTGGAACCTGAAAAATGGCAGCTGTGGCGGGGTTTGTTTCCTTGGCTGGCTGGTGGGCTTCCCTCCCGCTGCCCTGCGCCCTCTCTGCCATGCCCTTCCCTCCCTCACTGCCTTCCTGCTCGGCTTTTCCCCTCTAATCCATTCGTACCACAAGCATATGCTTTCTTAGCATCCTTTGCTCCCAGTCATCTCCCCGGCAGGATTCTCCCTCTCCCCGTGTGCGCGGGTGTGGGTGTCTCTCTCCCGGAGACTGTTTCTGCTCGCTCCTCCCCGCCTGGCTCCCCGGCTCTGCAAATTTATTCCGTGAATCCAGCCTCTTTCCCCGGCTGAGCTGCTCGGCTGTAAATCTGACGGCTAAAGTGGGTCAGTGCGAGTGGAAGGAGGTGGTCCTGGGAAGGGCAGAGGGAGAGCAGGCACGAGGCCACCAATGCCAGATTATGGGGAGAGGAGAAGGCGAGGGTGACGTTCTTAAAAAGTGAAGGTTTCAAGGGTTTTTAAAATGCACGTGGAATGTGACTAATGAAATCCTGGCACTCACTACCCTCTCCTTAGGAAAAAATACCGGCAGCAGAAGTGACCCCCGGCTTCTCGACAGCAGCCCCTGCCATGCAGAGCCCTCCAAGGGACGTGAAAGGTCACGTTGTGCCATCTCCAGTGAGTTTAATGTTCCTATGAAATCCTGGCAGGGGCCTTGTGCTGCTGAAAGGGAAGCGTCCCGAGGAGGACAGACCCTGATTAATGCACTGGGGCTTGTGCATCACGGCCATTGCCTCTTGCCCAGATACCCACCAGCCACCCTCAGGGTGGGCTCCAGAAATGTCGTAGGAAGATGCTCCATGCTTTGAGCCCTTTGTCCCTTCCATGTAATGTCAGAGCTCCTTCCTTCAGATTTGGAAGGCTCCTTCTAGTACCAAAGGGCTGTCCTTGTCTCTGGCCAATCCAACGCTTATTTAAACAGCAGGAAGAGGTGCTGCTCCTCATCCTCTGGGTCATGGCAATCATGGTGGCTGTGAGATAACACTGTCCCTGACCCCTATCTCTGGAGACTGCATGCCCAGCAGAGGCAGGATGGATGTAATAGCATGCCCCACCTTAGTTTTGGCTCCTGGCTTTCACAGGCTGAGACTGTCCTGTCACTCGGTCCATGTGGACCTTCTTGCTGAGCAAAGTCAAAAGCTGGGGCCAGCTTTCCTGGTGTGCAAGGCTAGGCCTACAGAAAGGAAGGTGAGGAGCTGCCTTGAGGAGCAGAGAACCAAGGGACCATCCACCTTCCTCCTGAGCTTGACCAGCGCCTCCACATGGGGACCCATGGTCCCCACGCTTTTGTCCTCATGGACCACACGCGTCCACAGCACAGGAATAAATTTTAGCTGAAAACAGTTCTGCAGAATTTCCCGTGCGTGCAGCCAATGCACCTGGAGCCATTCCCAGATGTCTCTCCTCATTAATGCCCCCTTAGCAATTTTCTGAGGACCAGCCTCCATCTCCAGCATTAAAAACAGTCCCTTCCTCTTTGATTTATGGATATTAATCCATGCCAGCAGGCAAGAGGCATGACATGTCTACATAATGTATTCATTATTAAATTGTTTTTGTTCCTTTCCTTTCTCCTCCGGCTCCAAGGCTGCACCTTGCTTATCTCTCTGTAACATTTGAACCTGCACGCTGCACTCAGAAAGACAACTTCCAACATGGGGCAGTCGGCATCACTTGGCTGATCAACCTTACAAGTCCATGGTCGCTCCCCACTGGCCACACTCAGACTCGGGCAGAAAGAAGACCCCGTTAGCCCCATCTGCGAGGGTATGGCTGCTCCAGTGCTGTACTCGGGGTAACTGCTAGTGTGGCCGGGGCTGTGGGACGCTGTCAGTCCCATGTCACTTGTTCTGATCACAGCACAGGATGGGCCAACTGCATGAGCCTGCTGGCAGCCGTGCCTGAACCGGTGCCCAGGCAGGGATCCAGGGAGCGTGAGTTTCTTCAGCAGTCATTCAGATGCTGGCTCCAGATCAGTAATGGCTAATGGTGTCCAGCCCTCAGATTCAGGGACCAAAACCCAGGTAAAACACTGTTAGCTCCACCTGCTCCAGTCTCCCACCTGCTCAAGCCATTCTCCTGCCTCCGGGTTGGAGGCCACCTTCACAGCATGTTGCTGACTTCTGCAGTGCCACGCTGTTCCCAAAGTACATGGCAGATTAGATTTAGCAGCCAGCACTTGGCTCCTAGTGATCTCGCCATACTATGGCCTGGGAAGAGAGGAAAGAAAGATCACAGGACCTTAGCGTGGGGCTGCTTTCATTTTCCTGTGCTATGTCTGTGCTGTATGAGAACTCAGCCTGCTCTGCACCCTCTGGACGGCCCTTGGACTCCTTGTGGTGCCCAGGATGATGTTCCCGCAGGGCATAAATCTCAGCCCACCACTCTTAGTGCAGCCTGCCTCGGGGGCAGCACCCTGCAGGAGTGATGGTTATCCCCTTCCCGTGCTTGGCTGCTGTGCTCTCTCCCAGCCCCGATGCCCGCTGGCAATGCTCGTCATCCCACTGAGATGCACCCTGCTCCCCATGGCAATTTCTGTAGACCCATCTCCCTGCTCTGGTCGCTTGTTCTGGTCAAGGAGTGGCGGGCAGGCAGTTTTGGGGATACCATCCCACTACTTCCAGGCCCCTCAGCGCATTCATTGCCCATCTCTGGACTTTGCTATTGGCAGCGTGACAGCTCTGATGGGACAGTGAGGTAGAGTTATCTCATCTAGCCCCCTTGATAACCCAAATCCAAGAAGTCCCTGCAGCTCGTACACCTGCCCACCAAGCTGCCATGGACCGTACCTCTCAGCGCAGTACCTTCCCAGCGGCAGACGCCCACTGCACTCGTGGGCTCTGTGCACGCTACGTCCGCTCTGGAAGTTGTGCTTTTCTCTATTGCTTAATAGGAATGGAAAGACAAGCTTAATTGCCTTGTTGCAAGCTGTGCCCCTTGCAACGCAGCCTGTCCCATCCCCACTCCCCAGCTCCACCCAGGCCAAGCCACCGGTTTCTCCAGACCTCTTGTCACCCTGCCGTAATACCGCAGTTTTATGTAACTTTGCAGCCTGGCGTGGCTGAGCCTCCCCCACAGTGCCTCCCTCTCCCTTGCCCACAGCCGAAGGGATTGTCCCCACTTCGCCCTGCCCACACGACCCTGCCCGTCCCCGCGGCGGCTCTGTGCCTCCCGTGGCTCCCCAGGACAGAGAGGAGGGGAAGCAGCAGGACATTAGCCACTTCAGGAGCTCAAGAGCAGCTTGAAAAATATTTGTGCTCTTTTGGTAAAAACGAATCTGTCCCAGTGGTAATGGGGCCGCTGTTCTTCAGCAGGCTCTTAGCAGTGATTATTGTTGGTTTTCAATTTAAAAACCAGACAGTCTATTTATACTGTATAGTATGTGGACCGAGATTTTTTTGTTTTCTTTAACCCGGTCTTTAAAACGTGCTCTCGATTCCACTACTGACAATGCAAGGAAGCAGAGAGGCTTCTGTCACCTGCAGACCCCACGAGTGAAACAATAAACAAAACACAGTTCACGGCGCAGGGCTGCAGCGCTGCTTTGGGGAACTGGTGGAAGATGCCGGGTGGGAAAGGTCTGGGGCTGTAGGTGGGAAGTGGTTTTGGTGGCATAGAAAGGTCTCGTGTACTTGGACTATCTATGGTCACAACGCTGTCTATCTTCTCTCTTGTCCAAAGCAGAGGTTGATCAGAGCTGACATGAGCACCATCCGCAGCACTCCCAGCATGGAGACCAGGAGAAAAGCCAGACTCTGGTCTTTGGCCTCTCCCTGGCTCCAAGTTGGCAAAGACCTCTGAAGAGTAGCTAATGCCCATGGGTGCTGAGGTGACAGTGAGAAGGATAGCGGTCCCAGGGGTGCGTTAAGGGATCCATCAGAGCACTGCCGTGGCTTCTGGCCCGGACTGACAACTCTTGCATATGTAATAGGAACATCTCTGCTTGCTTTGGGCATTGGTCCAGCATTGGCCTGGCATGGGCCCTCCCAGTCTAACAGCGTGGATTACTCTGGCACACCAGCCCAGCCCCGAGTGCTAGTCAGCGAGCAGGGCTTGCTTCCATTTGCCAATGCAAGACATTTGGAGCATCCTGGCCAAGGATGCTTTAGCACAGAAACATTGTAGGATGCAGGCACCAAACAGCTTGTTGCGGCAGCGTTGAAGGCGCTGCTTTGGGTGCTGTTGAATGCTCCCATGTAGGTCATGGGCTGCTTTGGCAGGTTGGTGCATTGTTGTCCATGCACACTCCAGCACCACCACCAGGACTGAACAGGAGGGAAAATTCACGCTTGCATGTGAATGCCCCAGTCCCTGTTGGCCAACCTTCATCCCACCTGTTGACCCAAGAAGCTGCTTGTGGCCGGCTTTGCTGTAGACAGGTCTTCTGCAGGCCAGGTTGCCTTGAGTTCGTGGCCAAGCTGGAGGCCGTGGTTCTGCTGTCTCTGCCATGCTGAGGCTGCCGTTTGTTCCCCTTCTTACTGCGACTTATCTGACAGTGCTTCTGTCTCCATTTCCCCACGCAGCCCCTTGTACTCCCACCGTTTAGTTATTTTCTTAATTAAATATAGATTATGGCACTGGGAATAAGGGATTATTACTTATTCATAAGCTACTTAGATTTTAAAGTGTGTGCAGAGCAGGGCTTATCACACGTCTGTGTCTGCATCATTACCATGCCAGGGGCCAGGGTGAGCTCCTGCGTCTGCCGGGGCTTCACCTAAACCTCGATCCTCTTCTCCCTTCTCTCCCCGTGGACTCCACACCCAGAGGAGCTCTCCCGTCTCTCTCTTGCTGTCCCTTTTCCAGGTGAGGCTTGCCAGCCTTTTCCTAAGGAAACCATTTTCACTGCCGTCTCCCAAGCTGTTCCGGCCCCTCCATTACGCCTCTGCTTTGCCCCCTCCCCAGGTTTGTTTGCATCTTCCTCCCGATGCTTTCCCCAGCCCTCCCGCTGTGCCTGCAGCTGAAGCTCGGCCGTTTCGCCTGCCCCCCGCGGAAGAATGGGGACTTATCAGGAGGCAGCTCTGCAGGAGGTGCTTTTTTGCAAAGTTTTCTAGGAAATTCCTCCCAGTACCTGGGTAAATGTTGTTTGAACTTTGGCCCGCCTTAGGGAGTGGGAGGAGGAGGCAGGGGAAGGTGCTGTTGGCAAGCTGATGGGAGAAGCAGGGAAAGGAAAGCGTAGTGGGAGGGTGGTTGCTGTTGTAGAGCTACAATGCTCCCCCAAAGCCTTGTGCTTCTTCAGTGTGCCCAAGCAGAAGGGTTAGGAGCTGCTCCTTCTACCCTGGGACGAGCAGCGCCTCCCCAGGCCTCTTTCTCTGCCCTAAACAGTGGAGCACTCTGACCTCTGGGCAATAATAATAATAATAATAATAATAATAATAATAATAATAATAAAACAACCATCTGACCTGTTTTGTGCACACCAGGGTGGACTTCTGCCTCCATCTTAGTCCAGTTTTTGCTGTCCCCAAATAGTGCCATTAATGCCAGATGCTGCAGGGCTTCTCCTGGTCTGCTGGTGAGGCCCCAGGTGGGAACAGGGCAGTTCATCACACACTGACCTGCATAGAAAGAGGAAACATTAAATCCCGGTGCTCATCTCCCTCCCCTCCGTCCTCCCGGGCTGTCCCTGGGCCTGCAGCAGGGTCCCAGCATCTCTCAGCAGGTATCCCTGCTCTCACCCTCAGGGAACCGTTAGCATTTCCATCACGTTTGTTCCATCTCCTCCTGCTGCTTCTGCACCTTGCCTGGCTGCGATGGCAGCGTGGGGCTGTTTCTGCGTGAGCCAGCCCGACACCTCCATCCTCCACTGTCCCCCCGCCTCCCATGTGGTTCTTTCTGACTATTTTAAGGACTAATGCAAAGTCCTGGCTTGATAGCCCCGAGGACTCAAGACCTTTTGTCAACAGAGCAGATACAAGACAAGCTGCTGCAAGATTCCTCAGAGCAAAATGATCTTGATAAATTGGAGAAATGGCCTGAAATCAATACACTGAAATTCAATAAAGTCAAGTGCAAAGTGTTTCACTTAGGAAGGCGATATCAAAATTGCAGATGTAAGATGGGGAAGAACTGGTAAGCCAGCAGGAGTGCGGCCAAGGCTCGAGCAGTGGAGTAGCCTTCAAACTGAGCAGCAGACAATAACCTGGTGCTTTAGGAAAGGAAAGAAAAGGCACATCTTGCCCGCAGATGTATTAATAGTTTCAGGTGGAAGACAGCGAGGTAATTTATTTGGCTCTATTTAGTGCTAGTGAGGCACCAGCTGGCGACATATATCTCCAGGTTTGGGCATCACAACTTTAAGAGAGATTCAGACAAATTGAGGGAGTTCAGAGAGTTTGGAAAACATGCCCCGGGAAGATGGACTGAAGGAGCCGGGTTTGTGCTCCAGGACAGAGACGACTGAAGGCGGGGGGATGTGTAACATTCATCCAGGGTGGAAAAGGCAGTTATAAAAATGACGGTGATCAATTGGTTGAGGCTTGGACAAGCTGCGATAGGCTTAAACTGCAGCCAAGAGGCCTTGGGTTAGATGCTGAGGAAAAGCTTCCTAAGAGAAAGTTGGCTGGCGCAGGCTGTAAAGGGCCTGTGGGAGCCCTGTCCCCTGGAGGGTTTCAACAACCAACTGAAGGAACACCTGCATGGTGGTCACCTCCAAGCACAACCCACTCTCTCTCCCACTGTGGGGATGAGGTTTCGCCAGCACCCCAAGCAGCATTAGCCACGTCCTTGCGGTTATCAGGCTGAGACAAGAAATTCCTTGTTTCATGTCCTCTTACCAGCCGTATCAGGTCATGGCCAACCTCCCAGGGCCCGCAGGGGTTATATCTCTGATGTGCCCAATTCATCCCACCCACCCAGGGTCCTGCTGGCAGTGTCCCTCACACACCTGGGCAAGATGCTCCCAGCCACGCTTCTGCTCCAGGTTTCTTCTACTATCAGACCACAATTTCATTTCTGTCCATCGTGGAGATACCTAAAGAGCCTATTCACGGCCTAAGATTGGGGAAGAAGATCGAAACGAGCATGACTTTGCAGTGAACAAATTACCAGGTTGAGTTATTCCTGTGTCTGTACCATCTGCGAAGGGTCTGCACCACCCATCCCTCCAATGTGGCTGTGGTGACTCCATGCCTGATTGTGCTGAAACCTTTAGGATTTGGGTCTCATGGCCAGGGGCACCTAGATCTATCTACACGCACATTAAATTCATCTGTTCGACTTACAACACGAGCTGGAAAAGTCAATAAAAGAAACCAGAGACTAAAATGGTCAAGCCAGGTACCTCCAAGGATGCTTTGGTGGTTGGACCGGCCACACATCCCCATGGCCTCAGCCCCGCTGACTTGGTTTTTGGTAATTTGGTGGCTAGCTGCAGCTCTCCTCCAGATCGATCCCTCTCAATTGCATTTTTGGATCATAATTAATGTTTGCTGTGTAATTACATTGATTTTTTTCATGTACCCTGAGAGACGCGGGGAATTCATAGCCCGAGCGTGTGAGCGAGGGAGGGGCCGTGCCGTTGAAGCTCGCTGTGCTGAAGGGGAGAGAGCGGGGGCTGCACTGGGGGGGATGTGCAAGGAGGGGATCTGCTCAAATACCCCATATTACGTGGAGTAACAAAGGACTACAAAGGGTGACAAAGGGCTGGACGTGGAAATGTTTGCACTGCTGCCTCCTTTATTCCCTAGCCAAACCTCTCTGCTGGCCCCTGCTTTCTACCCACCAGCCCTGGCAAAGTCCGGGGAAGGCTGGTTGCCTGCAGCCCTGGCAGCCCCGTTTCCACTACTGAGCTCAGCAGGGAACAGGATTTTATTTATTTACCAAGTCACAGTGGGAAGAGGGATTTCAGGGCAGCCTGAGCTTCCCAGAGCTGTGAGGAGTGGATAAAACCTCCTCCAGCTTTGTGCAGGGCGGCTCTGGCGAGTAAGAAGCCTCAGCCTGGGCACAGCCGGAGCCGTGTCCCCCCCGGCTCCTTGCTCACTTGTGCTGCCGGCAGCTTTGTCATGAGCATGTATAAATGTAAGAGGCACCTGTAAGCCTCCCAGGCTGCTTTGTGCTTCCCGAACAGCCAAGCAGTTATAGCCAGCACCTGCACGGCAAGCCCTGGGAGATGCTGCAAGGAGGCAGCTTTCGGTAGGAGCTGCCTCAGTACTCAAGGCTGTCAAAACCATGAGGATTTGGGTGGTGACACCAGCAAGGAGCTTAGAGATCCTCTTACTCGTGGTAAAAACTACCTGGGGGGTGCTGGGGCTCCAGACCTCGCGATGAAGGAGGAGGATTTGGGGTTTTTGGCCATCCAGGGGTGTTTGCTGCCTTCTGCGTTGGCTGGGGCAAGGTCCCCAGCTCTCGGGCTTGGACAGCCGGTGCTGCAGCAGCTCCCCACACGTCGTGTGGGCAGCACGGGTGGTGACATCTCCCAGCCCGCGTCTGGGATGCTGCAAATGTTTGTTAGAGCACGGATGCGCACGGTGGGTCCCCCGCAGCTGTGACAGAGCTGCTGTGTAAATGGCAGAAGGGCAGTTTGTGTTCACGTCGGTGACAGCCCCCTTGGGCTCAGCAAATACCAGAGCAGTAAGTGACTGCTCTGGTGGCACGTGCTGCTGTAAAGGGGTGGACGAGCCTTGCCCGTGCCATCATCAGGGAGCAGGCAGCTCCTGGGCTAGAGCTGGGGGCAGCCACAAGGTGGGTGCTCAACAAGGTGCAAACAGTGCCCGGAGTGCTGATGGAAAGGCCAGACCCGCTCCACACCTCCCCTGACCACAGCACCAGCGTTGGGTTGGCAGCCCGGCTCTCTGTCCGCGTGCCAGCGGGCATTTCTTCAGAAGAGGCATTACAAACTCATCACCTGCTCATCGCCAAAGCTTTCCCCTTGTTAGAAGAGATCTCGCTCCTATTTTTTTCATGGCATCTTGTTTCGCATCGCCTGTTAATTACGTGCCCTCCAAGGATCGTTCTTGCCTGAGCAGTTCAGAGGAGGCCACGTAGCACCGGCTCGGCGTTGCCCAGATGAGAACGCTGTGACAATCGCTGCTGAAAAGCAGCCTTGTCGCGCACAGGTGTTATTAAGCAGCCACAGATGTTATACATTTTTTTTCAATTAAAAGCCCATAAATTAAAAAAAATAATGAGGCAAGCGCTATGCTCAGCAGAGACAAAGGCACAAGCCGCCAGCGGCATTGTGCTGGCCACGCTCACCGCTCTGGGCGGCAAAACGCTCAGCTGGTCAAACAATGCGGCGGCCGAACATCTGCGGGGACTTTGTGTTACAGCGCTGGTGCGAGGAACATTTGATTTCTGCATTGGCGAGGGGCCTTGTGTCCCGCTGCTCCCCCCTCGTCCTGGCTGGCCCTGGGGAGAGGTGGGACCAGTCCTGGAGCGGCGGCCGTTGGCGGCCAACTCCTCGCATTTGGGTGGGTGGTGCTGGAATTGGAAATTGGCCCTTTAAGCAGGCTGCGAGCCCGTTGGTATAACAAAAGTTTTGTCTTCAGGGTTTGAGAGCTGTGGTGCGTGGAGGTGGCTCTCCTTTCTGTCTTGTGTGCGTGCCCTAAATGCAATTATTTGGCTCCTACCATGTCTGATATTATTATTGTTCTTGCTATCTTTGGTACTTTTATGGCCCCATCACCATAGTAACTGAGCATCTCAAAACCCTGTGAGGAGGGAATAATATTATTCCCATTGTAGAGTTGGGGGAAGCGAACAACAGCAAGGCGCAGAGCTGGAGACGCAGGAGGACTTGGGCAAGTCCATCCATGGCCAGGGACTTGGGGGTCATACTCTGCTACTTCCGATTTTAAGCAGTCACCCTAACTTTTCCTGGGCAGCCCCGTTTCCATCCCACTTCTCTTCCTCCTGTCATAACAACCTCCCACCTGGAGATGGTCCCTCCTGGGCTCTCCCTTGCTGCCCCCCTGCCCCATGGACCACGAGCCGCCAGGGGAAGCATTGGTTTGCTCTGCTGAAGACCTTCCATGTTGCACAGACTATTTGCATGCATCGCAGGCCAGCCCCTGCTCAAACCCGTCTTTAAATATTGAATGAAAAGCGGAGTAGCGTCAGCGCGAGACATATCAGACTTTCTTCGTCCCTGAACTATTCCAGACTAATTCTCACCCTGGGGGTTTAGCCGTTTTTCCTGAGAGACAGCTGATGGGGATTCAGAACGAGGGGTTTGAAACAAAGCCTTCTGCAGCGCAAGGAAATGGTTCAACAGGTAAGGGGAAGCCAATGTGGTGGCCAAAAGCCTGACCTGGATTTCCACCCACCTGCCTCCGGCCAGGCTGTTCTCCCCTTTCCAGGGTACCTTCTCCTGGTGGGATGAGGCTGCTCCCTCCCTGGCTTCCCGCACCGCCAGTTCCCGGCATTTCCATCACGATCCCCAACACGCCGGCTCCTCGCTGCCTTCCCTGCCTCTGGTTGTTCTGGAATAAAAGAGTCTTCAATTATTCCTCTCCCTTTTTTTCCCCTTTTGTGCAATATATCATTTTTTAATTAAAAAAATGCCTCGTGGAAGTGTAACGGGCTATTAAATGTTTTGGTCCATAATTAACATCAAACCCCTGACTTAAAATCTTTATGGATTGAGTGAGCTCCATTAGCTGCTACATGAATAACGCTGCGCGACTCGTGGAGGCCCACGGCGTTCAAATCACCCCGTTTTCCCTGAAAGGTGGGGGGCGGGGGGAAGAGAAGGTCCTCGCTGGGGACTCACGGCTCCTCTCCCCACAGCCACCGCATCATGGGCTACCCTGGGGTGAGCAAACCGCCCCCCTACAGCCAGCGCTCCCCCCGGGGAGGGTACCAGAGCCCCGTGACAGCCGGGAGTCCCATCGCTTTGCGCGGGGGAAGGCAGGATGCGACCCTGGAGGAAAGTTATCTCCCCGCACAAATTGCTCCCTGGCAAATGCGGCGGCGCGAGTGGCAGGGCAAAGATAACGCCATGCTATCTCTTGTGGGGATCGGCGTGGTGGCGGCGGCCGCGAACCCCCATCGGCAGCGAGAGACGCGGATGATGGAGGGGTTCTTGCAAGCGGGCGGGAGCGGGCAGGAGTTACTGGGCACTTGCAGCATGTTTCCCACCCTCCTCCCCGGCTCCCAAGGGAAGGATGGGAGCTGGCGGGTTGCCTTGTGGTTTTGAGCTCGTGCCGGCAGGTTGGACGCAAGCCCCGTGCGTGGAGAGGAGAAGTCAGCAGGGTCCTGTGTGTTGTCCCTGCAGCACAAACCCAACGGGCACCACGCTTTGGCTTGTGCCAGAGCTGGCCCCGAATCGCTGCCCTGCTGTAGGGTGCCCAAAATGCAGGTTTTGGGCTGCCCCACTTCAACGGGTCATTGATCACCATTACTGGTGCACGCCCCAGGCACACGCTCACTTCTCACTTCTCCAGAGGAATTGGGGATTGAGGAGGTTTCAGTCCCCATGATTCAAATCACGATTCTCAGCACTTGCTATAATTAATTAATTGCATTTCATACCCCTGGATCACCATCCGGTGTTGGCTCTCGGCAGCAGTGACACATCTGTTGGGGCTGCTGGCAAATTTCAAGCATTCCCACCCATACTTTAAGGTGGAAATAACATCGAAGCTGAAGTACTGGTCTTTGATACCGCTGGATTATGGATGACCAGCTCTTGTTTGAGCTGATGAATGCAGCTGCCACCTTGCCAATTTATGGTATTATTGCTTCTGGGCATCTTCACTGGCATGTTCATTATGGTCTTTGGACACAAATTGACTCACTTCTGTATTCTTGGCTTTCTGAATGAAGCTGGAGTTAGGAGATACTGGTGTTCCCATTAGGTTTTCGCTGTGTGCTTAGCTATTAGCCTGCTCTTGCTAAGCAGCTCTGGACTCTCTTCTGGACTTTGCTTGTTCATGGATTGAGCTGTCAAGTTCAAAAAGCCTCGGCCATATTTCATAGCCTGGCTGTCACTCAAACGCCTCATAGCAGCGAGGACATCAGAAGCAGACACTCTTCACGGTACGAGAAGGTGGTCAACTTCCAGCACTCTTCTCTTTTTCTCTTGTTGCTAAAATGAATTTTTCCGTGAAGTAAAGGAAACTTGTTCCACCTGGGATAAGATCCCACTGTAATCCCCAGTCCTACACTGGCGTGGCAGCTCGGCCGTCCTCTGTGACCCATCTTCTCCTCCCAGCTCCAGGTCTTTGGTGAGGAGGAGACCCTGAGGATGAAGGCTGTAACACTGTGGAGGGGACACTCATCTACCAAGCAAGAGCTGCTTGGGACAGCACTGCCCCGTGAACATGAACGAGCAAGACGTGCTGCCATCGTGCCCAGAGCCAGGCTGCACCACAGGCACAACTAAGGCGATCGCAACGTGGGAAAAGAAAGGCAGAAACAGGCTTTGCGCCACGGGCTATGTTAAAATTGGTCCAAGTCCTGGCATGCCCCCGTTGTGGTGTGGGAGGGAGCTGCGACCACCTTCCCCTGGGCAGGGATTGCCTGTCCCAGAGCATCCTGGGGCGAACCAAACTGCTATTTTAATAAGCTAAGTTTTAGTTCCATCCCCAGTCCCCTCCTTGAGAGCGATGCTGGGCAGTGAGGCTGAAAATTAATCGCTAACAGGGTTTTAATTTTTTTTTTTCATTATTTCTTCCTTTTTCTTCTGTTTTTTGATTCTCGTCTCAGCTGTACTAAACTGTAAGTCAACAGATGATGGGATACACCGCAGGGAGTCTGCCGGCTCCCTTCTGCTCGCCACCACTTCACCAGCCCCAGCCCTGCAGGTCAGCAGCGAGGTTTGCTGCCCATAGCCAAGAGCTTGTGGAGAAAACAAAGTCGGGGGAGAATCCAGCTTCTTCTGCTTTGTTTTCAACCCTGTCCAGGAGTGGTGTATACTCAAATAGGCACTGCTTCAATCGAGCTAGCTTCTGCTGAGTCAGCTCCATTTAAAACTTGGCCTTTCCAAAAGACCGCATCTCTCAGAAACCCTGGCCAAGATTTTATGGGCAAATATAAAATGAATTAGGAGGCAGGTTTTAAAATAAAGGATGGTTCTTGGAATCCAGGGGTAATAATAATTTCTCCCGAGAACACAGAATTTCTTAATCTTTAGCCCAAAGGTGCGTGCTCAGCAGCGCGGCGGAGGTGCTGCCTAGTGGAAGTGGATCAAGCCGCTGTTGGACACCTTGGTGGATCCCCCATACTGGCTGCTGGGCACACTTGGGCTGGAAGGAGCCCTTTTTGTGTTTTCTTTTTGCCTCTCTGGTAGCAACAATCCTCCAAGCTGGTTGAAAAACGTCTCAAGGCAAGTCTATTCACTCAGAAACTGGTGATTTGACTTCACCTAATTGTTTGGAGGGGAGACATTGATTTCATTGATGTTTTCTGCAAGGACATTATCAAACAAGTTTCATTTGGACGGTGTCATTTCAGCTTGCCCAGGTGGCGTGGCTGGGATGCTCCGCTTTGTTTGTGTTGCAATAGAGCAGCTGAAAGAGATGGGGGGAAAAAAATCCATTTTGAAGTATTTCTTTACTGCAAAAAAAAATAACCCAAAATGTTGACTTGTGCCCCCAATCTGCCACAAAAATCAAATTTTTCTGTCTTGGAAGTTCTCACCAGCCGAGGTGCCTGGGATTCATCCAGCCAGCTGTAGCGATCGCTGCAGGACCACCTCGCTTTGGGCAAACCCGGAGCAGCAGACCTCATGTTGAAGGCACCACAGGGATGTGGAGGGGGTGCAGTGCTGCCCCAGCACATCCTCCCTCCCCACGGAAAGCCCGAGAGATGTTTGCCAACCTGTCCCCAGTGTGTTTGTAGTGACAGAGCCCCTCCATCTCCCAGGTAGCCCACTGCCATGCTCCACGAGCCCTTTTCGTCCTTACGTCTAACCTGATTTCTCTTGCTGTAATTTAAGCCGATTATTTCTTGTCCTGTCCACCATGGACATAAAGAACTGATTATTCTCTTCCCTGTGGCAGCATCCTTTTAAGCACTTGAAGACTGTTATCACATCTCTTCTTCCATCATCTCTTTTAGGCTAAATAACCCAATTCTTTCAATCTTTCTTTGTAGGTCATGTCTTGTAGACCTCTGATCATTCTGTTTCCTCCGCGCTGCCTGCAGCAAGCGCCACCTCCTCTTTGATAGGGGCCGCCGATACCAGAATCTACTCCAGCATAGACCTCACCAGCCCCGAATGGACGGGAAAGATGATTTTGTGAGTCTCGCAGGCCATGCTGGCAGCTTGTATATCCCAGGGCACCGTCTGCCTCTTGATGCGACACCGATACCTCGTGTTCGGCTCATGACCCGCTATAATTCGTAGACCTTTTCCTGGGGAACTGCTGCTGATGGTTTGTAGGCTTGGTGTTTCCCCGGGGGTTTTCAGGTGAATAGCAAAAGGCAGGAATGACGTATCCTGAATGCACCGTGTGTTCTCTTGTACTTGCCAGTCCCCTCCAGGCCCTGATTTTGGTGTGTTCATGCATTCAAAGTACATTTTTGGTCAGGCTTTTGACTAGACCGTGTGATACCTGGGTTGGATGCTATTCAGTCCATGCTGAAGAGGCTTTGTTGATGATTGTTTAAGTTGCTGGCTCCCTCTGCCTCATGATTTCTAGTGTTTTATCTCTTTCATGCGTGTCCTTTCACGGTCTAAGACATGCTTGTGTTTAACACTGGATAATCAGCATTTTATGCAAAGAAGATGAGATTTGTAATTTTCGGCAGTCCACAGGGCACTGAAAAGCAGACCAGAATGGCCTGTTTCCCATCGCCCAGGAGCTATGTTTAGAGTGAGCTGGGCATTTTTCCATTACTTGGTTTTTTGGGTTTTTTTCCCCTTAGAAACCGGAGGAAAGCTGCAGGTTGGTCCCTGGGTCTCAGAGCTGAAAGGACTCAACATGGGGACCCCAGACAGTCCCAGGGGAAGCAGTTCCACCACCCAGCCACGGACTCGGTCTCTGGCTCCCAATGAATATTTAAATCATTTGCACAATATAGAAAAGCCACATCCCCTGGCATGGGGCAGGACAGATGATGATGCTCAATGAGACAAGGGGAGAAGGAGGGGAAGGAAACCCCCATGTTCCAGGTGAACCTCTGAGCCTGGGCCAGAGCTGACCTGTCGGCAGACCTATCTGATCTGATCCTCCCCGGGATCACCCCGGCATCAGCTTTGTTTTGCTGCAGGTAGCACTGATGGAAATCCCAGCCATGGGAAAGGTCTCGAGGGGAGAGAAATGCAGGTCACTGCTGGGACAGACTCTCCAGGCAAGGGAGCGCATGCAAAGGTACTTGGGTTATGATAGTAATTAATGTGGACGTCCCTGGTAATGGCAGAAGTGGTGCTTTCAGTAAGTGCACAGAGGCTGGAAATGAACCCCATCAATTTTTAAGATGTAAGCTGTTTCACGGGGCAGCCGCAGAGACGGGAACGGCTGGACCTGGGTTTGTTAGGCAGCCCCTGCCCACAGCCAGCAGCTGGGGTGGAACCTGCTCCTCATGAGCCATGGGGTGGACCTGCCCCGCTGGAAATGGTCCCAGTTCAGCGAGTGTGTTAGCAAAACCATGGGTGACGGTGAGATCTTCAGCAATTCAATCAGAAGGTACATTTACACGATGATGGTCTAGGTGAGGGTCTCTGTGCTGCTGGTTGCAGCCTTTCAATCCACGCTTGCAACGGGCCCGATTCAGCAAAGCCTGTTTGACTGCAGGTGAGGGCATTTCCATGCCAAACCCTTCTCATGCAGTGGAAGAACCCCTTTTTGGCTAGGACCTGAGGGGTATTTCCAATATTTGGGAAACCGCCCTGTTCCCACTGAAAACCAGTCGTCTTTTGTCCCCAGTTCCCGCAGAGTCAGGACAGAGACTGTCGCAGAGCGGGTGTTTTTATGGACTGGCTGCTCTCTCCCTTCGCCGTTCTAATTACGTGGTATATTTTGGAAATAAAAATGTCCTTTTTGATGATATTGGTCAGGAAAGCTCTCCAGCGTTTCCAAATACAGAGAGGAGGAGAGGCAAGTGATCAAAGGCGGGCTGTAACAAGCTATCAGAGGCAAGCCCAAGGTCAGTGGGGGCAGAAGGGCCATCGTCACACTGGTGTGTGATGCTCAGATGGCTCCCCGCTCCCACATGCTCCCCTGTCCCCGTCATCGTAGCTGAGCGTTTGGGTCTGCACACCCTAAACAGGGGCTGATGGAGAGGGACAGTCCCTGCCGTGGGGGCACCATGGTTTAAATACACAGGGTGGAGGGGAGGGATGCTTACCTCGCTTTACAAATGAGACAGAGATATGCCAAGACCAAGGCCCTGCTCCCCACGGGGGCGAAAGCATCCAGTTGATCACGAAGAGCTGGAAGCACTGCAGGAGCGTCTGCTGGGAGAGGCACGGTCTTTGCAGCAGGCGGAGATCTAGGGCACTGATGAGCAGAAATCTAGGGCATCAAAGAGCAGAAATCTAGATAATCAAGAGGAGATCTAGGGCATGGAGGAGCAGAGATGTAGGTAATCAAGGAGCAGAGATCTAGGGCATGGAGGAACAGAGATCTATATAATCAAGGAGCAGGGATCTAGGGCATGGAGGAACAGAGATCTATATAATCAAGGAGCAGGGATCTAGGGCATGGAGCAGCAGAGGTCTAGGTAATGAAGGAGCAACAAACTAAAGCATCAAGTAGGCTGCCCAGAGAGGTGGTGGAGGCCCCATCCCTGGAGACATTCAAGGCCAGGCTGGATGAGGCTCTGAGCAACCTGGTCTAGTTGAAGATGTCCCTGCTGACTGCAGGGGGGCTGGACTAGATGGCCTTTAGAGGTCCCTTCCAACCCACCACATTCTGTGATTCTAAGCAGGAGTGCTCTAGGGCATCAAGGAGTGAGGCATGATCTATCTCACACGGATGCTCCCAGAGCACCGGCATCACTCCAGGGCTCACAGCCTGATGCCCAGGGTCATGCAGGAAGGCAGAGATGGGACTGACACCCAGACCTGGGTACTGGGTGAAGCCCTGACCAACCTTTCATTGCCCAGGGGAGGGAGGGACAAACTTCCACAAGAAACTCCACAAAGCATAGAGAGCTCGCAGGGTCCTTCAAGGCAGCTGAGCCTCCACTGGCAGCCACAGGCTCCTCCGAGGGGGAACCACGGAGTTGCTTCAGCCAGTGGGAAGGAGCCTGCCTCCACGTCACCAGCAGCAGAAACCCGGTCTGTCTGAAAAATAGAGTCACGTTAACAGTTATTGATCTATAACTTTTAACCAATTTCTTTTTTACAATATTGGATTGCGTCCTAATTTTAGCTTTTTATGTTCGGCACTAGGCAAACTCCACTCCATCAGCAAAAAACAGCCCCTGAGGGCCAATCTGCGCCTTCCATTGAGCTGAATGATAGAGGACTGGAACAATATTTTTCGACAGATCAGTTCCTGTTCAGGGTAGCGGTCGCCATTATGCAAATCGAGCTATAAGAAGTTTAAAAGTCTGGAACCATCATATTTCTTTATTTCATTAACATCAATGCGAGCGGGTGAGTTAATACGACAGAGTGATCCCATTCCAGGGCTTACACAAACCCGTTCTCCCACCGTTTAACAAGACTGGTGATTTCCCTTCACGGGCGCTCCCAGCAGCTGCACTGGGGGCACCGAGGCATTTTTTTGCAGCATGTGGCTGGACCAGGGGTAGGTGACAAATGTCTCTGAGCAGCTTAGTGCACAGGAATCCTCTGCCCGAGCTGGCAGATGGCTGGGAGGGCCCTGCTCCGGGCAGCGGGCAGACATCCAGGAGGATGGGGGGACAAGTAGGGGATCGAATGGAAGGGCCCGATTTCCCGCTGGCTCCTTGGGGATTTTGCTCCCTTGCAGAGCACCTGCACAAAATTTCTTACGTCCTCAGCCCTAATTCAGGGGATGAGCCAGGAGAACTTGCCCGGGCAGAGATGCTCTGGAGTGCACAGAGGCGTAGGCATGCTGGGTTCAGATGTTGGGGGGAAGGTGGTGAGCACGAAGAGAGCGGTGTTAACCCCATCTCCTCCTGATCCGGTGCTGGGGACACACATTTTCCCGGCACAACAGCAGTATGAGGAGCTGAGGACTAATACAATACAGGCATGACGTTATAGGGAAGAGAGATCTGTGCTCCAGCACATGCCCTGGTGCCCAGGTGGTGGCTGTCCCTCCTCCTCCTCCATCATATATCAGCACCACCACAGTCACCTCCACCCTCCCACATATCCCCCACCTCCACCCCACCAAGACAGAGATACATACACTAAAACAGCAACGCAGAAAGCCACCCATCCCGCTTTGTGGCCCCGTTCAGCTGAGGGTATTAGCAGCCAGTTCCTCCTCACCAACAGAAAAGTAATACGCAGCGCTGTCGTGCCCAGCAAGGGAATTATGGGGTCCTGGGACTCGCCCCTTGCATTAATGTCTTAAGGAACGGAGTGGGTGATACCTGGTCACCTACAAATGCCAGCCCACCCTATGTGGTCCAGCAACCCCGTGAGAAGCTGACTCTTTCCCATACCATAGAATGGTTTGGGTTAGGCGGGACCTTAAAGGTCATCTAGTTCCAACGCCCCTGCCCTGGGCAGGGACACCATACAGCCTCTTCCAGCCATACAACCCACACAAAGGAGACACAGACATATGTGCCCACTCACATACACCATATGTATTTGCATGGATCCGGAAAATAAAGATCACAGCGTGCCACACTAATGGATCCCGGCACTGTAATAGCTCCATTATAAATGGCAATGTCGCGGAGCATTACTGCTGAAGACTCTACCTTTTAGTGTTGAAACTTTTAATTGGTTTTAAAATACACAATCAATCACAGTTAATCAAGGAATCATGGAGAAGCGATCGTACACAAATACACAAAGACAGCATATAAACCACAATTAATGACCATTTAAACAATGGTAAGAATGAAAATAGGATTATTTATTAGTGTTTATGAGCAATAATGGATAAAGTAATGAAGCAGTAGCATGGGGGTGTGTTAGAAGCCAAAGTTTGTGATACTTAACACCAAGTGGCAATAAGTGATTTTTCAGTGAACGGGTCAATGACACAATTACAGCAATCTTTCCAAAGGCAGCAGATACCGTTTCTCCCTCCTGCAAACACTACCGTCACCCCGCAGTGATCCATCCCGAAGGAAGGTGGGGACCGAGCCGAGAGCGATTTCTGGGTTCTCACCACAAACCCAGCCTGTGTCCTAGGGCTGGGCCGCAGGCCTGCCAGGCACAGCCCTGCTCCATGGCAGGGGGACATGCAGCCCCCCTGCCAAAAATGCCTCCGGGCTGCCTTTAGTCCATCCATAACCTGCCAGGGATGCTCGCTGTCCTCCTGAGGGCTGTCTCGCCACACACCGGTGCAGCTGGACACCTCTGGCTCTAATATTAAAGGAGAGTGATTAAAATCCAGCTGGGTGCCCTGTCCCAGCCTTGGAGAGCCTATTCCTCGTGTCGCAGGGCGGCACGCAGCCTGACGGGCCAGAAGAGAGTGAGCAAAGCAAGGGCTGGAGGACATTAAGCCTGTGCCTGAGCGGTGAGCTTGGGCAGGGCAAAGGAGGTGAATTCCATGGAGGCAGCTTGGAGGCCCCGAGACCTGTCTGTGCCCACAGCTCCAGGTGGTCTGTCCAGGATTTAGTGCAAAAGACTATTTTGCCTAAGCTGGCTTTATTCACACCCACGTAGCAAGAGACTTGCAAAGCCCCGAGCAAAAAGCACGACCGAGGCACACGCCGCTACAATCCTGCCTGCAGACCCGTTTCGCTCTTCGCTGCGCTGCACCAAGGTCTTCCCGAGCCCCCTTGCGATGCCCGCTGTCCCCAGGGACAGGCCGAGGGCACAGCGACGTGACATTCAGCCCGCCAGCAGTGGCAGAGCCCCGCTCCGTCCTCTAGCACAGCCCTCGCTCCTTGCTGCCGTGCACGCAACAGCGTGCAGATTTGCAACCACAGCCATTTAATTTCTCTAAATTAATAAGCAGCACCCAGGACCCCACTCCTAGCTGCCTGGCACGTGGTGCAATGGGGAGGCAGCAATGAAGTGACTCCTAATAAGGAGGAGGGGGGAGTCCAGAGGAAACTTTGTCCTGTTGCACCATTCCCTTGAAGGCAAGTGCCATCTAACCCCAAAACACGGCCAGCACATCGCTCCAGCTGGTGTCCCCGCAGGACGTGGGGGACTGGGTGAGTCCCTCTTTCCCTCCTGGGGCAGGAGCACGGGGATACACCTGTGCACAGACATTTCTGTAGTGAGATGAAGGTCTCAAGCTCGACCAGGGACAGCTTTTAGCACTGGACTTACTTAAACTCCTATCAGTCATCTCAGATCACAAACTCTTTGCACTGTCAAGGCTGGAGGCCTGAGAAGGAGCTGGCGGCAGGTCAGACCCCATAACCGCCTCTTCCCTGGGGTTTTGGTGTGGGGCTGGGGATGCTGCAGCCCCTCATTCGGAGCCCTGCCCACCAGCAGCCTCCCTCCCCGCAGCGCTTGGGCTCGCTCGCACGGATCAGCGCCTTCCTCTGCTTTACTGGGTCTTTTATTGCCTTGCAAGTTGGCCCCAGGATGTTTTATCACACCGTAGCACATAATACAAATGAAAAACAAAGGGGGGAAGTTTGAATCATTTTTTTTAATATATTCATCCCTGTGCAGGGGAACAATAATCCATCTGATTAAATCCGCATGCTGGAGTTTATTAAACCAGGTTGGCCTCTCGCTTTTTCTCTCCTTTAGGCAGGGACAAGCTCATTAAAATGAACATGCTCTGCTCCCTCCCTGTTGCAATCCCACTTCACACCGTCTCTGTGCTGCTGCTGTCTCATAGGCATCGCCGGGAGCTGGTGAACGGGGCTCTGCAATTCAGTTTTCTCTGGCAGCAGCTGGACCTCGGTGTGGCTTTTTTGGCAAGGGGTAGGAGATGCCTTCAGCCTACCAGCGTGCACCCAAGAGGGTGTAGGAAAAGGCCCATTAAAAGCTGGGAAGGCAGGGACTGACCACCCGGCTCCAGCCCTGCCCCATCACCTGGTGTGTCATTTACCTCCTCGTGGGCTCTGTTTCTCATCTGTAAAATGGGTTTGATGGTCACTGCTGCCCCATTAGGATAATTAATGGCTATAAAGCGCTTTGGATCCTGCACTAAGAATAAACCCATCGGTAATGCCAAGGTGACGAGTGGGCATCTAAGACAATGTCTCCCCACGCCTGCCAGCAGCTGCCCACCCTGCAGCCCCCACTCGCCCTGGGCCACCCCAGGAGGGTCCCCAGCCCACCCAGCCACCCTGGCTCGGGAGGCATTTCCAGTAGAGGCCAATATTCGCTGCCGCTCCTCTTCCTCCGCAGCAGCCCTTCAGATCCAACCTAAGGCTGTTACACCCTGGCAATAACAGTGGCTTAGGCCATATAATCCCTCCTTTACTTGACTTTGGGTTATTTTGAGCAGGAGATTAAAGGAGATTATCTGCATCACCTGAGATGCTGCACTTTCTATCTCTACCCCTTTTCCTCCATCCCCAGGGCTCACCCAGCCCACAGCACCAAAAACCCTCCCTCCTTCCCCTGTCCTCCACCATGCTCTTACCTTAGGGCAGCTACCTGGCTGTAGGGTGCTGCCACATGGTTGTTCATCATCAGCCTTGTTTCCTGGACCCAGCTTCTCACCTGGCCGCCCACATGTCCCCCACACCTGCATATAGAGGTGCTCCACAATGGGGGAAAGGGAAGGGAGGGCACCCCAGCAGGACCCCACGGCGCTAGTTGGGATGAGCTCTTCAGTAGGCTTCTCCTTGAAAAGGAGGTGTTGACAGAGAGGATATAGAATGTCCTCCTTTGGACACTAGCAGCTTGTGGCAGGGTGTGCTGGGTTCAACAGCAGCCACCTGTCTTCACAGCCAGAGGATGGAGAAGGATTGCCTGTTTGGAGCATTTCACACTATTAAAAATAAATAAATAAGCACGACAAGTCAGGAAAAGCACTGAAAAAAAAAAAAAGTGTGTTTCATGCCCAAGGAGCAGCACCCAGCCATGGGCATTGCCTGGCCAGGGCAGGGAGCTTCTTCCCATGTCCTGGGGACCCCGTGCTGCTCTCCAGCTCACTTCAGCTTGGATTTAGCAAAGCACTTAAGTGCTGGTTTGAATTCCTCCCAAAGCCTTGCTGAAATCAGCAGCTTTGCTGAATCAAGGTCTAAACGGGCAGAGCCACTAGCAGTGACCAGGAACGTTAATTCTTCTTCCTACCCAAGGGAGGGATGCTCAAACATCCCAGGGGTGGGGAGCAGCTATCAAGAAGCAATAGTTCCCCTGGAAAGCAAACACCCACACGTGGCATCCCACCAGCACACGTGTGACCTGTGCACACATTCACGGCAAGCTCACACCTTCATGGGCTGTTTTTCCTAATTTCAGACTACACCAGGCTAGAATCCATCTGCCACCCTGGAAATTAATAGCAATCATTAAACAAAAAGAGCTGGCAAAAAAGAAGCCTGAGGTGAAACGCAGCTATTTCTGCCAGGAAAAAAATTAAAACTATTTAGACATACAGAAAGTCATTTATTACTGTGAAGTCCTCCCTCCACCTGGGGTTTAAATCTCATTACAGTTTGCCCAAAACAGATGTTACCCTTTTAGCAGTAGATTATTAACGATAAACTCCATTCCTCCAGAGAGGGTGGGTGTTCCGGGTTCACTTGCTTTTTCAACCTGGGTAACCTCCACATGAAATGTTTATGAAAAGGACAGGCGATCCAGATCCTGGCACAGCTCCCTGCTTCTTTTGTCCTGGGCTTCAAACTTTTTCTTTCCACTGTCCACATCTTTTGGAGGTCTCTGGACGAGCAGGGGAATACAGCAGCCCTGAGGGTGGCCATAGACCCTGCTGAGGAGCAGACATGATGGTGAGGAAGGGCTTTTGTGTGCCACAAGACCATGCTAACACACCAATAGCTCCTACTGGTGCTTTCCCCAGCAGTTTGGCATTAACCACATGTGAGAAAAACAGCTTCTCTTGCAGGTACATGGCACATTTTTCCAAGCTTCCACCCGCACATTTTTGGGTAGAAGGCCATTTGGTTGGGGTTTAGGCTTGCTGACACCATAGAGGACACCCAGTGGTCCCTCACACCTGTGGCTGAGCATCCTCTATGGGCAAAGATGGGCTTTGCTTATTCCCACAAGTACACTGGCATGCTTCAGTGGGAAATCATCTGGCCTTGAGGGAATCACTGGCACAGAGTTTAACCAGCCAAGCCTACGGTAGAGCCGTATCTTTGTTCTGTTTAGATTTAACATGATAAAGGTACCTGCTCAGAAATCTAGGAGCCACATTACAGCCACATGCTGTAAACACAATCAAATGAGACATTAATATCAGCTCCACACAAATACGGCCATCTGGCTGCCCAGCCATCTCCCCGACCATTCCAGCTAGGAGGAGGCGCGTCCCCAGAGACCCTGCTAAATAGATGCTCTCACGATGCCTCCCAGCACATGGCTGGGAAGCAGCAAGTACCAGCTATTTTGGGACTGTCAATGGTGAAGCCAGTACCAGCATCTCAGGGCTCCCTGAGAAAACACTTTTTGCTATCTGTTATTTTTTTTCCACACCCCAAGGGAAGCAGCAAGAGCTCAGCTGCTGCCCGTGTGTGTCTCTGAGCTCTCGTTGCTGGAGGAGTCATTCCCTCAGCACAACACGTCCATGCCTTCAGGCTTTATGGCTCATAACCAAACCCTCCATGGAGCCCTGAGGGAGCCAAGGGCAGCCTCAAGCAAGCGGCGTACTCGCGTCCCTACAGGTCTGGGGGGGACCCTTGGGATGAGTCCATTCCACGTCCATTCCTGTTGTGTCAAAGGCATGGCAGAATAACTGCAGGGGCTGCACTGGTGGGAGGAAAAGGCTGTAAGTTCATGGCTGAAATTAAGCTGTTAAACAGCAGCTGAGGTGAATAAACACCCACAACCATCTAATGGGCTTTGCCCTCTGCCAGAGGGTACAGTCTCTGCTATCTCACATCCCTCCACAACCTCATGCGCAATTCTGTACCAGCCCTTCGTCCTCTCACCCCTATCCCGGACCCAGCTGGAGCGCAGACCTACAACATCCAGCCCCACCGAGCCACCACGACCAGGCTGGGACCATTGTCCCACAGCCCTCAGCTCCTCCTCGCACTGCAGGGATCTGGAGGGTGCCGTGAGGCTGAACACTCTCCCTTCGTAGCGGACAACAAAGGTGCTCGTGGCATGCATATTTGTTTGTAGCATGGGTATTTGACCCATGAGGAGTTTGCTATCAAATTTTAGCAGGAAAGGTGAGTGCATATTTCCACTTAAACAACAGACCCACACCCTGTTAAAGTGTTTTTCTCCAGAAACATAGCATCTGTTTGGGTTAAGAGGGCAGGACATAGGCAGGGTTGGAGATGTTGCAGAGGACCTGTCTTGACCTAGGGAAGCAGAAGAGGGTTCCTCCTCCAAGAGCTGACAAACCTGAACTCCTCCAGCAGAGCTGTGCCGGATAAGCTGTGCGTGGAAGGTGGTCACGCTTGGTTTCCTCTGCAATGCTGTTATCCTGAATAAACATTAGATTGGTTTTGGAGAGCTGCCCAGATGATCATTAACCTTCTCCTGGCCCATGACAGGAAGCCAGCCTGCAGCACTGAGCTAAAATTAGGCCTGTAGGGCACTGGGGCTTGCCAGATATTGCTATAACTGGGCAGAATCCCCCCTTCCAAAAGCGGGCAGCCAGAGGGTTCAGCCTTAAGCTGGGCTCCTCGGCTCCAGAGGAAGAGAACTAGATCCTTAAAATCACAAAATAATTTAGGTTGGAAGAGATATCTGGAAGTCTTCTCCAACCAGGGAAGCAGGACCAACCTGAACAAGTCAGTAAGAGGTTAGCAGAGGTGTTTGCTTCCAGCCATAGCGATTCCTGTGTGCGGGACACTTGCTGATGAGGCGGTGAATTTCTTTTTGCCTACTCAGAGATCCCAGCAGACCGTCACCATGAAGCCCTACATGTGCTGTATTATTTTCTTGTCCACCTGCCAACACTCAGCAGTACAGTCCACCTAGAAATTGTGACTGAGCTAGGCACTGGCCAGAGACCCACACTTTCTGGATGGAGAGCCCTTCGCAGGGGAAGAGCGGAACAGAGAGGGGAGAGTCCTTTTGAAAACATGACCATAGAAATAAATCAGAGCAAACAAAGCACTTGCACCTCTGAAAGTAATTTCTAACAGAGCTAACCATTTCATGGATCCACCAGCCAGATTTCATTCTGTATAAAAGGGGATTTTCCTGTCAGGGATGCAAAGGGTTATGCGGGCCTCCTGCAAAAATAAATTAATGAATGAAAGCAGTAAAACCCGCTTCCAAATAGCAGCAAAGATCTGAGCGAGGATGACAATGCAGCAGAGACAAGGCACAGTTCAGATTGTGGAACACCGGCGGCTTCGCTTCCCAGCACAGGGCTGGCTCCCTCCATCCTATCGGGGCTGGAAAAACAGGCTTTGATCTTCAGCACTATTTACAGGGGGGAAATCATGAGTCCTGCTTCCACACCAGACCTCTGCTTTCCCCCAGGCTAACATCAGCATAACCATCCCATAACGGAACTGTGATTCTGGCTGATTATATCTAAGGAGGAACCCCATCAAGTAAATAATAGAGGGGCTTTTTCCCACGGAAATACACTTTTCTTATCACGACTGTTCTACCTGATCAGAGCCCTTAGTTCTCTACATCCCTTAAAGTCTTTTTCCTCTTCACCTTCCTCTAACTCTGCCCCTCTAATTGCACTCCTTGGCTCTTTGAGGGCTCCACTGCACTGTCACGGGCTGCAGCTGACATTTCGTGTCTGCCCGTGATGGTATTTCAGAAGGCTGGTTTAATGCACAGGTAACCCAGCTGGGTTTAAGAGGTTGTTCACCAGAAGATCATTTATGCATTTTCTTAAACTCAGCGGAGAATTTTTCTCAGTGGCCCACAGCAGTGTGCAGTAGGGTTGTCATCTCAATAGACCCTGGAAGCTAAGCAGCATGAGATGGATGTAAATGACTTCAGACTGCAGCTGAGTGAAAAGCAGACTATCTGTATTTCCTAAAATCCCAAGAGCTAACCTGTCTTGAAAATATTGCCATTTTAACCCAGGATTTATTCGGCCGTAGAACAAAAAGGTTCTTAAAAATGTTTGTGCAAACAGGGTGGTTTTGGCCATTCCCAGATTGCAGCACTAGTCTCAGCCTGGCTGGTGAAGGCACGATGGCTTTGAACTAGGGCTCCCATCAGCCACTACAGCACCCACAAGTTTACAGCTAAATTGACCCGAATCTCAACTTCCAAGAAAGATCATAGCTTTTCAGCCAGAGGTTTAATTTAATTTTGCAGAAAATGCCTTTCCCACCAGAAAAACATTTTTCCGTAGAATTCCCCACGCAGCCAGCTGCAGAGTAAGGTGTCTCCTGTGGCAATCCACGTCAGGCAGTGGCCAGGGCTGGCTGCTCAAAGGGCAGGTGAGGCAGGAGCCAGGGGTGGCCCCAGCACAGGGGGTCCCTTCCCCACCCAGGGTGGTGTCTCCCAGCACATGAACACAGCAGGCAGGGTGCTGGCAACAGGCTCCGTTGACAGTCCCAGGCAAGACAGGAGATGAACCATCTCCAGGGTCCATCCAAGGAGTCCAGACAGGAGCAAAAGGAGATGGGGCGAGGGGCAGAACTGGACACAAGTTACAATGCATGTCTGAGGGGTCCGTCCAGGAGAAAAACCACCTACCACATAGGCCTGAGGTCCACCCTGGAGACAGGACCAGGTGGAAGACTAGGGACAGGCACACCAGCAGCAGAGCTCAGAAGGGGACTGGAAGCCCAGGGCTGAGCTTATATGGAGCTCCTGGGCCCGTGGGCGGAGGGTGTGGGTGGAGGCCCCAGGTGAGGCTGATCAGGATCGTTAGTGTCTTCAGGGCCTTGACAACCAGACGCACTTGAGGCTCCTCACATTGACATTCATTTGGCCACTGGTCTGCAGAAAGTGTCCCATGCCTCCTGAAAAGAGACTGCAAAATAATCCAGCCGTCAGAGAGTCCGTGGGCACCAAAGAGTCATCACCGTCTTATCTCTGTTGAGCTGTATTCCCCTTGATAGGAACAACCCAAGGAGAGAAGCATTGGCTCTAGCACCGTATAGAGCCCATGAGCGTCAATACACCGGTAATAGTAGTGCCCCTGTAGAGAGACCGAGTGTGCAATACCTGTTTGTTTCTCCCAACCTACCCCAGGAAAGTGATCTCTTCCCCAGCTCGCCCACCTGGCTACTTGTCGTCTAGTCCGTGGCTTCCCAACGTCTCAGTAAAAGCTACCCTTTATGCAATGCTGGGCACTTCTCTCCCAGCCCCTCTTTACCTCTCTGCTTCATTCCTCCTTCGTCTCTCTTCAAACCTCAGTGGAAAATATATCTCTTCTCCCTTGCCTATTTTTCTTAAATAATAAATAATAGCAGGAGAGAGAGTAGAATCGACTGGAGAACTCTATTATCTAAAACTGTGAGGCATTTGGGAATAAGGTTGGGATGCACAAAATGCTGCCTAAACCCTGTCTTCGGAGGCAATATTAGTTCCAGGACCTCTGGATATAAAATGAACTTGAATTTTACAGGCCTGGGCATCTTTATTATTCAGTGTGGTTGTGATTCTGACCAACATCACCCGGCAGGAGGCAAGTAGCAAACACCAGGAATACGAATGAGCAGAAAAAACTGCCTGGAAGCCTCCTTTTCCCACCTGACATATACAGGATGGACATCGAGCCATTTAGGGGAGACTTCATCACTAATAAATGTTTTCTCTGCCATCTTAGAGCTGCCTCCTTGGATTATTTTACGCATAATGAAGAGCCAAGGATCATTTTAAAATTTGGTGCCTGTTAGCCAAATTTTCCCTCGCCGCTTCTTTGGGTGATTAAACATTTATCGTTTGTAATGTATCGCTCCTGTTTCACTATGGCTCTCTTTGTAGTGGATCTCCTTCATTTATTGATAAAACGGCCAGATCGGCTCTGAAAGAGGGTCTGAGAGAAGCTGAAACTTGGCCAGCTGGAGACAGAGCAGCTAGGGAGAAGGAAGCTACGGAGACGCAGAAATGACACGGAGAGGAGCACTGTTGGGTGTATGCGTGTGCACACACGCGCACGCATGTCAGTCTGGCTCCTTGCCTTCACTCAGTAAATCTAATCCACAGTTTGAAATAACTCATTCAGTAGAATAACAAAATTAGGACTTGAGTGCCCGGACAGCATGTTATTATATGTGCCGCCCAGCTCGCTCTCCCTCTACCTACCCAGCCCCCACGGCTGCTTTGTTTGCTTCCTTGCAGCTGCTGCTCTGGTTTAATTTACTGAGATGCCATTAGTCGGGAGATGGAAGCACGAACTTACCAGCCTGCCTGCACTGGTTTCTGGAGCCCCAGCTTTGTTTTTTCCTTTCCTCTTGCCTTGTTGTGGGTTTTCGGCCGGGATGAGGTTGCTGCTGCTCGTCCAGCGCAGGCTGCAGCTTCGTGGACATCACGAAATCACAGCGGTCCCTCTTTGCCGGTGGCTTGCTGATGAGGACCAGGGCTGGAGGAGCAGGGACAGGTAGGAGGGGAGGACATTGCAGGTCAGGGCTGAGGATTAGCAGGGCGAAGCACGGATCTGGGCTCCAGCAGGGATACTGGAGATTAGAGGCAAGGAGTAGGAGCAGCAAGGAGTGAGGGAATTGTTGTTGCCCCTTTGCTGGCCTCTGTAAGCCACATGAGCCCAACATCTTCTCAGCTGGCCAAACCATGCTGCCTTGTCAAAGCAGAAAGAAAGGGAAACACAGCAGTGTCTGCGGTGCACAGGTAACTCTGTGCAGGAATGATATTTCCTGCAAGGTGCTGGGTGAGTACCACGGCCTCCCCATGGAGATGGCCTGCTGTCATCGTCAGCGTGGTGCCACAGTTCAAGATGTCTCCGATTGAGATTAAATTCATCGTTTTGAGTCATTGCTATTGTTATTCCACACGGTATGCATTCCTCTCTTTTGCTTCTTTCTCAATCAGTGAAGGAGAACCTCAAATCTCCACCTTCCTGGTTGTTTTTCTCATTAGAGTTGCAGGGGGTTTGTTCCCAGGTTTTCCCCGTGGAGGGTCGGAGGACTGGGAAAAGTGGTGTGCAATTGGGTTATCGGGAGAATAAAACCAGGACAGCTGGGCAAAGACAAATCAGTCAGGAAGGAGGGTTCAAACACTGGCTTTTCTTACTGATTTTTATCCAGTCTGTGGGGAAGAGGCAGGGGGGTCTCTCCCCTGCTCTCCAGAGCCACCTCCCAGCTGCAGGAGGTCAGGGACAGCAAAGGCTCCTCAGCCGACCGGCTGCTCTATTTCTAACCCGCAAGCACGAAGCCCGGGATTTCAGAAGCAGAAAAGAACGGGAGAGGGAGATTAGAGGGGAGGGAAAAGGTAGAAAAGGGAAGGAGAAACCTCCTGGATGTCTGCTGACTGCTGTCACGGCAGGGATGAGCCGGGAACCACATCCAGAGCCCCTGCTCCCGTCCTGCCTTGCGGGATGCTCGGCGCTGGGCTGCCGTCGCGGCACACGCACGCAGGCGCACACCCACACGCACCCGCGTCGGCGTGGTGCTGGGAAGCAGGCTTTCGGGAGCCAACAGGATGAACAATTATCCCTTCCGCACAAAGCAGCAAGACCTACTTCTCCACTCCCCAGTCATGTCCTCGCAATCTAATAAAAAGGGAGATTAGCCCCTCTTTCCTCTCTTACATCTCCTTAATGCTGTCATTTTATTCACACTTTGCAAAGCAAATAAACCAGCAAATTGCTTGCTTTAATGAGCTGAAATTAAACTCAGGCTGCTGATAAAATGCCTTTTCTCCTTTCTGTTGTTGGGAAGGACTGTCTGATAGGCAACGTACAGGAAAGAAGAGAAAACACACAGCAGGAGCCTTACTGAACGTGTTTGAGTCATTTGCCATTGCTGCCCTTCACCCCCGACACCTCCAATTAGCTGAGGGAGTCACACAGGTGATGAGGAGGCTACAGGGGGTCAGCCTGGAGGCGGTCTGTCCGTGGAGGGTCTGTCTCTGCTCTTTGCTCACGGGGTGGTCCCGCTCCGCTAGCTAATGGCCTCTGGCACAGGCTGCAGCCCACAGCCTCCCCAGGGAGGAGCGACAAAAACCCTCCCCCCTGCAAGAAAAAAAGCTGGTTTGGCTCCGCAGAGCAATCCCAGACGCGAGCTCTCCCAGAGAGGATGGTTGGGTCAAAAACGGGAGTTAGAGGAGGCAGAGTAAGTGCTTGCTAAAGAGAATACGCCCGGATGCATCGCTCCCCGCTGCCCGTGCTGTCTCGATTCGGCAGGGCCTCCCCTGCCTGCAGGAGCTCCCCGACATGCACAAGCCCGTGGAGGAGGGCAGGGAGATGTCCATGCCAAGGGCAAGCACTGCAGGGCAGCAGGCGGGGAAAGCACCCCCCGTGCCATCCCCATGGAACAACTGGGCGACCCTTGGCTGACGGCTCTGCAGGCCAGGACCACCCCTCGCTGCCCTTCTCCCACACCCTTAGGGACAACCTGCACCCCCGTCGGGAGGCAAGCTGAGGAGATGGGGACCAGGCTGGTCCCTGTGGCAGAGGAAAGTGGGCACATCTAGAGCCCAGCTTGCAACCAGAGGGAGCGAAACACATCTGCTGGGATTATCATCCCAACAAGAAGAGCTCGGGGCACTTTCCTTCAGTGTCCCACAGCCCCACGAAGCACTCTCATTATCTCATGGAACCGGAGAGGAGCCTGGAGCGCAGAGAGGTTAATTGAGTTGCCCGGTGCCGGGAGGGATGTGTCAGCAGACGGCGCTCAGCCTGGCACGGCAGCCCGTGCCTCCCCGGCAGCTGGGGACGGGGAGGGGGACACTCACCTGCAGCACCCAAGGGACCACAGTCCTTCTTCCCTTCCTCGCTGGCTCCAAGGACTCGGCTACGCCGAAATGAGCTGCCAGGTCCTGGCAAAGCATCCCAGGGAAGGGACAGCACAACCTTGCAAACGTGCTCCCCGCAGTGTGGCACGTTCTACTCCCCAAATTGGGGCTACCCACAACATCAGGATCACTGCGGCGATAAAAGAGCTTGGCTGGAATAGCAATGTAAAAGCATGATAAACTCCAGGTTCTTAACCCCAGGAAGGAGCAGACCTGAGCTTCAGCTGCCTTGCCCTGAGCAACCCCTCCACCCAAGCCCCATTTCTAGTAAACTTTTGAAAACTTGGGGTTTATTTTGAGTTTTCTGCCAAATGTAGCTGGGACAGGACACCACCAGGCACTGGGGAGGCAGAGACCCGCAAGTACCCGGGCAGGGCCCCACAGGAGCATCATTTTAGGGCCAGTACATCTCACCCTGAACACCCACCGCAGACAATACAGTCCGTAAGCAGGGTGTACCGCATGCCCTGCCCTCGCTGCGGGCACGGGGTGTCTGGCTGTTGGTTTCCCCACAGCCTCATCTCCCCCAGCAGCTGGTGGGGCATCTGCAGGAGGACAAAGTAGCCAGAGAGTCTCATGTGCAGAGAGCTGATGCGAGAGCAGATCTTGTTACTCACGTAATGGAAACCCAACTGTGCCACCAGGGAATAGACTCATTGTTCATAATCCAGAAAGAACAAATAAACTGTTTTACTGCTTATTATTACTGGCCTGTTTACCGAGGTATAAACTGTGAATGGTTAACAGGGATCTCTGCAACGAAACATGGTCTGCTTCATTGCCTGGTGTCACGGGTGGAAAAGAACCTGGTTTCTTCAGGACAATGGTGAGGGTATGGCATCTTCCTCTAAACACCCCATGACAATCAGCTTCACACGATTTTCAGGCGCGCAGCACCCAGCACAGTCCCTTCACTGCCTGGGCACTGGGAAACGGTTTGGAAACCGGTTTCTGGATTTGTACTATTTTGCAGATCCAATGAAAGACAATTTAGATGTAAGATGTGCCCCTGTCTCCTTCATGGATGCCCAAGAAACCTCCAGTTCCTACCAGCTGTGCTTTCAGTGAGCGCTGGTGGTGTCTTCCCTGCCTCTGACAGCCTGCCCTGGGAGAAGGGAGACAACCAGAGCTCCCATTCCCAACAAAAGTCTCAAGAAGGATTTTTCTAGATAGACCATGATGTTTCCTCCCCGTTTGTGGGCAACTCCATCTCTGCCACAACACCTCACTGCATGTGTACCCTACCAGCCCAGAGAGCTGTTTGGCAGTAGAGATGTCCACAGATGATATTTTCAACATCTTGTGGAACATCATGACCCAGGAGGTGCTGATGTTCCCTCCTCTCCATTTTGCCTTCCTGTTTCCCTAAGAAATTACAAAAGGAAGTAGAAGTGCTGCCCATGGATATTTATGTTAGTCCAAAATGCAGAAAAAAATAACGGAAAATGTGAGCCAGGAAGGAGAGTTTTTCTGTGGGAACAGAGGCTGCTGGAAGCCCCATAGATTTCTTTCCCCATTGGTTTGTGTCTAGTGAAGACTCTTCCCGGTCTTCAAATGGCTGTTTGTGGCTGAGGAGGGAAGGTCTCGTCCTGTCTTCTGCAAATACTCTTGTTATGCCACTGAACGGTTGAGGGTCCTCCCCACCTCTGCATCACTTCACTCGGGAGGGAGAGAGAGATCTTGGAGACAGGCAGCAAGCCTCAACCACAGACAAGGACATCGGGTGGTGGACAATCATGCTAGCATGTTTTGTAGTCAAAAGAGTGCCCCATAACTACTGCTCAGGTTCCCAGAAACAGGACAGGCGCTTGATGCTGGCTTCATCCTAGACACTACGCAGCAATGCGGTCAGAGAGACACGGTGTCCTCAATCAGCATCCCCCTCTGTAGGCACCGCTGCTGCACACACCAGCACGCGAGACAGTTAGGATTCCCCTCAGCAAAACGCTGCAGCTTCAAATCTACATCAGAGTGAGTTGTCTAGACTTCATCTGCTCTCAGTGAAGAGGAACAGACACTTCTGGGGCATCACTCCTCTCCTCCTAAGGTAGACACCTAAATAGGTCAGACAAACAGTGCCCTGGATGCGTGTGGGTCTCTCCCCTGCCTCTAACGCTGGACAATGCGCTCAAAGGAGGGTGACCTCCATGGTCAGTGACCACCTTCCCTCGCGCTGCCAAATGGCGCTGGCGGCAGCACCCAAATAAACCAAAGGCTCCTTGAAAGGTGGTTGCCGGAGTTAGAAGGCAATTCCCTAACATTAAGTGGGCAGATGGATGTATTTCCAACACCTCTAAGCGCTATCTGTCTTTTTTTTGTGTTTAGTTTGTCCTTGTGTTTTGTTTGGAGCAGGTGAGCCGAGGGACTGAGTGGGGACAGACAGACCAGCAGAGGCACGTAGAGATGGGGACCAGTGTCGCGATGGGCAGCAAAAAGAAAACGAGGAGATGTACTATAAAAAGTGAGAGGAAGGCTCGTCTCTAAGCCAGAGGGACTCCTCCGCACGGGCACCTAACTTCATGACTCCCTCCCCGAGATGCCAGAGCCCTGGTGATGTGGGACCAACCTCAGCCACCCAGGCCTTGGTAGGAGCCCCTGGCCGGCGGCTGCCGTGTACCGCGGGCCCTGAGGTCCTCTTTCTCCACCGATGCTTCCCCCCTGTCTCCAAGCCATGAGGAGAAGGGAGAGGCGAGCAAAGCTGCTGAAGAAGCACTAGCCCACGTCTTCCCAAGCCCCATCCCGCTCCCCGCTTCTGGCAGACCAGGAACCCCTTCTCTGCGCCGCCCTTCCAGATGGCAGGTCGCCGGTGGGCCGCGACGTCAGCCCTCTGCGTGTGCGTGGCCGCCGTCTCTCTCCTGCACACCGGTGGGGTGCGGGCAGACTGCTGGCTCATCGAGGGGGACAAGGGCTTTGTCTGGTTGGCCATCTGCAGCCAAAACCAGCCCCCCTACGAGTCCATCCCCCAGCAAATCAACAGCACCATTGTGGACTTGCGGCTGAATGACAACAAGATCAAGAGCGTGCAGTACGCCTCGCTCAGCCGCTTCGGCAACCTGACATACCTCAACCTGACGAAGAACGAGATCTCCTACATCGAGGATGGTGCCTTTTCAGGACAGTTCAACCTCCAGGTGCTGCAGCTGGGTTACAACCGACTGAGGAACCTCACCGAGGGCATCCTCCGGGGCCTGGGGAAGCTAGAGTACCTCTATCTCCAGGCCAACCTCATCGAGTCCGTCACCCCCAATGCCTTCTGGGAGTGCCCCAACATAGTGAACATTGACCTGTCCATGAACAGGATCCAGAGACTCGACAGCAACACTTTTCGGGGCCTAAACAAGCTCTCTGTCTGTGAACTCTACAGTAACCCCTTCTACTGCTCCTGCGAGCTCCTTGGTTTCCTGCAATGGCTGGAGGCTTTCACCAACATGACACGCACGTATGACCGGATGCAGTGCGACTCCCCACCCGACTACACGGGCTACTACTTGTTAGGCCAAGGCCGGACTGGCTACCGCAATGCTCTGAGCATGCTCTCTTCCCTTTGCACCGGTGGCTCCTACACTGTGATCCCTCGTTTTATCCCTCCCAGGTACCAGGTGACCACGGCACCCTCCGAAAGCCCCTGCTCTGAGGACGAGTGCTCCTCTGGCGATGGCACGACCCCACAGTTCTCCCTCTTCACGCCCATCGGCGAGACGGAGGTGCGCCCCAACATCCAGGTGAAGCACCTCAACCACAACTCGGCCGTCCTCACCGTGCAGATCCCCTACCCCTTCAGCAAGATGTACATCCTCTCCCAGTTCGAAAATGGCTTCTCCTCCATGATCACCAAGCTCAGGAAGAAGGAGGAGAACATCACCGTGAGCAACCTAGTAGCACAAAGAGATTACACCTACTGTGTAGTCTCTGTCCACCAATACTCCAAGTACAACCACACCTGCGTCACCATCACACCCACCAGACCCAACCGCAAGGAGCCGGTGCCCACCCCTTCCACTGCCACTCATTATATCATGACAATCCTGGGCTGTCTCTTTGGCATGGTGATTGTCCTGGGTGTTGTGTATTATTGTCTCCGGAAGAGGCGCCAGCAGGAGGAGAAGCACAAAAAGGCTGCCGGCAGCATGAAGAAGACCATCATCGAGCTGAAATATGGGCCAGAAATGGAGACCACCAGCATCACCCAGCTGTCCCAGGGACAGATGCTGGGCGGGGAGACGGTGACCCGCATCCCCTACCTGCCTTCTGCTGGTGAGGTCGAGCAGTACAAGCTGATTGACAGCAGCGAGACCCCCAAGGCCACCAAGGGGAACTACATGGAGGTGAGGACGGGCGAGCAGCCTGAGAGGCGAGACTGTGAGCTGTCCCTGCCGCCGGACACCCAGAGCTCTGTGGCCGAGATCTCCACCATTGCCAAGGAGGTGGACAAGGTGAACCAGATCATCAACAACTGCATCGATGCCTTGAAATCTGAGTCCACCTCCTTCCAAGGGGTGAAATCAGGGGCAGTCGCCACGGTGGAGCCTCAGCTGGTGCTCTTATCAGAGCAGATCCCCAGCAAGCATGGATTCCTCTCCCCCGTCTACAAGGAAAGCTACAACCACCCTCTCCAGCGGCACCACAGCATGGAGGCGGCCCCCAAACGCTCCAGCACCTCTTCCAGCGGCTCCATACGGAGCCCCAGGTCCTACCGCTCTGAGGGATCGGGCCACAAATCAGAAGCCAAATACATCGAGAAGACGTCCCCCACCACTGACACCATCCTCACTGTGACACCGGCTGCGGCCATCCTGCGGGCAGAGGCGGAGAAGATCCGTCAGTACAGCGAACACCGGCACTCGTACCCCGGCTCGCACCAAGGGGAGCAGCACGACAGCATGGCGGGGCGAAAGCCCTCCATCCTGGAGCCTCTGACCCGTCCTCGCCCCAGAGACCTGGCCTATTCCCAGCTCTCGCCTCAATACCACAACCTGAGCTACACCTCCAGCCCAGAGTACACCTGCAAACCATCGCACAGCATTTGGGAGCGCTTCAAACTCAACCGCAAGCGGCACAAAGACGAGGAGGAGTATATGGCAGCCGGCCATGCCCTACGCAAAAAGGTCCAGTTTGCCAAAGACGAGGATCTTCACGACATCTTAGACTACTGGAAGGGCGTCTCTGCCCAGCAAAAGTCCTGAGTCCTCACACAACTCGTGACTTAACACACTAACTGGACCAAAAGAAATCTGCAGCAGCTATTTTTATTCAGACTGTCTTTGAAACAAAATAAAATTAAAAAAAAAAAAGAATCAATAAAAATAAAAGAGAGAACAAATTATGAAAAATCTATAAATATTCTATATAATATATAAAGTGAGATATTAAAACGTCCTCACATTGGTGAGACACGCACCAAATTTGAACGCAAACTTTACAAAACAAACAAACTGTGGAGTGAAAAAAAAAAAAAAGTTTTGTTTCATTTTGATTTTTTTAAAAAAATAAGAAAAAAGAAAAAATTGAATATAAAAAGAAAGCGAAAGAGCGGGCAGAGAGCTGAGGTCTGGCGTTTCCCAATATCGCATTGCATGAGTCCCTATTCCGTGATTTTGTGGATTCTTTGTGAACAGTTTGTGTTCTTCCTTCCTTCCCTTCCAAAATCAACGGCAACAAAAACAGCAACAAAAAACCAAAAAGAGACCAGAAGGAGATCCGTCCTTTGGGCTGTTTTTGCAAAACGGAGTCTTCCAGTTTAGACTTTCACCCGGTTGAAGGCCCGTTCACATTTTCCACTCACTGAGAGGTTTTACCACACATTGCATTGTAAACCGAAGTCGTTAATTGTACAGAGAAAATTTCTATATTTGCAATGTTTGCTGTATAATGAGAAAGAGAGAGGAGAAAAAAAAAAAACAATACTACATCTACTAAAAAATATATATATATATATCTATATTCACCTGTTTGTACCAGGTTTTAATCATGGATTTTAGAGAAAGAGATGGAGTTTGGTTTGAAGGACTTTTTTGTTGGTTGGTTGGGGGTATATTTTTGGAGGGCAGGGGAGTGTTTGGGTCTCTAAGTGTTTGGGTTTGATTTCTCCCAACAATTGTGACCAAGTTCTCGTCTTTTCCAAGTACACTGAGAAAAAAGGGCAAGTACCCAGAAAAGCGGAATCCCCCACCTTCCTCCAGGTGGGAGACCATCACTTCCAGGAACAGGGAAGGGGATGAGTAGTGAAGGGCTCTTGGTTGAGCAGGTGCCACCAAGCAGTGGGGTTTCTCCTGCAAACTGAAAGGTATCGGTCTCTCCCCCAGCTGGGGGGGTGTCTGGAGAGCGGGGGCCATTGGGGCCAGGCTGTGAAGGGTGGATTATGCCCTTACCTTGCAGGATGGGGAGTCGGCGACGGGTTAGAGCAGAAACACTCCTGCCACACTCTCCGGAGAAGGGTGTCATTGAGGGGTGGTTTTGTTGAGGGAGAAGACACTGAGCATTTACAGCTTGCTCATGCTGGGAGCTATTACAGTAGGCACTGGACCTGGCCCAGGAACCCTGCCCCTCGCTCCTGGGACTGCCACCACCCCACGTCCAGCAGGTCCCCCGTGGATAACCCCAAACGCAGCCGCAGCCTCAGGCAGCGAGTGCAGCACCTCCTGCCTGCAGCCCAGCGCTGCCCACAGGCCCTTTGGCTCCCGTTTCACGTAAGTCAACACGCCCCTGCGCAGCCCGTGGGACCCCAAGGCTGGAAGGGAAGGGGATGGCCCTGTGCTCACGTCTGGTGCCCACCAAGCAGCCGCGTGCCCCTGAACCATTGCTCTCCAGTGCCTGCCCAAGACTCAATAGCTTTTTGCCCCATCTGTAAAATACTCACGGATGATGCTGTACTCATGGGGTGAGGAGGAGGAGGAGGGAGGCTTTCAGGCCATGAAGGCAACTCCAGGCCATGCTGGTGGCCAGAGGACACAATTTTGCCCACATTAGGCTCCAGCTGAGTTGCAAGCCCCCGTGTCTCGCCCCATGACCGACATGAAGCGGGGGCCCCACAAAGGTCTGCTCCCCCGGGGAGTGCGTGGGAGCCCAGTGAGGCAACGAGCTCCCCAAATGCAGCGCTTTGGGGCCCTGCTGCTTCCCAGAGGTTTTTCCCTTGCATCCTGCTCGCAAGTCTCTTGGACATCCCAAGTCCTGACGGATGAGCACTAGGGCCCAGGAGCAAACCATATCCCATCCCGTTATTTCAATATTTCAAAGCGATTTTGACAGGTATTCTTGCAAAAGGTTATATTTGTTCAGAAAGGAGCTGAGCCAGGAAGACACGGAGCAGGCTGGGAAGAGCACGAGTTCATTCCCCGTGGTTATTTGTGTAGACAACAAACCATTAGCAGGGTTTCATAATAAAAGGCAGGCAATTTCCCCGGGAACATATTCACTCTGCATGAGGAAAGGCACATTCCTCCACCTCCCTCAGGTGCCCTAGACGCTGCCCGCAGCACACAGCTGACCAGGGCTGTGTCTCGCTCACCAGTCAGTGAGCAGGACCTGGAAAGGGGAGCTGAGGGTCACCCCTCTCTCGTCCTGTGACGCCACGGCGGGTGCGTCCCCAAACCTCCGCTGTGGCACCTGGACCAAAGCAAACCCTTCAGTCAGACCTCTCCTTGCAAGCCCTAAGTGCCTCCTGGAGAAAGAGGAGCTGGTCAGCAAGGACGGATGGGGGAGACGGTGGCCCAAACTCCTGGTGCTGCTTCACGGCCTCAGGGGATTCCTCAGCAAGAGGCTGGGGTGGTCAAAGGCGGTGGCAGTTTTGAGTTAATTTGGGCTCAATGCTCCGTCGCTGGCAGTCACTGACAGACACCGAGAGACCTTCCTCAGTCTCTCCCCCGCGTTGAGAGCAGTTCCCCCACCAGTTTGGCAATGACATCGTGACCATCTCCACGGCAGCCGGGGGCGACGGCACAACCGGCAGAGCGCAACACCGCGCTGCGGAGGCAGCGGCGAGTTCATCTCTTTACCTGGGGCGAAGAATTTTGCTCCCCTCTGCCTCCGTTTCCTCCTCTGCAAAATGCTTCCTTGTGGCGTTGAGGGCGTAGGCTGGTTGGGGAGGCTCAATTAATTAATTGCCTGTCTGTGAAGACCATTTAGCTCCTAGAATAAAAGCCGCTATAGAAATGCAAAGTTGTTAGTGGCATAAAACAGCAGGGGCAGATGAAATCAAAGCCCGCTTCTGTTTTCACACCAGGATTTCACTGGTCATAAACCAACAGAGACCGACCCAGGAAATGTGATACAGCAGCGCTGGCCTTTCCAAATGAAACGCTTCCCAGATGCAAACCCTCTGCAGTTGGAGAAAAGGAGGGTTAGAAAAGATCTAGGCCCCTCCATCTCCAAAGGAGGTCCCTGCACACATGGCGCCCCGTACCCCCATAGTCAGCGGGGCGCTGCCGTGGGTCTCGGAGAGCCCCAGATGGCTCCCTGGGTGACGGCGCAGTGGCCACGCTGCTGAGCGCCCTCCAGCCTCCTTGCAATAGTGCAGTCCTGGCAGCTGTGGTCCACATCCCTTGGCATGAGGTGCCACAAGATGAGCTGAGAGGAAAAGCCAGGCAAGGAAAGGGGAGAAGTCACACTGTCCCCAAAGGCACTGCCCTATGCATGGACCTCCTGGGGTGGCTCTGCACAGGCGCAGGTGAGCTCTGACCATGGCATCCTTCATCCCCCCAAGGCAGCTGCTTTACAGACCCCTCCGAGGGCAGAGGGAGAATTTCACCACCCGCGACCTGCTGGGTGCTTTTTGTCTTTATTTTATCTCCTGTTCGACCACCAAAGCCCTCAAGCTGCTTCTGCAAAGAGAAATGACACCTTGGCCAGCCAGGCTGTTCCTACAGCCCCAAACCCACCCAAAGCAAGAGGGGTCCCTGCCAAGCAGGAAGAGGGGACGGGGGACAGACAGTCCGAGTGAGGAGGAGGGGAGGCCAGGGCAAAGCTTCCTCCCTCATTTTGCCCCACCTCAAGGGACAACGGGGACCAGTGAACTAGAAGCCAGCACAGAATCCCCCCCCGAGGGCTCTGCCGTTCCCTGCAGGACGATGATAGCGCTGGGGCCATGTGTAAATCCACCCTGCTGATGCCCTTTGTGTGCCCACAAAACTGCTGTTGTTTAAACCATCTGTCTTCAAGGGCAAAACCAAGGCAGGACCAAAAATCCCCCTCTGATCCCTCCCCCAGCATCTCAGCAAAGACTAAATCAGAGCCCACAGTACCCACAGCTCAATCCTCGCTCCGGCCAAGAGTCACCAAAGGACCCCGCCACGTGTTGCAAAGTCTGTGTGACATCCAGAGCCTGGATATTTTTTAAAATCCTGTAAATCAGGACAGAAGCCTCTCTCCATACAGACACACACCATTTAAGCCCAGCGTCCCTGAGAGCACCCACCTGCCCCGCTGCGCACAACAGTTGAGTCCATGTTTCAAAACATGGCCCGTGGGAAGCGCAATGTCCACAGATAGAGATGTAGGACAACAAAGGGTGGCAGGTCCTGCCTGGCCACATTCCTCCCCGAGGCAGCAGAGCACTTGAGAAGGGAGGTGGCAGCCCTGCAGCTGGTGGCTGCCTCCTTCTGCACAGCTGGTGGGTGTTGGAGGGGTCACACCTGCCCCAGGTCTGGTATTTGAGCCTCCTGCTGGCTTCAGCTGAGTCTGCCACGAAAGCAGGTGCAGATCCCATGGGAGGGTATCCATCAGGATGCACAGGGGCCCTAAGGCAGGAAGGCGCTCCCCGTTTGCCACCCAGACCATGACAACAGCCAGGCTGTGCTGCTCTGCTCAAATCAAGCCAGCGACCTGCAGTGCTGGCTGGGTGGTGGGACCTCTCCTAGGGCTGCAAGCGCCACTGGAGCTACTTCTCCCCCATGTCCATTGATAGTTATGGGTGAGCCCAAGCATCCGCACCTGGGTGATGGCCAGGGCCACTGGAGAGACAGTGGCAGAGCAGGGCCCTGGGCAGCCCAGCCAGCTCCTGCACATTCATGATCCCTCACTGCCAGTGATGGCACCATCACCATCACCATTTCACCATCCCCGGTGAAAACCCCTCCAAACACCCGCCTCTGCCCCGCTTCTGGATCAGCCCTTCCACGAATCGGGGCTGGGTCTTGGCAAAGCAAGAGCTCCATCGCCCGAGACCCCCAAACTCATCACCGTGGTGGACGTGGCTCTGCAGAAATCAGGAGGTGCAACAGGAACCCCCGGTCACGTACTTGCTGCAGCCTGGCCGCCCGTGGGGCTCTGGAGCAATAAATCACCTCGTTTGCAGGAGAAGGGGGTTAGCAAGGGTGGGGGACGGCGCGGTGGAGGTGGCCCCATCGTACACATCCTTTGGGTGAGGAGGGGACGGGGGGGGACCGTGGGCTGCGGAGGGGTGAGCTGCGGCGCTGCTGGACCCGACCCAAAAGCGCCGGATCGATGAGGGTGATTGAAGCCAGCACGCACTGCGTTGGGCTATTTTTAGCGCAGCCGGCAGAGCAGGAATTTGGGAGCCCAAGTCAGAATTTATTGGCATCTGTGTGTGTTCATCACGGGCAGGACCAACAGCACCCTCCCTGCCCAGTTTGGGACCGGCTCACCTTGGCTTCAGCTCCAGTTCCATGCATGCCACGTCCCACTCCTCCGCAGCGCCCCTGTGGGGACCGTGCCACCACCCCAAGGCTTGGAGCTGTGAGCATGGGGATGGACATGGACACAGGGCAGGGATGGAGCAGAGGAGATGGGACGGGCTTCAGGGGATGCCCCAATCCTGCCTTAAATGTGGAGGGATGTGAACGGGTCTTGTTCTGTGGCAGCGTGGCTGCAACACTGCCCGGCTCCACGGAGCAGTGCCCGGTCTGGACCTCGGAGGTGGCCCAGCCCTCTCCTCCAGCTCCTCCTGCTCCTCCCACCCATTCACTCACCACAGGCTTTCCATCCAGGGGCCCTAAGTTGGTGTTCCTGGGTAGGTGTCAGGAGGTGAAATTGTTCTGCAGAGAGAGATGTACAGCACATTTCCGTTCCTTCGTCTCCAAAGCACTGCTGCCAGCCGATGCCCTGCGGCGCTGAAGGCAGTGAAGCTGCCGGTGGCCGTGGTCGGTGGCTCCGGAGAAGCCAACCCATCAGCTACTCCTTGCCTTGCAGCAGTGACCTCGGCTTCACCTGAATTTAGTTAACACTCCCCTTTTTCGCACCTCTTCTGTGTCATATCCTCTGTTTTACCCCTCTCAGCCAGCTCACCGACACCACCGGCAGGGTGGTAGAGACTATCCAAATGCCACCTTGAGAGTTTTGCTCATTCCCACCTTCCCTCCACCCACCAGCCAGTATTTAATGAAGGGAAACATCTGATCCAGAGTGAAGCCACTTTTCTGGACTCAGTTTCCGCTGTGCAAGGGATAAGAAGGCACAAAAGTATCAGAGGTGGATTTTCACCATGCGGGGAGTAGCCAAGCAAGGTGCTGGTTTTCACTCTAGTTTTGCTGCCCTTCATTTTGGTCCAAATTGGATGTGAACGTGCCGCTTTCTCTCCCTCTGCAACTTCTCTGTCCCTGCAGAGTAACCAAAAGGGGCTGCCAAGCCCCCGAGTTTGCCTGCGTGTGTCTTTTTAATAATTCTCTGGGAATGTTAATGAGACAGGGTGCGCCGATGTTCCCGTATGTGCCCGTCACTTCTCACATCCCACCAACATCTGTTTTTTCGCGCTCAGCTCAGCTGTCTGGAAACAGCCATTTGCTGCTCACCTTTACTTGCCTCGCCATTAAGGAGCTCATTAATGTACTCCATCCTTGCTTTCTTTGCGACTAAAAGATTTCCATTTCTGTCTTTTATCAGCTTTCTCATGGTTTATAAGCTCTCCTCTCTTCGCTGCGCGATGCCCTTTTCTAATGAGCTCTTCGCTGCTGGTCCATATTCTCCATTAAGCCGCGCAAGTGCTGTCCCCCGTGTTGTCTTGCGCATCTCCTGGGCTCTCTTCTGGGTCTCTCGTACTCCTGAGTGTTTCCAGCTGTGAAAGGCAGCGATCAGCCCCACATACAGCATCCACGCTTCCCTCCCGCCCCACTCGCCTTCCTTGCGGCTCCTCAGCCCTCCCGTCCGGCTCATCCCACCACCTTGTCCAAGCCTTGCCAGCCTCCTCCGTCCTCACCCGAGCCCCTGCCCAGCATGCCCTGGTCTGCAGGGGTGCGACGGGATGCCTCAAAGTTTGTGCGTGCATCCATGCAGCTTGTCTCTGCTGGGGGCCTCTTAAATTTATTTATTTTTTTTTCCTCTCTCTCAGCATCGCTTTTACACAGCATCGCTCTCCTTGGGCATCTCCTGCCCTGCAATCAAGAGCTACCCAGCCCATCCGAGCGGCAGGAGGCCTCTCCGGGTACTGCCACAGCTCATCTGCGGTCTCTCATAAGTAAACACTGGCACTCTTCATGCGCTGCAGCTAAACCAGTTAATCTCATTCCACCACATTTCTAGCCAAGACGCAAAGATCCCCCTTCCCTGCAGCTGGGGCTCGAAGCCTGCTCCTCCCAGCGCTGGCCTCCTGCCCCACCTGGGCGTTGCGCTGCAGCGGGAGCCGAGGAGCGGGAGCAGAGCGGTTGTCGGGAGTTGCTCCGAGGGGCTGGCAGAGCCAGCAGCGTCCTGGCCCAGCGGCCACGGAGCACATCGTCACGAACCATCCGCCACTGTCCATCCGAAACATCCCCGGTGCGTTCAGCTCAGTTTGGGATGAGAAAGAGCTTGTGTGCACAAAAGCTCTTGTAGTTTGGGGTTTTTTTTCCCCAGCCATCTCAGGTGTTGCAATAAGGGATATTACCTCTCCAAACCAACCTTATCTCAATGGTATCCCTAGATCATTCCGGCTGTAACAACACTACCACCCACTCCGGAGTTCACACACACACGGCTCTGCCTGGGAAACCCCGGGCAGAAACGCGGCAGCCCTATGCACGAGGAATCCTTCAAGCGCTGAGAGCTGACGAGCCCCTGAGCTGCTCCACAGCCTCCTCCAGCCTCGCAGGGCGATCGCGGCTCCGAGAACTCAACCAAATGCAGACACCAGGTCTTGGAGTAAGGCATGTGCCAGCAGACTGGCAGCAGAGGCTGGGGACAGCTGGCGCCCGGCGTGGCCACCCCAGACCCATCTCCATGGTGGAGCTCGCAGCCGCGAAGGAGGGTGAGCTGTGAGAAATGGGCTGGTTTCTGATCTCCCACCCATCTCGCGTCTCCATCCTGGAGACCAGACAGGACCTGGCGTAGCCCTCAGGAGAGTCTGGTGCTCCTCAGCACCAGATCTAGTGGGAGGTGTCCCTGCCCACGGCAGGGGGGCTGGAACTAGGTGATCTTTAAGGTCGTTTCTAACCCAAACCTTTCTGTGATTCTGTGATTCTGTAACCCTTTTGGACACAGCGGGGGGGCTCTTGCAGCTGGGGGGACTGGGAAGCCCCTGCCCCAGGCTGGCTTTGGAGAACAGCCCCCCCAGAAGAGTCTGTCTGTGGCTGTGAAGGACTCGACCACCAATCGCTGCTCCAGAGCTGCCAGGAGAAGGGCTGGATTCACCCACCGGGTGTGACGTCTGAGCCAGTCCCATCCTCCTCCGCAAAGCCACAGATGTACGTGGCTGGAGGTCTCCAGGTGAGACGCGGTAGTTGGGTGGCACCAGGGCACAAAGCCCTCCTTTGGACAGATGATCTTTCACCCTTCTCCAAAGAAGAGGAAACCAAAGCAGCACAAGACATCGTAGGAAGATACCAGCAAGTGGGAGGAGACAGCTTATCCAGGGAGCTAATTTAGCTGGAAGGAAAGAGAAAGGCTGCAAAATATTCCCCTATTAAGAAAGAAAAATAAATATGCAAGAGCAAGGAGCCAGAGGTTGAAGTGCCTGTGGGGAAGTGATGCGGATGCATTCGGTTTTAGGCAGAGCTGGGGCAGAAGCTGGACCCAGAACTGAGGCCGTTTCAGCCCAGGATTGAGAGGCAAAGGTTAGGATGAGACTTGCCGAGACCTGGAAACCACAGAGGTGAGTGAATTGTAAGCGGCACCGCATTTAATCTGAGCAGAATGCATGAAACTGGATAATGTAATTGGAAGGGTTATTTAAACTGAATATTCAGAGGGAGAAATAAAACATTGCAGGGAAAATAATAATACTTAGCACTTGTAATGTGCTTAGCATCTTCAAAAACTGGTCAGCCATTAACTGATTGCTCCTCTGCTAAGTCCAAAGGCTAATAAAAAGGGATGGTTCATTTAGTTATTTCACAGCTGAGCTTCTCAGTAAGGCATGAGGAAGAGTCGCTGCTCTCCAACATGCTGGTAAATAAACAGTTGGAAGTAGGAAAAACACAACAACCTCTCAGCACTCGGTCACGGCTCCTTGCTCGGCTCCTTCCTTCCTTCCTCACCTCGAGCTTGTCCAGACCGGACCCGTGACAGGGAGCTCATCCGGAGGTCTGGCTGGGGAGCACGCCATGGATGGCGCCAGGTTTCCAACAGTCCCAAAACTTGGTGTCTCCTGCCAGGGATCTGCCCCGTGTTGGGGTCTACATGGGGGTGGCCGGGGCGTCCCCAGGGCAGGAGCGCGGGCACTCGTCCGTGGGTGGATGGGGTGGGGGATTTGGGCTCGGCGTGACCCCGACTGCGCAGCCCCATCGCCTTGGCAAGCGCAGAGGCTGGAGGGAGCAAAGCAGCCTTTGGAACGGCAATAAAGATGGAAGTAGTTTATGTTTGTTTTACTTAAAAAGTAAACAGTTCCTTTTGTGTTTGATGAGCAAGCGATTTTGTAAACACTGCAGAGAAAACATGACACAGTTGCACCTCCGTGATTTCCAGCCTGTTTTCTTGGCAGCGGCGGCGGAGGAGCGGAGGAGCGCCCGGGTGGCTGCCCTGTCTGGGGGTGGCCGAGGGGCTGGGGGCTGCTCCTGGTCCAGTGCGAAGGGAAAAGAGCTGGGAGGAGGAAACGCTCATCAGGATCATAGAACCACAGAATGGTTTGGGTTGGAAGGGACCTTAAGGCCCACCCAGTGGCACCCCCTGCCCTGGGCAGGGACAATCCCACCAGCCCAGGTTGCTCCAAGCCCCGTCCAACCTGGCCTTGAACCCCTCCAGGGATGGGGCAGCCACAGCTTCTCTGGGCAACCTGGGCCAGGGGCTCACCCCCCTCACCGCAAAGAATTTCTGCCTCAGATCTCATCTAAATCCACTGCTGCTGGTGGGAACCAACACACAATTCCTTTATCCCTAATCCAAACCACCAGTTTTGGTGCTTTGCAAAGTGGCAGTGCCCCCACCTGCCACTATTTCTCCTATGGCACCCACTTCATGATGTTTTTTTAGCCTTATCAGCTCAGATACCCACTAAAACACTGGCCTCACCACTTCAGGGAAGTGAGAACTGCACAGACGCTGAGCTGCCCCCATGGAGGTGCCCTAGTTTTGTTGGAGTCATGCTCCAGACCCTGCTTTGCCAGGGCACGGCTCTCCCAGAGACCCTGCTCCAGGTGTCCCAGCCCCGTGCTGGAGGGATGCCTCCATGGGGCTACACAGCCGGGTCCCACCAGCCATTCCCGGACAGTCCAAGGTCTCCAGCTCACCCATGAGCTGCTGGGGCAGCAGCCAGGAGAAGGCAATGGTTCACCTACGACCTGCCCACCCCCAGCAGCAGAGAAGAGCTCCTAGAAGATGCTGGGGAGCTATTTCCTCACCTCACTGTTGGGTGATCCAAGAGGGATCCTGCTGCTTGAGAGAAGAGATGCACAAGGATTCAGCTCTGAAAGCATTTGTTGGGCTAAAACACCCCCCCCCCAGCACAGACCAGAGCCCAGGGCTGAACGCACCTTTTCTGGAACACGTCCAGCAGCAGCAGTGCCATCATCAAAAGCCTTCGGTGGAGACAGGGGTCGAGGCATCTTACATTCCCATGGCTTTTTGCCCCAGGCACTGCCTCCTGCTCTCTCAGCTGTGCTTGTGGGCTTTGTCTTTTCTTTCTCTTTCTTCAGGTTTTCCTCTTCTTAAGCGAAGTGCTCCCCACCTCTGCTGCCAGCATGGCCCTACGGACCCTGTGCCGGGAGGATGAGTCGGGCGAGGGCAGGAGGAGGTGAGCAGGGACTCCCGACACCAGTGTTACCACTAAGTGCCTCTCCCCGGAGGCAGGTTTTGCTCGAGTGAGGCGTACGGGTCAGGGCCTCGATGATTCACAGGGCAGGATGGGTCCTCCTCATCGTCTGGGGGACCTGGGGAAGATGCTGAGCGCAGAGGCGGCAGCGGCCTTCCCGGGTGGCTAAACACATGTTTCTGACCGCAGGAAATTTGGGATGCGGCGTGCTGAGGATGCCGTGCTAACTTCTGCTAAACGCGCACGGACAGCCAGGCAGCAGATAATATGGAGTGTGCAAGACACTGCCGAATTTCCTCTGCCTGTTTTTGGCATAACGAAGCCCAATGGGTGTGTATAAACAAAGCAAGCATCTCTCTCGCTGGACCTCATGCATCATTTATAGCCAGCTTTTCCATGGCACAAGAACCATTTACATATGCCAGCATTAATTCCGAACGCCACTTCAAAGCCATCTCTGTCTAATGAACCCCGTGCGCTGCGCACAGCAAATTCCACCCGAAAAATAATTAGCAACACACGCCACCAAAGCATTACAAGGGGAACGCAGCACACCACCTGCTGAAGCAAAATGAATGCCTGATTTATTTATTTTTTCACCACTTTTTAGCAACGTTCAGGCGCTGGCTCAGAGCTGTGCTCTGTTCTCAGCTGCTGCTTCTCTGTTCTCAGGGCCCTGAGAAGTGTCACGTTCCCGCTCTGCTTTCCAGGGGGTAGGATCAATTTTGGGGGGTTTATATGTTTTTCTTAGACCACAACTGGACAGAGATGTGCAAGACTCTGCTGATTTCTCCGCGCCAGGGGTGCCAGCTGGGATTTAGGGTGCAGGCAAGCACTTTCCCCTGAAGTTGCCCGAGTCCCAGGCTTTCGGGCTGGTGTCACCTCCTTGAGCAGAGCCTCAGACTGATGGCTGATGGACAGGACGCACCGAATCCCACCCTGGTCTGAGGTTCCCATAGAACCTTTAACCCCTGACCAGCATCAGCCTCACTGAGAAAAAAAAGAAATTGGAGATGAGATCAGGAAAGCAAGGTTTTGGTGGCCCTACCGGCCATGGGTGCTCCCACCCCGCGCCGGCCGTGGGCAGCCCTGCTGTGAACAGCTCAGGAGCTGAGCTGGCCTTACCAGAATGATCTCTCAAACCTGCGTTAGAGCTGCTCAGGGGAGCTCAAGTGGGAGGAGCGGCAGGTTTTGCTCGAGGCCCGGATGCGCTGGCATTGCTGTGGGAGATCCAGGTCACGAAGCGCCACCGCAGAGTGACAGAGGCTGAAGCGAGAGGTGGCTGCGGGCACAGGGGGACCGATCGCGCCGGGGCCACGCTGGGGTCCTGGACCCCCTCAGGTCCTGTCCTCCTCGAGGGGAAGGGAGATGCTCGGCAGGGCGCTGCTCTCGGCCCCGCGCTGCGCTGCCCGTGCGTCTCGCCAGCATCACGCCGTGGCTTTCCCACTGTCAGTCTCCACCTTGCTAGGATGCAAGGGGTTAAACTGTTCTTCCTATGCAAATTAGGCTTAATTAATCCTTTTCATCAGTTGCAAATATACCTTCTGAACCCTATTAAAAACATGAATATGCAAATTCAGACCTTTTTTAATACTCATTTTCAAGGACTTGGAGTCAGGCTTGATTATTCGATTCCCGTTAACAGCCTGTAAAACCTGGTGCAAAATTTAATTTCCATTTTAAGTTACCAAAAAAAAAAAAAGAATCTGTTGGTAATTAAGCTAATTACAGTGTTACACTAAAGAGGAGACAAACAAGGAGGACAAGATCATTCATTACATTTAACACCGGTTACAGGACCCGGGGACTGCGCAAGGCCAGAGTTAACCGTGAAGCCAGGAAACGGCAGTGACGGAAACGGGGAGCGTGTGGGGAGGCTGCGGCTTTTGGGGGGCCTGGTGCCTTCCTCACCTTGGGAACATCTCTGCTTCAGCCCCATGAGCCACCTTCCTCCTCCTCCTCAGGAGAGGAGCGAGGAAGAGGAGGCGTAGCCAGGCTGGACGGCGTCGCAGGCATCGTGGGGGCTCTGCACAGGGCAGGAACGAGCTTGGGGCTGGGGTTTCAGGGCAAGCTGTAGGACCACCTTATCTGCAAGTGTGACGGGGGCTGAGAATCCCATACAGGTGGGACTTCCATCCTCCCTGAGCACTTTCACTGCATTAAAAATACATGTGTGGGGTGCAGAGGGGCGATGAGCTGAACTGGCAGCACGTGGGAGGAGACAGGTCCCGCAGACGGGGACCGCACGCAGGAGCTGTGGTCCCCTCCTAGCCAGAGAAGGGCAGTGACCTCCCAAAAGCTGACGCCTCCCTTTGCAGAAGCAGAACCCTCGGGCAAGACCCATGACAAGGGTCACCCACAACCCACCGCTCCACACCCATGCTGGGGGGGCAGATAGGATGTGACCCCCCCCTCTAGCTCATGACGATGGCCAGCATGCGCTGGGAGATGCCAACCAAACCACCCAAACCTCCCTCGGGGTCACCCATCAGGGCTGGGCAGTCAGTGCTGGTGGCTCCCAACTTGCCCATCAACCTTCCTGCGCCTCCCAGCTCTGCCTGTGTGTAATTAAATAAAAAGTGCTGCTATAGACTGTTAATTATGGTTTACCACCACAGTGATCCCTTAAAATCAGTCATTAGCGTGCCTAGGATCTATTCTGCACTTGGTGTTTTCTCATGAGTTAGCGAAGTTAACGAGTGATTTGTCAGAGCCATACTCCTCACCTCAGGGCTGGCAGCTCAGGAGCGGCAGCAACGCCATGGTGGGCTCCCGCTGCCTCCGTACGGGGCGAGGAATCCCCCGACCTGGCTGGAAACACACGGGTGATGCTCTGCCTGCACAAGGCAAAGACTCGAGCACTGACGTGAGGTGTTACCCACAGATAACCCAAAGACAGCCGCCATCAGCCAGATGGATCCACCCAAGAGACTGCTGTTATCTAGGGGAGCTTTTCTCCTCCTCCTCGTCTCAGCGCGGCTGCTGGGATGAGTGGCTCCGTTCCCTGTGGGTTTGGTTCGTTCCCTGCCATCGCCTCCTCTCCGAGGTTGCTCCTTCCCCTCCCAGGACTCACAGCGAGAGGAGCTGTCACTTCAGAGCGTGCCACTCAAGGGTGGCTCTGCCGCCTAACAGTGGGATCCGAGCGGGAGCTGATCACGTACATCCCCAAGGGCTGGAGCGTGACTCCCAAAACAAGTTGTGGAAAGACACGTGTGTGCGGAGGAGCAGGGAGAGCCGCAGTGGGGAGAAGGGGTGAAAGAGGGACAGTGCGGTTTGCCATCATCCCGTTACATATAAGGCTGGTCTCCCTCATGCACTCCACGGTCAATGGGGAGTGGGAGGCACCTCCAAAGCGAAGAACCTCGCTGAGTTCATGCTCTTAATTTCTCTTGAGGGAGACTGCTATGGGAACAGCCTGGCAGATGAACAAGCCGCCATCACCAGCAAAGCGGAGTGCCTGCAATCGTGTGGCACAAATGCTACCCAGGAGATGCTCGTGGAGAGAGGAAAGGTTCATCTGCCAAACTTCAGAGCCTTCCACCTGCCTGGAGAACACTGTCCATCACGTGGATACCAGAACTTTCCGATCACCTGATACAAGGAGTGCGATGACAGAGGTGACAAGGGAAATGCTCTCGCCAAGCCCTGTGCCTCACGTGTCCTCCTCCATGTGCATCCTCCTGCCCTTCGACCCGTCTGGTGCATCTTGTTCACTGTATCGTATTTTGGGGGGAGTCAGGGATGCAGAATTCTCTTCTCAGTCCCTACAGGCAACCAACTTGCTCCCCGAACCATGAGATTTGATTGCCCTTATTATTTTAGCTTGCGTAGCAACGAGTCTTGTTAATGGTCATAAAATTATCTAGTCCTTATTTAAATCCAACAACCGTCTGTGTTTCAATGACCTCCTGATGGTCTCTGGCTTTGTTCCAGGTTGAAGAGGCATCAGGGGGACCAGGGAGGAAAAAGAGGCAGTGGGAGGATTAAAGAAAAACAACCAAAACCACAACAAGCAACAGCCAACAAAGAGAATTCAAAGTAAAACAGGGAATATTAAAGAGAGCTCAATCAGTCAGCTGGAGTTCAAAAAAACACAACCTGTCACAAAGAGAAGGAAGCGGCATCAGGTAAAATTAGCAACACTAATAAACTCATCAGCACTGGAGCCCGGGCCAGGAAACAGCACAGGGAAGACGAAGGGGCCGGGAGATGCTTGGTCCCATGTTGGGGAAGCAGGAGAGAGAACCCACACAACTTGAAGGGACGTGCTTTGGTGGAGGAACGTGGTTTGGATGAAGACCAAAGACCTGGGCTGCTCCCAGCCCCTCCAGCACCAAGGAGCTGCCTTTGTGCTCCCTACCTTACGCAGCAGCGTTTTCTTTGCAGTGTATTTTCCTTCTGTTTTGTCCCTTGTATTTGCTTTGAGGGAAAATGTGCACACAAGGAAGGCTGGAGACCCAGCCACCATGGGTGGAAGGAGCAGGAGCTCCCGCTGGGACGGCTGCCCGGGGCTGGGGCCCACAACAGTCCCTCAGAGAAGGCTTTGGCCAGCAATTTCTACGTAGAACACTTCTGATGCAAAAATCTCCTATTTCCTTTGGATGCCAGACTGCTCCGCTGTCCTCTCAAATAACATCTACGAGCCCCTGGAGTTCCAAAAAATCGTACAATAATAATCCCCCCAAAAAGAGAAGCAAGAAAGCGAAAAACCCCCAGCAGCAGAGAACTGTTCTAATGTAACCAAGCTCCAACACAGATTCCCATCAATTTTGCAGCAAACCTGAGTCATGAAATTAAAAGTAGCATCAGCATATTTCCTATTAGCTAGGGTTCCTTTTTCGGAACAGATCATACGTTCCTACCCTATTTTTCTAGACACTTGTGTCAATGCGATATCATCAGATGCCGTTCAGTCGCTCCTCTTAGCCTGAAAAAAGCTTTCCTGTTGGGAAGGATGGGATTTTAATATTTAAAAAAGACTTGGTGAAAAAGCTTTGCTGATTTTTTATTTATTTATTGATTTAATATCCCTCCCCTGATCAGAGTGGGCGCGTTTTGTAGCTTTTAAATATCATGCAACTTTCAGCATCGCTGCTATTAAATCCGAATCTGCTGTCACAGCAGGCAGCGCGAATGCGATTCACACCAGCGCGGAGAGCCTGTTCTGTCCTCCCCAGCTACTACGCTTGCCTCGTCAAGAACACGCCGTCGTTAGCTACGGTCACCTGGCGTCTGACACCGTCATCGTTTTCCCAGCGTCTTCGCAGAGCTAAAAGCTATAACAGAACCAAACCTGGCCCTGGCTGTGTCATCTCCCGCACCGACAGCGCTGGCTGCCGGGGTCGGCATTACCTTGGTGATGTCCTAGGAAGGCTCTGCCTCTCTCCCCCGAGGCTCCCTGTGACACGTCTGCCCGGCAGCACAACTCACACCATTCCCAGCTGTCTCTCAGCCCGCGGCTGGGGTCGGGAAATGGAAGGGGCTGGTGCTGCTCCGTGTTTCCTCGGCATGTTGGAGCGAGCGGAGGGGAGTGAGGGAGAACCGACAGCAACGCCGACGCCGCAGCTGTGGGATGCTGTGTCCAAGCCCCACCGGTCATGAGCCCTGATGGGATGCTACTGCCCACCTGGGCTCCCCGTAGGGCTGCATTTGGGGTTACATCATAGAATCATAGAATGGTTTGGGTTCAAAGAGACCCTAAAGATCATCTGCTTCCACCTGCCCTGCCCTGGGCAGAGACAATTTCCACCAGCCCAGGTTGCTCCAAGCCCTGTCCAACCTGGCCTTGAACCCCTCCAGGGATGGGGCAGCCACAGCTTCTCTGGGCAACCTGGGCCAGGGGCTCACCACCCTCACAGCAAAGAATTTCTTCCTCAGATCTCATCTAAATCCCCCCTCTTTCAGTGTAAAACCCTTCCCCCTTGTCCTATTGCTCCCCTCCCTGCTCCAGAGTCCCTCCCCAGCTTTCCTGGAGCCCCTTTAGGGACTGGCAGGGGCTGGAAGGTCTCCCTGGAGCCTTCTCTTCTCCAGGCTGAACCCCCCCAGCTCTCTCAGCCTGTCCTCACAGCAGAGGGGTCCATACCCCAACCCTCTCTGCACCCCCCTGACCCAGCAGCAGTGGGAGGAGGTATTTGGGGATGCTCGTCCCGCTCCCATCACAGCTCTCCTGCCCACCCAGAGCTCAGGGCTGCCCGGACAGTGGCCACATCGGCCACCCCTGACAACTAACCCCACTGCGCTGGGAGAGGCAGGAGAAAAGAAAAACCCTGGGGGCTTGTGGAAGGGGACAAGGCAACAGCCTCTGTGCGACACCGCTGCACCCGGGAGGGCTGTGGTGGGTGCCTTGAGACTGGCTTTTGCTCCACGCTGCAGGGAAGGGGAGAGGAGGGGGCCTGCAGCTCCACCGCAGCTTCATGCGCTCCCCCTCTTCTCCTTCCCTTCCTCCTATAGTGTTACACGGAGATGATCCATTAACACCTAAGAGTCCCAAGTTTCTCACGGATAATCCCAAACAATCCTTTCTCAGGCATCCCACGCTTCCAGCACAACTCTCAGGCTCACACAAACACCACGCAACGATGCCAAAAGAGCCAGGAGACACAAAGCCGGAGCAAAAGGCTGCGGGTTCAGAGGCATGACCTTAGGAGAGGCAGGAACTTTGCGATACCTGCCTTAGCCAAGAGCTCTGCTGCTTTCGAGGGCCATATGGCAGCGCTTGGCAGCTCTCTGCCCCTGTTCGGTGTTTATATATGCACGCCGATGAAAAGGGTTCATCAGTAGAGGAGCGGGGGCTCGCAAGCGGCTTGAGCGAAGGGAAGCTTCAGGCAGCACTGCAAACAAGCCAGTGCTCCGACACACACAGTCCCCCAGCCGTGCATCCATAAATCATATTTTACAGCTTCCAGCACATAAACCCGGCGAGCGTGCACGGAGACCCAGCGAGCATACGCGCACTTGTTAACACTCCCGTCTCTCCCCTCCAACCAACTGCAAACCTATTACTCGTCTCCTCACATTTTCTAAAAGGATTTTCCACCAAGGGGGCTGGAGCTTTGCAAGGGACAAGCCGAAGCCAGACGGGACTTGTGTCCCCACCACCTGGGGTGGCTGAAACCTGCTGTACCATCCGTGGCAACCAGGGTCTGTGCTTGCACTGCCCCGGGGGGCTGCGGGGGGCGGTGAACACGGTGGCAGGGCCCCGTGATGGGCTGCCGAGACCCACGTGCTCGGCATGGAAGGAGCAATCACTGAAGTTCAAAGAAATCAAAGAAATTCAGTGTCGCAGTTACTCCTCGCAGCTCCGTCACGGCTGAGAGGAGCAGCATACCGATGGCAGTGGAGACACGAGCTGCTGTGGTGGCAGGGTACAGCCATGTATTTGGGGCTTCACCCTGAATTCGGTGTTGGAGCTAGAAACTAGGAAGTCTCAGCTCCCCTTCCCCTTGCCCAACCGCAAGCCAGTGTCCCACAGGTGGCTCAGGTGGCTTTCCAATGGTCACACTTCCATGTGAATGCTCCCAGGCCTTCATCAGCGAGCCTTAGGGCTCCCAAAAACCCCGGTTCTGCCTAGTGCCCAAGGCTGCCCGCTGTGCAACAGCGTCACGCCACGAGCGGGGCAGGGATGCTGCTGGCCGAAGCAGGACAGTTACCCCGGCAGCTTCCCAAGCCACGAGCAGGGCCAGGCGCTGCACCACGCCGGCGTGTCCGGCCAAGCACCCATCCTCACCACACTCCGCTCCCAGACGTGCTGCCGTATTAAACTTAGTTGAACAAATCAGTCTTGCTGGGAGAAGGGGGTGCAGAGCGGCAACTCATCCGTCTCTCCTCCCCACCAAAGGCACCTCGGAAGACTACTGTGTTCTCTGCCCCAACTTTTATCCTTTCACTCTTGGGAGGCAACTTTCCAACGGGCAGAACGTGTTTTCCCTTGTCACTCTCCAGCATCGCTTCTCGCCTCACCCGTGTTTTGCTAAGATAGAGGGTTTATTGTAAACTTATTAATTACTTCATTTCTCCTGCGAGGAGCCAGGAGAAAAATTTTCAGAGGCAGCCAGGATCCGCTATTGTGTTGGCGGAGGAGCCGAATGCGGCTGACGTCACGATTCATTTTCCCCATGACTGAGGAAGGCGACTCTCAGTGCCACGTCGCGCATATGAATCAGGCAGCGTTCCCCTGGCACAGCTTGCCAGGCAATTCATCTTCCACCAGGACTTCTTCAAGCAGAAGAGAAAACGCCAAACTTTTGCTATTGCACTTCCCTGCAAACCTGGCGGAGGGGAGGGCTGGGGAGATGGGGGCTGCAGCCTCCCCAGGGCACACGCTTGTCCCTCCGCTTCTGGCCAGTTGGGTCTACAGCAGCTATTTTCCGTGTTTGTACGCGCATCGGTAGGTCCCAGGGTGACTCCAGCATGCATGGCCAACCCTGCAGCCACTGTGAGCATCGAAGGCATCTTTCTAGCCTGCTTACTGCTACCTTCTCTCCAAGCTCAGGAAGTATGTTCCTGCTGATATCAAAAAGAAATCAATATACACAGAAGTTCCTAACAAACTAATCCGGTTTACAGCATGAATGAGACTCACCTGGAAAAACTGAGATAATGATGTCCTCCCTTCTCAAAGCAGTACCAGCCCCAGACCATCGATGGGCGATTCGTTATCATGCTTCACAGGTGGAAGAGCAGAGGGGGAGCACAGCGTACAGCCCAAATAAAGGAGTCACACATCCAGTTTGGGAAGTGACACTTTATTCTTACGATAGAAGAGCTATATCCATTGTACCACTATATGTCAGACTTCAGGGGGTGCTCCATCCTCCGCAGAGAGAGACCCCCAGCAAGGTGAGCAGGTCCCCACGGCCCGGTGGCAGGCGGCATGCGAAAGCCAGCAGCGGTGAGCACACTCCAAAGAGCTCCCTCCCATCTCCTGCAATCCTGACATAACCAAGAGCCCGAGAATCTCGGTGAGGAACAAAAAGCACGCCAGTGCCATCTGCGCACACCACACAACGTAGATGTGTCAGAGGGTCTTCAAATGGCCATTTATGCTTCTGCTTGTCTGCTGCGTGATGGCAGACTCAGGTAACTGGGTATCTTGAAAATAATTTCGACCCTGTTGAGTGATGAGCTGTTCGCAGGAGCAAAGAACCTGCCACTCACGACTGATCCTTCCCCAGGCCCCTATCCTCAGGGACCAAGCCCTTGGCTCCCATTAGGAGAGGACAACCAGGGAGCAGGAGGCACTGACTCATCTTTCTGCTGGGACCCAGTTTTGGGGGATCCTTTTGGGAAAAGCTGCGAACGGTGATGCCATGCATCCTCACACTGGCAGTTCCCACCATATTTCCAGGGAGATGCTGAGACAGCCTGGGCAGTGATGAACACATTTCCCAGTTCAAAGGCAGGAATTAGGTCTTGGCAGAGGAGGGCCCTGGGGTGGCGCCAGACTTGGCCTCCCACAGGAGGGAAATGATGATTTTCAGAGAAATCAGTGCAGTTTGGGAATCAGCATGAAAGAAGGGGGAAGAAGGAGTTCCCTGCAAAACAGAAGCAACCCAATGCCACAAATTAAGGGCGGAAGGGGAGAATTTGTCCTCACTACCTCAAGTGTCCTGCCTAGGAGTGCTCCACACCTGGCTGGTGGCTGGCGGTGGGACGCTAAGCAATGGTCTGGCGGCTGAAGAGGTCGAGCGTGAGGGCGCTGAGGAAGGCCGGGATGCTGTCCTGGCGAAGCAGGTGGAGTTCGATGAGCTCACGGATGGTTCGCGAGAACTCGGTTTCCAGAAGCTGCATTTTTCCGCCAGAGGAGCTGGAGGCCTGAGGGAAAAGAAGAACAAACCTGTTAATACAGCAGGGTTTTAATTCGCCTCCTGCCACCCAGGGGAGAGCCAGCGGCATCGCCCTGAAGCCTCCTTTGGCGCGGATCCACCTGTAACCAAGACACGTTGTCTGCTGAGGCGCAGGAGCTCGGCGCAGGGTGAGATTGGGTTGTTATTGAGTCGTGCCTTTCCAACGTCCCCGTGCAGGACCCCTGGGTGAGCCTCCCCCGGTGACAAATGGGGCGGTGGGAGACGAAAGGTTTGAGTCTCCGTCTCTAGAGACATCCCAACCCGCCTGGACGCGTTCCTGTGCCACCTGCTCTGGGTGACCCTGCTGTGGCAGGGGGTTGGACTGGGTGATCTCCAGAGGGCCCTTCCAGCCCCCGCCATTCCGTGATTCTGTGATCTCCTGGAAAGGGGCTGCACAGGGGCCAGGCTGTGCCGCCGGCGCAGAACCGGGGTGCCCACGTCGGGGTCACCATCACCACCCAGGTCTTGGGTGGCAGGAGCTATGCACAAGGGCTTTCTCTCCATGAAAACACTTATCCCTGAAGTCATTCCGCTTCTGTAGGAGGAAGCAGACCTGTTCCTAATTAACACGACGCCTTCCCAACGAGCTGCTGATCCACCCCGCATCCCTAAAGTGTTTCTGGATGTTTAAATCAGCCCGGCAGCGCATAGCCGAGAGCTCCAGAGGAATTATTCCAGAGATGTTCTCACGAAAATAAGGAAACTCAACATGTGGGAAGACATTACAAATCTCCTGTAACATATAAAACAAGCAAAAAAAAGCTAAATGCAAGAGAAATAAGGAATGCTTGAAGCCTCTCCTGCCCCCGGAGGCACAAGAGCTGCTTGTTTATTAATAAACAGCAAAAACTTCACAGTGCAAATGCTAATTTTTTCCCCTGCCATTTTCCTCTTCAAAATGCTCCCGTTCCTAATTGCTCTGCAGCTCCGGTCCCCCTCGGAGCCGAGGCGGGGCAGCGCGGGCCGTGCCGGGCAAAGCCGGCATCCCCCGGGCGCGCAGGAATGGGGCTGACCCCCAGCCCCATCAAAGGATGCCGAGAGCCGGAGGGGAGGATTGGCACAGGAAGGGAAAACGTGGCTCTACCTGCTAGGAGAGAAGGGAAGAGATAACTGCCGAGAGCCCCGGGGAACCTGCTTGTTTCTGATTTGGTGTTCTCAGGAGCCGGGACACATTTGATTATGAACTTTTCATGTATGTGTCACTTTGGATTGCGAAGAGCACAAGGTACTGAGGATGCCCCCATCACCCCTGAGCCAGGCAGGGAATCTAAACAAGGTTTCTGAGCGAAAAAGTAAATTAGCTTTTGTTTAAATCCCCTCCACTTCATCTGGGTTGTTTTTCAGCAGCTCCAAAGGATGTTCAGTGCTTTAATCCGCGGCTTACTGGAGCTGCCCGCCTCGCTTTCTGCGCGTCCGATCCACCACTGCGTGAGATGAGAGAGGCTGAGGAGGAAGAGGGCAGCGACGGCAGGTGAAGGAGCCAGCTGGAGGCGCAGGGAGGGACGTTCATCCGCAATCCAGGGAAAGCCAGAGGCACAACGTGAGCTGTGGCACGGCCGGGAGGTAGTGGAGGGGCCGGGCGCTGGGAGAGCAGCACAGGGTCGGTTTTGCAAATCCCCCCCTGGATTCGGCTGATGGGAAACGCCGGTTTGGGAGGAAGGTCCGAGTATTATGAACGCATCGCTTGTGTCTCCAAACTCAGCGCTGAACTGGATGCATCTAAAATGGGAATTCAAGCTCTGTATGAAATACACACTGCCTCCTTCGCAGATTTAAAACACTCTTTGGGCACAGAATTAATTTTCTAAGAATTTACAAGTAAATCCATTAATTGGTTTACTAGTTTAATTAATTAAAGCAAGTTTCTTAAGAAATTTAGCATCCAGTGCCAGACCATTTGCTTGTGTTTTATGATCTCGGAAATGGAGTAACATAAATGTTTTAAATTTCCCCTCTACTTTGAGCTCACTGGCGTCGCGGGCAAAGGCTACATTTGAATAATTTCTTTTTTATGAGATTAATGGTAATTTCTCTCTACTGTTCTTCATAACCGAAGTTTCCTCCTTCAGCAGGGGCAGAAGAATAACACTGAGAGAAAGTTATGTGAACACATACATGCTTTTGAAGACTGATATTTCCCGTTGAGTTCAAAGGGGACGGTGGTTGTCGGATGGTCAAGGGAGGCACCATCCTCCCCTCCGTGGCCTCTGTCTCCCCAGGAACTCCAAGAAATCTAAAAAACTCAAAAAGCTTCCAAACCCCAGACATCTCACCCAGGTTTCTTATGATCTCTTCTGTAACAGGAACAAGGCAGGAAGGCAGCCATTCGGAAAAAAGGCAATTCTTCCTCTGCCGGGAGATGTTTACATGCTAACTTTGAGGATGGATGCACTTGCAGTTCACTTCACCCAATCTCCCACTGCTTTTAAAAGAATTCAGTTACTTTTTTTTTTTTGTCTCTGGGAGTGTTTTAAAATTGCTATCATTGTTACCTTTCTTATTATTTGTTTTTATTGCTATGTTTTCTTCACCCATCTGTTAATAACAGTATAGCCTGGGATATATAGAGAGATTTGTTGCTTTGAGTTCAACAGCAGGAATACCTTTGCGGCATGTGCTTTACAAATAAAGTGATTATACGGAATTGTAGCAATACGTTCCCATTAATTCACAGGATTTCTTTTCAAACGCTGGTCCGCACCCTGCCTGGTGCAGCCGTCGAGCCGCAGGCAGAGAGGGAAGCACCAGGTGGGAGCGGGAGCGAGCAGGGGACCAGGACAAGGCAGGGGGATGCGGGAGCACCGAGGGGGGGACACTGGGCGGGATGCTCTGCTGAAGGAACACCGCAGGCTCTGGTTGTTTCACACCGGTTTGGATCGATGCAGAGCATACTTGTGACTCTAGCTCTAAAAATCAGATTTACGAAAGATACGAAGCTGAAATTTCCAGTGGTTCAAAGCTGTAAGGGCGCTCGAGTCCTCCTCCTCGCAGTTCACAGCTAGGATGCCCTCCACTAATTTTTAATCAAATTTTTAAATTAAAAAAAAAAGCCTCAGCCCTCAAAGGAAAACTCCTGGACACCACCGCTGCTAACAAGAACTTGCAGGTGACAGCACACGCCAGCTATTCACATGATGTGTAATGCAGTCGCCATTCACCCCAGTGATGTATCCCTGGAAATTCAAGGTTTAGACGAAGGCAAAAGCCACCCAGGCCCATCTAGGTAGGAAACGCCCAGCTGAGGAACCTAAACAACCATCACCAATCCACAGGGACAGTCCCTGAGTGGGGACGGCACAGGAGCGTATTCAAACCCGGCCCTACCTGCTCGGTGCCCAACACCATTGACACATCTTACTCTGAGCGACATCACTCTACTGTCTTGCTGATTTTGAAGTGTGAAAGGAAAAACATCAAGATTCAGAGTCAAACCAAACAGACGGGGTTGAAGGAAAAGCCGAGCCTGTGAGTACCCCCATCTGCCCTGCAGCCAATGCGTAGAGGAGTCAGTGGAAGAGGAGACTTTGGGGACCACCGTCACACTCCACTCCCCCTTTCCTCACGGCCGAGTGCAGCGCTTCGCTCCAGATGCAAATATTCCCCCAGCTGCCCTCAGCAGGGAGCAGCCCGGGATGCTGAAGCAAAGTACTAGGAGAATATTATCTCACAGGTACTCTTTACAGAGACCTATATTGGTTTCTTCTAATTCATGGAAAAAAAATCTGCCTGGCTCACTAAACTACGGAGATTCAGGTCTATGTTATGTTTTATTCAGACCTCAAATACTTGCAAAAGGAAAGATTCCAGCTTTCGCTAAGCTCCGTTGCTGGTTCAGTCTGATTTAAGGCCTATCGGGACCTTTTCTAGAAAAGCAATGGAAATCAATCTTTGCCCCACGTTACGGCCCGCTCGGGTCTGCTGGTGGGGGGGTGCGACTCCTGCCATAGATTTGCAGGGTGACACCCTGTTTTTCTCCTCGCAGGCTGTGCTATCCCCACAGAGCAATCAGATCAGCGGGCAGATTTCACTGTACCGTAAAACACAAGAAGAAGACAGGTCTATTTACCACACGGAGACGTAAACTTGCAGTAGCTGCTCCTGGATCTGCTCAGAGAGAGGAGCCGTTAGTACAATTGTTTTTCCATGAGAATCAAGATCAGCTGCCGCCTGCCAGAAGGAAACATCGTAAATCTTCCTCTTAACCCTGGAAATTGGTAAATTATTCAAGCTTTAGAGTTTAGATATACATATAAAAGTCTCTCAAATAACCACCAGCGTGGTAAAGAAGCGAGTTCTCTCCAACAGGGACCATCTCAGCGAGGAGCAGATGATGCAGAAGATGTGTAGGAGCAATAAGCACTCCCAAACGTCCCTGCTGGAGGATGGACCTGCAGCTGGCCAGACCGGGCCGGTAACGCTGCAACATACGGACCATAAAGGAGGCTCTCTCAACCGTTGTCACTCCAACGTAACATATACAGGGCTTCTGACGGCACTGATTCTGCTGATGGCTCTTTGCTGCTGTTGCACAGGAATGCTCCCTGAAAGCCAAGTCCCAGCATCGACTTCTCTCCTTGTTCCACCAGCTGAGAGGTAGTTGGGTCAAAAGTGCGACAGTGTCTCCTTCGGTCATTTACAAGCTGACATATGGCTCAGGAGTGCACTCTGAACTAGACACACCAATTTTTTAGTTTCTTGTATGCCCTTCTTCTCTTCTCTCTGAGATATTTTGGTAGCTAAAAATGATGGATTCCCTAACTCTGGCTCCAAAAGTGCCATCAGCTATAAAATGGCATGCAATGTGATGTTCATCACGCAAAGGATGCCGCTTGAAAAATAGTGGTTAAGCATAAGACCCCATGTCTTGTAGGTCTTCAGACTCTGGAATAAGACAGAAAAGGGGGCAGTTGCATGCCCCAAGGAGAAGGCTGACATGGGGATGTGGTATCATGAAAAAACATGGGGTAGAAATGCAGAAAAAGGGAGAAAGGGACTTCAGCATTCAATACAACTTGAGATTTCAGCATAAAGTGGGGATATTCTACCCCTGATTTCCACACCGAGAAAGCACAACTGCCTTTGGGGATGCCATCCACACAGGACATGCGTTCCTGCACCTTCAAACACCGCCCCCAAGTGATGGAGGTGGAGTTTCCAAATGGTTTTGGGCGAGCTGACAACGGTGATGAGGGAGCTTTGTGCCAGGCGCAGCAGGCAAGAGAGCTGTGTCTCAGCTTGGGAATCCCGATTCAAACACGTCAGCGTGAGGAAGGGTGAAGCCTAGGGCTTCGGCAGGGCTGCCAGAGTGGCTTTCCACCCCTTGGCACAGTCACGAGCCTTCGTTTTGCAGATGCCGCTCGGCCATGCTCTACGGTAGACGGTACTTTTCAAGGCTAAGATGTATTAGGGGTCAAAATGAGCAAGTGAATCATTGCCCCGTGACATTTACCCAGCGCATGTATCGTGGAGGCTCTATCTCATCTGCGATGCTCCTTCCATAACTCACTGTCTGTGCCACGTCCCTACGCACAACTGCTCTGAACACACATGGCAAACAGCCCCGTGCGTGCCGAGGGAAGGGGCAACACAGCTCCACATCTGTGACTCCATGCAGAGCTCCTCCCTGCTCCATTCAGGTCCACAGGCCTCTGCTGTTGTGGACCATGCCGTGGCCATGCTCTCCTCTCCCTGCCCCAGTTCTTACTGCCGTTTCCCACGTCCTTGTGGCGCTCCCCACCCCACCTCGAAGGCTACTCTGACATGGGTTAGGCACATCTCCCCACCAGATCAACCCCTTTGGCAATCTGCCTTCATCATCCGAATCCCTCAGACCTCCTCTTCCCCCAACACCTTCCCCCATCAGCAGAAGCCCTCAGGGTCGGCCGCGCTGTCTGATCACCTCCTGAAACCTCTGCAGTGCTACCACCGTCTGCACCCCAGACCCTCTGCCGCCAAGCGCCTTGGGCACACTGGTGGCCCTGACGGCCCCTCACCTCCCTCCAACGCTTTCCCTGTGGTACCCACCCCCTACCTCGGCACCCATTAACACACATAAACCCTGTCACAGCCCAACCAACCTACTCGAAAATATCTTTTAAGAAGCTGCTCTGACCTTTAAACGAGAAAATCCTTCTGTTTCTGCCTCTCGCTTTGGACGCTGAGATTTTTCTAAATGTCAAAGGCCGCCTTGTCCACGTGCGGCACCCACTGCCCGGCTCTGCAGAGCTGAGAGATCACCACTATCGCCACTGCGGGTCACTCCAGACTGGACACACTCACACGGGGCAGCCCACCACGCACAGAGCCAGCCAAAAAACTGGGCTGCCCAGCAAATCCCCACGGAAAGCGTGTGTGTGTGTGTGCGTGCGCACGTGTGGAAACTGCCTGCTGAAGTTATAACAACCCAAATGTGAGGTTTGGAGATCTAATTGCTCAAACTTGGCTCTCTCGGGTGATGATATCATTATCAAAATCCCCCAATTGAGTTACGCCTCACCAATCAATCTCTCCTAAGCATCATGCGCTGCTCAAATACCAGGTCCCCAGGTAGCCACTAAATCACTTTAATTAGAGGCTGTTCATTTAAAATTAGAGAAATATTAAAAAAACAAAAAAACAAATTGTACCACAAGATGTGCTTACGGCTGGAAATATTTATGAGGTTATTTAGCAAACTGTTTACTGGTTTTCTTCTTTTTTTCACGGCAATGGGCAGGTTTGAGCTGGCCTGACACGACGCCTGCCCAAGGTAGCTCTGGCAGAATGTGCAGCTCTTCATCAATCTTCATCAAACTCACCTACCCCTCACAAATGACCATTCCTTGTCTGCAGCAAAGTTTTTCCCCCTTTAATATCCTCTTTGTAACCCAAAAGAGGAAGACTACTTCTTTATAATAATTGCTTCTTGCCAAGCCCTCTGACCTCCGTGTTGCCAACTTGCTATATAAAGTGAATTTATGAGGCAGAGAGAGATGGATGCCTGTAACGGGCCTTCCAGGAAATGTAATGAAAAAGCTGCTTTTAGCTGCTGAGCAAAGAAAAGCAAGCGCTTGGCAATGCCAAGGAGAAAATTGAAAGCTGGGGTGGGATGAGTGAGAAACAGCCCTGCGCGCACTGAGATTTATAGCAAACATTTCCTTTCTCTTTCTTATTATTCAACATTGAGATGAACCACAGCCCCACAATGTCTTCCGCACAAGAGGTCAGCTCGTACGCTTCCATCTTCATCAGAAAGACGACGCACACGAGCGGCAGAAGCGATGGGGTCCTGGACGCTGCACCAGCTCAGCAGCGGAGACACACGGAGCGGGGCATGTTGCTCAGCAGTGAGTTTCTCCCTACAGCTACGTGTTTTGATCTACGTGAGCTCTCCTGCACCCGATGTAAAAAGATGAAAAACGTTAAAAAAGAGCAGGGACGTGCGCTGAAGCACCCGCACCCCTCTCGATGGGGAAAAAGTGGCCGGTGTTAATCCTGGGGGATGGCGCTCTGCGCAGCGGAGGGCAAGTCAGCATCTTCTCTCAAAAGGTTTCTCCCACAGGTTAATGCCCTTTAGACTGTCAAATGTGATGCCATAAAAATAAGATCAAAGGCGTTAAAATAAGGGAAGCATATTTTTTGATTCATACTATTACTATTTTATATCTGAATATTCCTATAGAGCTTTTCATCCTGGAAGACAGGCCTTTGAACTGCTGTGATTTCACCTATCACTGAGGAGCAACCCCCGGGGTAAAATGTGACAGCTATTATCAGGGTGCATTAATGTTACTCAACAGTTCAGGACAGACAGAGACAAATATATCCAATTTAAATCATAGGTTTGAAGAACTACTGCTCAGTGTGGATTAATACCCATGCATTTTCCAGGAGTGCTTTGAGAGTTTTAAAGGACAAGTATTGAAACTAAAATTCCCTGTCTCATCTGTAGGACGCATTCAGCCTCCCACCATTATGCTGTAAAACTGAACATGAGTATTGTCAGAGGGGGAAGAGGGTAACATAAATGATTCACCCGGAGCATTGACTTTCGCATTCGCAGATTCCAATGGGGATCTCCAGAGCAACTATCAAGGAGACTCACCCTGCGGAGATTTGTTGAGGTGACACCTATAAATGGTTCAGCTGAATACAAGATTGGTGAGACTAAATCACGGCAGACTATTCACATCACTGAGAAAGGAAAATTGCATGGGATGTCCACTCTAAACTAATACTGGCAGCTGGCTGTAAGTCAGAGCCTGAGATCCTAAATTATAACTTTTTAACAGGCCTCAGGACTGCTAAATAATGTTCACCGCCAAATATGATTATAAGCATCAACCATGAAGGAGTGTAGATGAGAGCAAGGCAGAGGGTTCACAGAATTTTTCCAACTCCATCCTATAAAAATCCAAACTATGAAATTACGCCTTTAAAGCCAATACCTTGTTAAAAGGCGCAGGATCTTTACGAATCAGTGTCTTCCCTTGACATACCGGGAAGCCGCACTGATCCCCCAGCCCCAGGTATCTCTGACCTACAACGAAGCCCTTCAGAAAGAGCAGCCAAACGCACGTTATCCCAGCTGCCGTCAGGACCACGTGCTGCGGAGCCGGACCGTGCCAGCACCCAGGCTAAAGCTTTCCAACCATCTGCGAGGTGACCGTATTGGACTGGTCAAGCTGCAGAGTGAGTAGCTAACAAGCATTAACAACATCCAGCCCATGTGTTCTGCCTAGTAAAATGCCAACCCATCTGTCTGTAACATTAGCGACTCCATAGAAGCCATATGCAGGAGAGACATAAATTAGGGAGAGAAAAATCTCCCGTTACTTTCTCTGAAATGACTCTGCAGTTGTTGCCTGCAATGCTCGGGACTGGGTGTTATCTAAGTTCTGTTTTCCCAGCCAAATCCCGGCCTCACGTAGCTCTCCAGCCCTGCCATCCAGAGGCAGTTCCTGGTCCATGCCTGGCCCCGATGAATGTGGCAGCTTGGCACAAAGGGAAAAGTAGGTGCAACTCAAACCAGGTCCCAAACCAGTCTCCCAGGAGAGCCAGAGCAGACAGACAACTTGAGGGAGACACCAGGGACTGGCAAATGAAGCCAGTGCACAAGAATCCCTCATTCAGCCATGGAACTCATCTCATTAATCAGCCAACTTGCTTATCACGTTCCTCTCCATCTCCCTTGCTGGGAGGAGAGCTGGAAGCAACGGAGGAGCAGAGAACCAACAACATGGACTTTCTGGAACATGAGAAGGAAGCACCTATAGCAGAAATGCAAAAAAAATCATCTGTGTGGGCTTTAATTAAGATGGCCTGGTTCCCAAAGCAGGGAGATACTCCACTTGTGAACTGCAGCTGCGAGCAGGAGGTCTGCAAGAGAACACGAGCAGCTAAGTTTGCAAAACCCTACACTGACGAGAGATGGCTGGAACCATGGTGAATTTTGATGGCAACTTTTTGCAAGCTGCCACGTTGCCACGGAGATAGGCATCCGCTCCCCAGAGCGAACCACCGCTCACCAACAGGCAGAACTTGCTGGAGCCTTCACCGCTCACTGAGTCACACCAGGCATGCGCCGTTCCTCTGCTTCTGCATCCCGCCTCTGCCAGGGGCCTCTCGTTTCCCATCTCCAGATTAGAGAAAATAAGCAGCAAAACCCAAGACTCCCCCCTGCTGAAGTGCCCGCACATCACATGGGGCGCAAATAGGTCACACAGACTTCAGGACTCCCCAGCTGCCAACTGGGAAACAACCCCCTCGTTTGGGAGCCGGGCATCTAGTTTCGCAAGAGCTGGAGGCTGAGTGCGCGCTGGAACGGTTAAACGAGCAGATTACAGACGCCTGCGAGGCACGTCTCACTGGAGCGACTGCTACTCTGCCATACAGCAGACACCAGCCTGTGATTAATACGTTTATCCTTCTCATCTTTCTGGTATCCTTCTGGAAGTCTGGTCATGAGCAGGGCGGACGGAAGGCTCAAGAACTGAACAAGAAGATCCTGTGACCAGTAATGGCTCAAGAGACCATCAGTGGTATACTTAACGACAAGCAGGCAATTAGACCTTAGATAGGAGGCTGAAGGATGGGACGGTATATGGAGCATGCCCGTTCCCGGCTCATTGAGTTTGCAAGGCTTGTGGGGGAAGGAGGAACAGATGGACCTGATGGCAGATTACAGCTGAAATTCTCACCATGTTTATTCATTACCCTCTTCTAGCTCTTGTTTGTCATAGTCTGGCACCCCGGGCTAAAATGCAGGTTTAAGCCTTCCATCAAGGAAATTGGTGGCACCTATTAGTCACCTCTGTGCAGAGCCAGTGCCCTGCGTTACCGTCAGTGCTCCGGAGACCGAAGCCACCGCTCAACGAGGAGGAAGAAGAACTAGTCAATAATTGCCTCTTCCTACGGGACTGTGTGACTTGCTTATACTTATGATCTGCCAAAGTGGAATTTAAGTGTTGGCTTTGGAAATAACATTAGTTGCTGTTGCAACATCAATAGCCAAATTTCACAATCTTAGCGTGAGTTGCGGAAGGCACTTTTATTGCTCTTGCTTTTTTGCTGGCTCACACTTTCTTCGTTTTTCTTCATTTGAAATCGCTGTCATCAGCACGACTGTCAACAGGACTAAAGTGAGCATGAGTTGTCACTACCCAGAAAGTCAAAGAAGAAAGGAAAGTTGATTTTGAACATGCAAAACGTTTTTCTTGTGTCTTCAAGAATCAGTTTTAACCATTAAAGGCACACAAACCCCCTCTGGGGAAGCACATTTCTCAGACTACATCTATAGCCACAGATCAAGATTAATACTTGGGGAGAAGGTGTCCTTATTTAAAAACTTTCACCATTTCTTTCTCAACTTCAAAACTTTCGAGTGCATGGAGCTGGTGGTTACCAGTAGCTGTATTTGTGGAGTTACTCAACCAGACTGGTAGTCCACGGGCAGGAAAAACCGAAGACCAAGATAGTAAGAAAACCAGTCACCTGGCCAGCGCAGGTTGTGCCCGCTTTCAAGAAATGGGCTTTTAATGGGAAACCCAGTGTGAAACAGAGTCCCAGGACTCCTCTACTCCCCTCTCCTCGAGCAGATCTGGTCTCACCGTAAGAAGGAAGCCCGCAGCTGAAGAGACAGAGGTTGCAGCTAAGGAGTGAATAAATAGGAAGATTTCATTATTCAGTGAAAAAGGAAAAGAAATTCCACTGTATCCCTCGAGGGGACACTCAGACCTTTGGGCTACGACGCATTTGCTGAAAGCTTCTGCTGTTGCCGCCTGTGCTGTCATTTGGCACTAACCTCCTGAAGAACATGGCAAGACAGCGCTGCTGGTTCTCATGTCTGGATGAACATGCTCCTCTCCCCGTAGGGAAAAGGAGAAGGTTTTCTATTTAGCGAATGCACCATGTTCGAGAAACCTCCGAGGAATCTGCCTGGGGCACCGGCCCTCCCCATCTGACACACATCTGACTGGTTGTCTCTTCCTGCTGGTGTTCTCCCACTGATGTGCTGCCATCCGCCAGTCAGCTCCTCTCGCTGGAGGTGCGGGGCGGGGGGGGAGATTTATGCAGACACCATGTATGCAATTATGAAAACAGAAGACAAGACACCCGGATATCACACAAACCGATGCATTTTTGCTGGCAGGCTTTTTGCATGATCCAGTAACAGCTGTCATGCTCCAGCCTCTCTCATCTGAGCTCCGCTACCACTTCAGCATCCTTCCGCGTCCTTTACGAGGGCTTTCTTCCCTTCCCGTGTGCCGCCTGCTCCAGACGCCACAGCAACGCAGGCAGCAGCATGGGATGCAAAGGGAAGACGGCATGATTGGTTTTCATAGCAGCATTAAAATGTAATGTTCACTTCTTTAGGCAAGATGCCACTAATTAGCAACGACCTCGAGGCAACCAAGCTGCTCAACCAGCAATCTCTCCCACTCTCGAGCTCTTTAAAATTTGCCCTTTTCCTGTGCCAAGCCTTTCGGCAATCTTCCCTAAAGCCCGATAGCCGTCTGCAGACATACACGTATGTCGTGCAGCGTCTTCTGGAGAAAGGTGGGGAGCTGGTATGGAGCTTGGGCTTCATGTCGTCTCCAACCACATCCCCCGCTCTGCGTAATGCTAAGGAAAGGAAAGGACCTGCCTCCAAGTTTCCCTGCCGGATTAGCTCCTGCCGTGAACTCTGCAGCCTGGGAGCCCGTTACTCCCCACATCCTCCTGCTTTCCATCACTCCATGCTTATGTTTGCTTTCGTAAATAGATTTAACCTTTCTAAAATTAACAGCAGAAGAGAACTTCTTTTGGCAGAAAACCAGCTTTGGAAAGATGGAGGAATATAACATTTTCCAAACATTTGAAAACCACAGACTAAAGATAGCGTTAGTCTCTCCAGTGCATGCTGTTTTTGCTCATTATTCCAAATGTTAATACATTAATAGATCCTCTCCTGATTAACGGCTGCACTAGGCTCTCTTTCTAGGAACACATATGGTTCCTTCTTGCCACAATATTGGAATAGAGAGCCAAAATATTTAAACAGTGACACTAATAAAAGATTTTATCCCCCCCACCCCGATGTAAATAACTAAGGCTGGAGCCAACCCTTAGCTCTAAATGCTTCTTATCGTTCAAAAAGTTCTTAATCAAATCTGAACATACTGGCTGAAGCCCATTTGAAATAAACGGGGTGTCTGTGGGTGCGACACTGCTGCAATAAAGCCACCGTCCCTGGAGGATGCTCTGCATCCGGCTGAAAGGAGCACGCACTAGTTGGGCATGAAATGAAACATGATAATTAAAGCGTGTGCCTGCACGGGCTGGTCCTTCCCGCAGGGCTAGAGGAGATCCAGGATGCCGCATGCAAGGAGCAGGAACAGTTTTCTTCCTCCACACCTACAAGGTCCAAGTATTGCCCTGAATTAAGATAATTTTGAGGGGGGAGGGTGTGACTCCAAACACTTCTCTGCCAGCTGTCCGCAGTCGGCAGCATTCATCCCACCTGCTGAAGGACACGGGACTCACCCAGCACACAGCCCAGAAAGTACGGGGAAAAATTCTGGTAGAGGATACGGGGCTTGTCTTGAGTCGTAGGTCAATTCCCAACGCGGAATTGCCTAAAAGAGCTGTTCCTCCTTCATTTTTTCCTCATGCTATGCCATTACCTTTCCTCTCTGCCATAGGTGCTGTACAAATCCTACCTGTCTAACACCATCAGCTGCCACAATCAACAGCAGTTTCCACTTTGCTGCTTGTCACCCAGCTGATCAGGCCTGTTACTGGCAGAGAGCGACACAACCCTACCATCAGCAAACTCCTGAAATTTAAAAAACCTTTTTACATTTCAAGGAGCGAGACCTGCAAGGGGACGGGCTCCAGGTTTGTACTCCAGAAAACATTTATCACTACAGAACTGAAACATGGTGTGAAAATAAAAGCTCTCGAAACCTGCTTTCACACGTTCCCCGGCGCGCCCAGAGGTGTTCCTGCTATGATACACCTAACAATGCTCTTGAGAATTGTTTTCACAAGCTAAAAATACAAACAAAACAGCAACAGAGTCAAGAAGTACTTCTTCAAATGCCTCAAATCTAGGCTATTTGTGCTCTAAACACATTGTAGAAACAGCGTTAATATATATTTAGATGTTACAGAAGGCCACAGGAAAAGACCTCAGCAAAGAATGAGTGCCATAATACAGAGCACGTCTCAACTAGGGTGGCAGGTTTCTTTTAGATCACTGACCATTGTCCTGCTCAAACAGCCTGTATTTTACAATTCAAGTTACATTTATTTGTGTATATATAAATGTACGTGAGATATTTGTATTCTTTCTTCTGCAAAAAACACACAGAAAGCAGAAGACACAGATGAGAAAACAAGCGGATGAGCTTCCTTGGAGGGTTCATAGACAAAGATGTTTAAACGAAGTAATTTAAAACCAGAAAGAATCTCACAAACAAAGCGCTTCTAAGCGTCACGTTCACTTGCTTGTTTTCGACTTCATTTGAAAAAAAGCCTCAGAGGGAACCAAAGCACTTTAGCTGCCGCTCCCTCATTCCTGACATCATCTGGAGAACTTCACCAACCTCTTTCCCTACCAGTTACACACCAAACTTTCCAGAACAAATAAGTCTACAGCAATAAGGAGAATTAAAAACATTAGCTAGTCATTGCTCGTCACACCTCCGAAGGGCAGGGAAGCACTAGCGTTACCTGAGATTGAGAGACAAGAAGAAATGGGCCTCCTATGTCTGCAAGGCAACACAGAACCATGCAAAGGGCTCGGTGCTCGAGTCCCATTTGCCTCCTTTGCTGTAGAACCCAGAGCTTTCTCAACCCATGGGGCTGAATGGGAACATGCGAGATGTGGGATTTTGCAATAAATCAATCATAAACCCCACGTAAGGGTGTAGCAAGGGGATGCCCACAATAAAGCCTGTGGGGATGCAGAGCCGGCAGCTCCAGCCCAACAACCACCCATTCATCCGAATGACTGCTCCATTCACGACGAGCCGCCCCGTCCTTCCCACAACAGGACCCTGCAAATAACTTTATTTAACCAGGAAAACAGATTTGTGTTGTTTCTAAAGGCAAATGAATCTAGCTCTGGCTGCAGAGGGCTGAGCTGTGTTTTCTCCGTGCCAACAAAAGCATCGGGATTGTGGAGGAGACTAAAGAGACTGCGTTTGCCTTCACTCTCCCATGGATCGTATCTCAGCCAAAAAAAGGGCTCACGCAGCACAACAGATCGGGCTGCAACTGTAAAGAAGTTCAACACTTTTGAGGCTGTTTCTCTCAAGTTCTCGGTGAATTATTTTGAATTTAGTTAAAGGCTTCCCACAGTTTACTGGTCTGCAGCGAGAGCGGGGCATCTCGGGGAGGGGCTGGTGAAGCACAGCATTTCTCAGGCTGATCAGGGAAGATGCTACTCATTCTCATTTTGTCACTTTTCAGCATATACGTGGTCCCACCTGTGGCCGAGTTCTGCCCAAAGATGCGAATACGAGTGGTTTTGTGCTGGAGGTTCCTGCCTGTGTGCTCCAGACAGAAGGTGAATGGGGAAAGAGGTCCCCAGAGAAGCAACAGAGGCGGATGTAATGAGGCGGATTTATTCTTAAGTCGCTAGGCAGGGATGCACAATTCTTTACTTTTTAGTGCCTGGTTATTTAACCTTAATGCTCCACTGATGTTATTTCTTGTGTGGAATTTTATATACGTGTCTATGGACGAATTTGCAATATATAAATAGCGTAGATCAGAGGTGACCTTTACATTTGTGCATGTGGAGATTAATACAGCATGAGGGCTAGCTAGGAGGCTGAAGTCATTAAGATATGTTCTCATCTAAAGTTTCTTATGAATTATTTGTAAGCTATTTTCTCACTTTTTTTTTGTTATAATACTCCCACATACTCACCAACCAGTAAAAATAGCTTACCAGTGAATACATGTTTCGGAAGTCTGTTTGCCTATTTTTCTTTTGTGCAGCAGCTGCTGTTGCCATGCTGTCGTTGCTATGTTTTCCTTTTGCTTTCTTTTTCTTACGAAGAGGAAAAAAATAAATCTATTCCCTAAACACGCTAGACTCAGTTCATGGAACAAAATACCTGAGGTACTGCCTAGAGGAATATAACAACCCAGCTGGAAGAGCATAGCTTACGCGTAGAAGAAAGTCCTCTTAACACTAATATACACCTTCTTATCTGAAAGAGTTAATGAAACTACAAATACTATTTAGATAGACTTTCAAAAAGCTTCAGGCAAAGGTCATTAAAAAGGAGTATTAATGTTTCCTAGAAACTGGGTAGTGAAAGGTAAAACTGCATGCTGAACTATAAGTTGATAAGGAGGCAGGGGAAAAAAAGATCTAAAAGAATAGATCTGGCCAAGACCCATCTGGAAGATAAAACGATGAAGGTGCTCGATAAGCTTGTCAAAACAGTCCTTTAAGCTTGACAGCTGAAATTCGTCTCTGTGGGATGGCCCCGAGAAATGCACGCGCTCTTTCCGGAGGCCACAGGTCCAAGGTGCAAAATTTGACTCTGGGCTGTGGGCCCGAGGTTGCCACCTTCTGCCTCTGGTCCCTGTATGAGGAGCAGTAGGAGTTTGCTGAACTGGGGCTGAGGCTCAGCAATTAAGCTCTGGAAAGACGTTGCTTGGGGTTGCCCATCCCTCCTTTGCCTCCCGCTCCAGAGGAACTTGGATGATCCTTCCAGCCTTGGTCTTCTGCCAACCTCCACGGAGGTCCGGGAAGGAGAGTGGCAACACGATGACAAGAATCAATAGTCTCAGCCCAACAATTGATGACTTAGAAGACAGAAAAAACTACGAGATGGCAAAATGACTTAGGTGGGTCAGGAGTATGGAGAACTGTGAGGGACCAGCAGGACCTGTGAAATTTGGGTCAATGGACAATGCTACGGCAGAAGAAATTCAACACAGACAAGTGCAGTGTAGTTCCTGTTGTTCTGCCAATTTAAAGGACTCTTAACACGTTCATGGCTTTGGAAATGATGTAACCTCTCAGAATAAAAAGCCAAGTGCCACTGTGGCCAGCTTAAAGACAACTTCTCAGTGTACAGTGTCACTCAAAACAGCAAGTAAGATGTCAAAATATATGCCTTTGAAAAAAAAAGAAAAAGCTAGTAGTACCATGTCATGTTTTTATACAAGTTGAGAGCATGTCCTCTTCTCCTGGGCAGTCAGTCAGCCTTGGTGAATTCAGTACAACACGAGGGCAAAAGATAAATTAGGTTTCCCTTGTTTGAGGCATGTGCTATGTAACCTGCCTCTTTCTTCTGAAGAAGATTTCCATCAGTGACTGCATCGCTGGGTCACCGGGAGAGACATTAAAGGCTGGAACAATTTACTGCAGAATTAAGAAGGGCAACAGTAAAACAGAGATGGTCAATGCGGTGAATGCTGAGTAGGACGTCACTCTGGAAAAGAGACTCCCAGTATTTCAGATACTCTTCAGCTATTACCCTCCTTGACTCAGGTGGGTGGGCGGTACCAAGCACAGCGGGATTCAAGACGTCCCCTTCTCTTTCTGGAGTATGTCTGCATTAGCTGCCGCTTTTCTGCATGGCAAACCATATTTCTCTAGGTCAAAAAACCCCCAAGCCCCTACCTGTGTGGGGCACAGGTGCTACTTCTGACTATAAACTTAAAGAACAGCACCATCGAGACCAGTTCTGCCATTCACTGTGCATTACTCCTGCCTTTACCCACATCCCATCAGCCCCAGACTTTGGGGTCTACCAAAGACTGTCTTCCTCATGCCACCATCCATGAGGACCACCACTTCCAGCCATGCCACAGAATTCCCACGGAGCTAGGCAGTGCCGCGATTAAGACCTGGGAGCGAGGAGCTTCCGACTTTATTCCCCACTTTGGGTCCCAGCATGAACTACGCAAGCAGCTTCGCTTCTCTGCGTCTCAATATCCTCACCCTCCACTAGAACTAATAACAACTCCTCCAACAACCAGGCGTGCTGTGAGAATCAATTGGTATTTGTAAAGGCCTTTGAGAAATGTAAGGCACAGTCTGTATGTGAAAATTATTGATATGATTCATTACTAGGCATTCATACTCTATTCATACAGCTCCCAGACTATTACTAAATATTATGTCCATTTGAATATTGAAATCACTGCTGCTAATAATTTCTGCTAATGTTACACTGGTCTTTCGGAGGTGGCTTTTTTGACTTGAATAGGAGAATTGTGGAGGCAGTGAAAAAGGGAACAAATGCCAGAAGAGGAATTAAAAAGAGGACAACAGCTCTGTGCAGGCTTCATGGAAAACAATACAAAATCCATTTAGCACGTAACTTTGTGTTAACGCTTATCTGATGCCTCTTCCCGTGCTCTTTCTTCTCAACTGAATTTGTATGAAAATCTGATCTCCATTCGCCCTCGCCTGCGAGAGGAAAACAGCAAACCCGAGCGCATTGTGTCTCTCCAGACGGGCCCCTCGCCCCCCGGCCCGAGCGACACCCGGGCCCCCTCTCCGTGACCAGTCTGCTTTGCAGGGAGCGGGGATGCTCCATCCATCCTCCGGCCCCTCCATCACCAACGCCGACATTCTCCGCGCAAGAGCCCTGCCTTTTACTTCGCCGTGCTACTGAAAGCAGCGCAATCTGGGACTACTCAAAAACCTCCGTTTCTGAGAAGCAAGAGCATATGTCTATACATTATATATTTATTCACACACTGAGGCATGTTCCCACTCCCAAGACACACACGGTATGTTCCGAATTTCTCACTCCAGCATGTTTTGCAAATCTGCTCTCCACCCCCTCTATTCCCTCGTTTCACTTTATCAGTATCTTGTTTAAGGGAAACGCTGCTTACTGTAAACTGGAAACGTTAACATCAGGTCAACAGACCATTTATTAAGAAGCAGCTGTGGGAGAGGGAGCGATGGGGCACAGCTATTTTCCTGGCTCAGCTTCTTTTCCTTCCAGTTGGAATATTTATTTCCTTGCTGTGATCTTTCTGCTCACTCTTTGCGCTGACAAAATGCTGCCAATATCTGCGGTGCGGGAACTCAAGGACAATCAATATTTCACTTGAATCAAATACAATGCTCTTTTTTTTTTTTTTGTGTTTTGTTTTCAAAGCTCAACATTTTGCAATTAAACCTCTCAAGACACGGGGAAAGTTGAGGTGGGGATTCTTTTGTGAAAGGCAGGAGGGAGCAGCACAGAAGCAGAAACCAGAGCAAACCAGCAGCGAAGCCAATAGAAATCTGCTGCATCGTTTCTTCTTTTTAATACATTTTTTACGAGAAGTGAGATCTTTGATTACATTTTTGATTAGGAGAGACAGGCATTGCCCTGCCCAATGCACAGTTAGAGGGAAGGGAGCCTTTCATGTTCATAGATATCAGACATCAAAACAGCCATTCCCCACTCTTAAAAGGATCAGACAAAACTGCAGCTCAAACTGTGCCAGAGACTTTGGTGCAGGCAGGTTCCTGGCGGAAGGCAGTCTCGGAGCTGTAAGGAATCATGTGGATGCTGAAACTCCTGTTGAGTGTGGGGAGAAACACGGGGAATTTCTCCCAGGGAAACCCAGGACCATTGTCAGGGCATTTCAGGATGAGAAGACTAAGGGCCGTGACAGCCAGGCTGCGAGGGGAGCTGCCAGGAAGGAGCTCCCAGCTGTAAGGCAAGAGTAGCTGCTCCATCAGAGGGTCCAGGTAGGACAGGTAGAAAGCAACAGGTAGAAAGAAACAGGTCTACCTTTCCCCAAGTAGACAGGGGAAAGCAACCAGCAGAGCACCAGCGACGGCAGGGTTTTTACTTCTATTACAAAAAGGTCACAGCTTCCCCTCTTCCTCCTTTCCACAGACTCATGGACTCACTGGACCTCCCAACCATGTGATGCCCAGGCGTGGGCCGAGAACGCTGACAACCAGCTCGGCTGTGCAACACAAATGGCCTCCGTCTTTAGAGCTGCAGAACATCCCACATGGCCTCCTTTCTTTAGAGGTCACCTTGATTCCCTGATAACCTACAGCGGTTGAATCGCATGAACAAGAGATTAGAGTTCCGATCTTGCACTACTCCAACTGAATACTAACAATGGCAACACGGTGTCACAGCTTATCCCTTACCATCACTGCAACAACCCTTCATTTGGCTGTGGAATCTGCAAAATCCCAATGGCTGGAACGAGACAGGATAGCAAATCAACTCATCAATTCATTCACAGTTTAGTTCAGCACGGATTCAAGCACCTTCTCCTGTCACAGCTTGCCTTACAGAAGAAAAAACCCAACCCCTTGACAATTTTTCAAGGTCCACAGCAGGGGCTGCTTAGGTTGGTGGCAAATATGGTGACCATCTTACCAGAATTTGGCTCAGCTGTGCCAACAGATGTCCTGAAAGCATTGGCCGCACCTGAAGCTAACTTGGATGCTAACTCAGATGCCTGAACCTTCTCCATGTGTTCCCAGTGCTGAACACTGACCCTCAACCACAACATGGACTTGCTGGTGCAGAAGCAGTCATCTCTCATTGCCCACAGTCTTACCATCAGCCTGTTTCTAATCTTTTTTTTCCAGAGGAGTGTCCTTCAAAGCATTTTAGCACCACCTCACCTCTGCCATCACCCTTCATCTTCCCTCTAAGTCAGGGTATCACACAGAGACTATTGGGACCGTGCAGCCACCAATGCCAGGCCACCCTCTAGTCCAGCCTGTCTCTGTCTGTGGCCTCCATCCCTGGCTGGCCCAAAGACCTGGCAGCAGCGATCCAAACGGCATCAAGCTGACACCACGCTCAGACCGATAACAACCAGCTTGCGATGGACAATTGTTCCTTCTCCCAGGGCTACCAGGGCTGCTGCAGATTTTTATCCTCTTTTTCCCTCCTCATACAGCAATAATGTCAGACCAAAGGAGTCTGGGAGATGCCCACAACTCACTGTCAACAGTACGTTGACACCCGGCCTTACATCTACATTAAAGACGAGCGCTGCCATCACTCAAACAGCACCTGGGTAAGATAAGTGCCTGGATGAAAAAGAGCTGGCTCCGGCTCAGCCCGGACATTGCAGAGGTGCCGTCAGCAGCGAGAGGATCTGCCAGAAAATTCAACCCCATCTTCCACTGAAGTGCCCTATCTATCTGGGAGATGAATAGCCTTTATTTCCCTCTGCACACACCGCTGCTACTGATAGGCGCCAGAAGCGGCTGCAAACACCTCTTCCCCAGTTCAGACCAGCCAGGAGGTTGCAGCCTTTTCAATCCGACGTAGGTTTAGCTAGTGGGATCCCTGCCTCCCTTCCCGAGGGTATAATTCACACGCACGCTCCTCCGCTGGATCAGCTCACACCACTTGCCCACTTAGTGCAGAGGAAGGTGAGAACACGCTGTACTCCACTGCCGCACCGTATCGGCTTGCCATTAAATAGCAGATACGCTGCCATTGATTTCAGTTAGATTTTTGTTCCTAACAAACTCTCTAGAAATACTTAACCCAAAGCCTGAAGTGCCTCTGAACGCACAGCCTCCTTGTTTTCTATTGTTTATCGACATGTTCAGTATCTCTCGGTGTAGAAGACAGACTGGAGGAACGCAGCCATCCGATTTTCCCCCCCAACGTCACCGACGCGATCAGAGCAGCAACGGGAGCACGGCTACTCCGCTGCTCTTGCAGCTCTTTCCTCCGTGAGACGTGTGGACCTCTGATTGTCTTTGAGGCTTTGATTTCACTAGCTGCACTGATTCGAAGCCACCACCAATTGTTATTTTTTAATCTCTAGCAAACAATGGTGAGCCGCTGAAGCTGCAAGCACAGCCGCATGCAGTGATTAGCAGCGTGGTGGAAGACAAGTGAGACTGCCCCAACATTTTGGCATGAATAACAATGAGGTAGATAATTTTTCTAGGAACGCTTTCCTGTATAGCAGCTTTTAGAAAAACGCCAGTAACATCCCAGGGATATTCATTCCTCTGGATGGCGACAAATAAACCACAAATTAGTTCCTTCTGCAACCTGTAGAGACGTTCCCACATGTGGTTTCAGTGTTAGAGGATGAACTCAAGGTACAGAAACAAATAACAGTAGGCAATACGTGCCGTGGAGGATTTGTACAAACATTTCCTCCTAAGTACAGCTATAGCTTCCTCCTGCAGGCTCTCGCCCTAGGTCCTGCTCACCCACCTGCCACCAACCCCAAGACCCCAAGCTTCACGTGTGGCACGCCTGTTGAAGCAGGCTGGCCTGTATTCTCATGCTACAGAGAGGGGCAAAGTGAGGAAAACCAAGGAGAAAATGCACTACTTAGAGGAAACCTGTGCCGGTGAACAAGGGAAAGAGGCAGAACAAGATGCCGCACCAGGGAGTTAACAGGCACCGGCTGGATATCTTCAGCTCAAGCAAGCATTACCCCAACCAATTTATATGTAACCAGCTTAGTTGAAATACCACTTAATTTAAAACATCCAGGAAACAAAATAATGTCTTCGAGGTCAGGTGGGGCCAGCTTGCTAAGGGCAGGACAATTTTATTTCCTGCCGACTTGCCACCCATACTAATGGTGCCTCCACAAGAGTGCTGTCAAGGTGAAAAGAGCAGCACAAACTCCAGACTCAAACCAGCCTGTGATGTGCGGCGAAACCATCTGCAGGTTCACTCTCATGGCCGGTACAGTCACAACAGCACAGCTCCCAGTCCCAAACAGCCACCTGCCTGCAGACGCTTCTGGTAAGTTGGAAATGAGAACAGAAACCTTTGAGGAACACTTCAGAAGATGAGGTTCTGGTTCCCCTGCTCTTCAGCTGTGTATCTGGAACGGTGCAGGGCGCCAGCACAATGGGACTCAAAATACAGTTATTTGCAAGCCACATCAGATGTAAATGGCCAAGAAGTCCCAGGTTCTTGTGATGCTGCTGGCACACACCCTAACACTAGCGAGGCTGAGGACAGAAAAACTCAACCCGCTGGTGCCAAGGGACACCCAGGACCTCGGAGCAGCGTGAGCCCTCGATGGGGCAGCTGACGGCCACGTGGCCACCTTCCATTCATTTTTCCCATTCATAAATACCTCCCTGTTTCCACCAAGGTCAAGGTCCCAGAAGGCAGGCAGGGGTGGTATGAAGAACTACGCAGGGTCCACGGGGAGGCAGCTCCTGCACCAGCCGCGGGACCGCACCCGCTGAGCAGGCGATGCCCAGCTTGATTAAAATGAAGACACATTCCTGCGCCTGCTGTGCTGCCTTGTACAGACGCTGTTCCTCGGGTTTTCTGTTTGTAAAACAGAGGAATACTTGCTGTCCCTCACAATGGTCCTGGAAGGCTTAATTCATGTTTGTGAAGTGCTTTCAGATCTTAAATTGGAAGGCATGAGAAAGCACAAGTTGTTATTATAATTGCATTATTAAGTGCTGTTAAAAAAAATAATTCAGTTTACATTTTGTAGAATTCAGGTCCTTCTTCAGACTAGCTTTATGTCCCTTGACACATGTATTTGACAATAACCCTAATAGCCTTGATCTTTTATTCCCAGCAGGGCTTTCTTTATACCTTAATGAGGTCTCTTCTTAATCTTTTTTTCCAAAGGATAAACACCTCATCTCAGCAAAACCAAATTCTCTGAGCTGCTACACGTGAGCTTGGTTTCCCTCTGCCAGACTGGGTCTGCTTCGGTATGGTATCCCCAGTCCAGTGAGGGGCCCAGACTGGTCAGGAGGGATACGGACAGGATCTCCCACATCCCTCACGAGAAGCCACGCTACACTTGTGGATTTGCATACAATATCTCTCTTTCTGCCAGTTAGGACATTCCTGAAATATTTTACTGCTCCTGAGAGCTGTGCCAGGTTATTTAGCCCCAAATACAGCAGTATTTTTATCCCTCTCGTCCATAATGCCTGATCTTCAACCCTATCTCTGTTTCATAGTACAGGATGCTCCCACCATATATTCCTGACTATATTTCTGTCTTCAGACTCCCGTATTTCACTTCCCTTACCCTTACCCTTATCCTTACCCTTACCATTACCAAATCACCCAGAGATCTACAGCCTTGTTGATATTGACTTTCTTCTCTCCTCAATCCTTCTCTCAGGTTTCCTTTTTCTTCCTCCTATCATCTGCAAATTGCATCGTTTTTATCTTTTGCTAGGCTGGAAATCTTATCATGAAAGAGAGACTTTTCTTTTTTCTTTTTTTAATTAGTACTTGGTAATATTACCAAGCTGTGAGTTTATGGCTTTGTAGATCTTATATTTTTGACACTAATTACTCACAAAGGCTTTTAAAGCAGCATTTCAACATAGCAACTGCCATGACTGTAATTAAGTAAGAAGCAGCAAATTACTTTTTTTTTTTCCATTTCAGAAAAAGTCTCTAGCGTTCCTGTCCCGTATCACAGCTCAGCACCCGGTATCACTCCGATGAACGAGACCAGACGTCGAAAACACATTACTCCCGACGCAGGCACAACCCTCCCCACCCTCGCCCAAGCGCTTGGCTGATGTATTAATAGTGCTGTCAGCACGGCGCATCCACGGGGATTCACCACTTGCCTATTGGCAATCCGAAGGGCTCGGCTAATTTTAGACTCGTGGTTTCTGCTTCTTGCGGGAGAAGGCTTTCTCCCCCCTTTCAAACCTCAAAGACTCACGTTGTACCAACCACGTGACTGCGCTTGATTTATCTCCTCCCCATCGTCTCCTCGCTGGCACTCGGAGGGAACGTGGAGGGACGTACTGGTTTCCATACCGATGCTGGATGTGTTGCCTGGAAGGTGCCGGGGCAGCAAGCGCTCTCATGATATGTTTGTAAACGAGCTGTTATGAGGATGATCAATTAAAGGCATCTCAGTGGAGGGAGTTTGATTCCACTGGCCTAATTCATTTTCAAATTACTCCAGGATGCTGCCTTTTACTATTACATTATTTGTTCTGAAACTCCAAATTAAGATTTTATTGCGCCATTAATTTTTATGCAGAAATTACCATTAAAATCAATGTTTTCTGCTTAAAACTTGACAGTTTGAGATGACTGATTATCTAGCCTGTTTCCTTCTGCTTTACTGCCTCGGAAGTGGACGGGTCCGTCCTGGAGCGCCTCTAGCTCTGAGCTACGCTTTCACTGCACCTTACCAACACCTGGGCGCACCCATCCTGGGCAGCTGGGACCCTGCGGCAGCACAATGTATGTCTCCAAAACCACAGGCTGCTGTTTCCAGCATCTCCTGGGGGATGCAGATCTTCCTGCTGTTAACGAGCCAAGGTTAGTGATGGAGCGAGGTCTCCAGGGCAGGTGGGAGCGCTGCCCTCCCTTCTGCCCTGGCAGGGAGAGCTCAGGGGAACACGCTGGGCATGGGCACCCTGGCCATGCCAGCTCCTCCCGCTGCGCTGGGACATCACCCAAGGAAGGTCTGCACCTGGGGTTACAACCCCGGCCGGGCTGCCGAGATCAGAGAATCACAGAATGGCAGAGGTTGGAAGGGACCTTCAGAGATCATCTCGTCCAACCCCGCTGCTGAAATAGCATCACCCAGAGCAGGCTGCACAGGAACACATCCAGACGGATTTTGGATATCTCCAGAGAAGGAGACTCCACACCCTCTCTGGGCAGCCTGTGCCAGGGCTCTGCCACCCTCAAAGCAAAGAAGTTTTTTCTCAAGTTGAGATGGAATTTCCCGTGTTCCAGTTTGTGCCCGTTGCCCCTTGTCCTGTCATGGGCACCACTGAGAAGAGTCTGGCCCCATCCTCTTGCCCCCGGCCCGTTAGCTCTTGCTGAGCATTGATGAGATCCCTCTCCGTCTGCTCCTCCCCAGGCGGAACAGCCCCAGGGCTCTCAGCCTTTCCTCAGCACAGAGATGCTCCGGGCCCTGAGCACCTTCTCACCCTCTGCTGGACTCTCCCCAGCAGTTCCCTGTCCTTCTGGAACTGGGGGGGCCCAGAACTGGACACAGCACTGCAGCTGTGGCCTCCCCACGGCAAAGCAGAGGGGGAGGATGACTTCCCTCCACCTGCTGCCCGCACTTTTTAATGCACCCCAGGAGACCACTGGCCGCCTTGGCCACCAGGGCACGTTGCTGGCTCAAATGCCTCCTCGCTCCTCATTGTCCCTTATCTGCCTGGCCCCACCTGTTGCCTCTTGCCCTGTAAACAGGCTGCCGTGGCGATTTGTTGTGCGCTTTGTACAAGCCACCTTCAAATTTATGGCAGAGATTCCCATGCACAACATTTAGACCAAAATTGTGCAATGCTGGTGGGGATAATGACTATTCAGGTGCAAGCGATGCCGTTTTACACTCCATTAGGAGCCCTTCTCCCTGATGCTGGCGGAGCGAGCAGCAGCATCGCAACCAGGGATCCCTCACCCCTCGCCTCCCCGGGCCAAGGCAGCAGGACACGCGTGTGACATCCTCCATGGTCACGGCCACAGCTCCCATATGCCATTTGCTGCCCGGGAGGCTCAAGCCCTGGCAGGTGTATAGGGGTACGGGGTTCGCTTCCTTTTTAATTATTGAGATGAGTCATCTGGGCTTTTGTTTTAAGACAATTTTGTTTTCTAATTCTGCAGGCGCCTGCGAGGAGGTGGGCAGCAGGTCAAGGGGCAGAGGAGAATATTTCTCACAATAAATAAAAGCATATTTACTCATCCTGCAGCAGGCAGGGGGAACCAAGAGGAGAAAAAGTTTGAGTCTATAAATATGAGCCATATTAAGCAAAACTGAATGTGATATGTAGTGAGTATCTGTGACAAGAGCAAACTGATCCTGCTGTTGGAATATTCATGCAAATAGGAGCAATTTCACTATGATTAAAAAGGCAATTAACTGAAAAAAAAAACCGCCAGCAATCTCAGAAGCAGCCTGTGTGTCAGTGAGGCCTCCACGCAGTGCTGAACTGACATTTTGCTCACTTTCATATTCCATCAACGAGATACTCACTACTACAGCTTGAGAGTAGTAATTACCCCAACTGGAGGCAGATGCTCTTAGAAAGACTCCGACAAAGTCTACACAAGGCACTTCATGGGCGGCGCACAGAGAGGGGGTTGCGCCAGCATCCTGCCTTTCCCACCCCCGCTCGCTCTGCCGCTCCGATGAAAGACACCGGCATAAAGAGCATCCGCAAAAAGAACGGGTCCAAACTAAACATTTTCAGCCTGGAACACAAAGCGTTCAGGGAAGGAAGCGCAGGCAGAAGCGCAGTGTCAGAGCCGCTGCCTCCTCCGCTGTCTGCTGATGGGATTAAGAGCGTTTTCCTTTCTGCGGTCAAATCCGGAGTAGGTAAATACTGATAAAAAATCTTAAACTATCTGTGTGACAATCTGCATGGGATGAATGCGGAAGCGAATGATCCCTCAACAAACCAGTGGGATGTTAAAAGCAGCATCCTCTGTTGGCACCTTCTGGAGATGCCCAAATAACTTGCCCCGACTCCAGAGGAGATCTGAGACCGATGCTCTCACCCAAACACCGGTGAAAAGCGCAAAACCTCTCATTTTCAGAGTTCTCCAAGCCCCAGATCACCCCGTGTGACCACCACGCACCCCAAGCACCAGGTGAACCAGGCGCAAAGCAGGCTGGCTGTCACCTTCCCAAAACGAGCTATTCATTTCCATGACCGCGGGCTGCAGACGCTGAGAGGCATCAGCAAATTTTTTCCCTGGTGGCTGCCGCTCCATCAGCACCCCAACGCCCGCCTGGCCGGAGCCGCGGCGATATGCATGAGGCGGCTTCAGACTTGATCCCTGTGCAAGCTGAGTGTCCTCTGCTTGTCTTTGATGATTAACTGAGCAAAAGGCTCACCCTCCGCTCAAGACTTTCTGGGACCTGAGGTATTTTGCAGCTAGTCACAAACTCAAACATATTTCCCGTCCAGCAGATACTGTCTACTCCTGAGAGCAATTTTTATTGGATTTGTAATCCCCTTTTCAGTTCTTTCTCTCCCCTTTTAATATTGCCTTTTAAGCCCTTCACCAGGAGTTCACTTTCTGAAGGCCAGCAAGGAACGGTGGACGGAGCCTTTGGGTTTAAAGAGGAATATGCGCAGAATGTTAATGCAAGAAAAACATGCAACGCTCTGACCCCTTTCAATTAAGGTGCCATCTCCATCACCTTCAGCTGTCCTGGAAAACTTGAATGTGCCCTGAAATAAATAAAGACCTAAAAAAATCCATGCTTTAAGCTGGAGCTGAGACATTTAACCATTTATCTCCCCGACACGACATGCGCTGTGACCGCCTTCACTTATACGACCTCTCCAGAGCAGATTCAGTGCCAAGTGCTGGACAAGGGCAAGCAAGAAATGAAACTGGAAGTTGTTAAGCGAAAGAAGGAAGGTAGTTGTGGAGGGGTGGGTCCCACCACAGAAAACTGCAGGCTCTGGGACCTGGAGAAACACTTGAGCTAAGGGCTGAAATGTGGCACTGAAGGAGGACGGGATACACCCGTCTGGATAGACGTGAAAGGCAAATCCCAATGATTCAGGGAAATACGGCGTGTGCCCACGCCACCAGCCCTCAGATCGTATGTCCAACTTGCAGAGAAGATGGGTAGGCAAAGAAAACGCTCCTTTTGATCTGCTGCACTGTAGGCTGAGAGGTCATATAAATATGGGAGGACAAGAGGACATTTTTCTCCAAAGGAGACGAGGTCCCTCCGCTCAGCAAGCAGCAAGGAGGATTGCAGAGGTCTTTGAGAGGTTCTCCAGCCACGTGAGACTGTGCCAAGACCAGGAGAGGCAGCAGAGAGGGGAGCCCGCAGCGTATGGCTGAGGCAAAGGCCTAAGGAGCAGATTTGGTGTGGTGCTCTTGGGAAGCGTCCCTGTGGTCCCCTACTGCACCACGTGCTCTTTGCCTTCAACTGAACAATACAAGACTCAAGGTCCTCTAAAGGCAAAAAAAAAAAACCAACCAAAGCCCTTCTTTTTTAGACCACACTAGCAGGTAGAAGTACACAATTACGTCTCCTTTGTAGCTCTAGACAGAGCTTGGATGAACCAGACTTCTCTCCCCTAATCAAGGGTTTTGTGGACCTCTGGGGCTCACGGGGAAACGCGTCTCCACCCCTGCAGCTCATCTCAGGGCTGCAAAGCTCTCTGCAAATTGAGATGCACCTGAGGGTCACCAAGGTGCTTCAGGCCTAGCTTAATTAGCAGCAATGAAGAAGGAAACAGTATTTCCCTGGCTTGCTGATCTCTGGAGGAAAGTAACGGAATAAAGTGATGCGTGGAAATCCTTTTGTCAAAAAGGGAAAGGAGGAAACTCTTTTCTCTTAATTAGCACCGCTGGAGATTGGGATGGTGAGGTCTTCACGGCTGCATTGCTGGCTGTGGCGCTGTGGCCCAGAGCCTGCCCTGAGTGCAGCAAAAGAACCAAGCGTGGACAGTACGAACTCCATCCTCCCACACCCACGTTTTCTCTCCACCTCTCCTTTCACGCCCATTCCAGTATCATCTCCTTTTTGGGTGTATTAGGTTTATTTTTCCTTCTGTCCTTTTAATTCCTCCTTTTGGCACCGGCCTCTCTGTACAGAACGGCAAGCGGGACGCTACAGCCTCGCTGCATCATTTTGCTTTATGTCTGGGAACATCTGTA